>NW_026596134.1:14798917-14894068 GCF_907164565.1 Psammomys obesus | reverse complement strand
ACACACACACACACACACACACACACACACACACACACACACACACAAAGCTAGGCCTCTGAAAAACAGGTATCACCACACCTCTGTTCCATTTGTTCTCAGCTTGCATTCCTGTAGGTGGCCAGCTGTTGTCACAGTGAGAGAAGGTGTCAGAATGTCCATAAGGGAAAGTGCTATGAGTCTGAACACAACCTACCAAGTGTTTGTAATGCAATGTAAAACTTTTTGTTAACAAATACTTCAGGGAAGTAATTATCATGACAAAAGATCAAATGTATTACACAAATGAGTAAATATAATTGAGTAGAAGTTCTTATGATCAAATACATTCTAGAGTATTCCTAATGAAGCCCTGCTGTTGGTAGAGGTAAAATGTAATCATGGTTACCTCACTCAGGTTGAGCTATAGTAAGGTTGATTCCCAAAGTTTTTCATTTCATTTTGTGCCAGATAACTTGTAATTTAAAATATGTAAGTTATTAAACATTTATTAATTATCGAATAATATAATTTTGTAAAAATTTATTCACTCTGAAAGCTATGAACTACAGATTGTCATGTAGTATCTTGGACAGAACAATAAAATACGGCTTTGAAGACAAAAATATATACTTACAATTTTAAAATTCTTAAGGCCAAACAAACAAAACCCACATACATTGATTCATTTTGTTCGTTCCAAACCCTTGGAATAATGAAGGGCTTTCAGCAGCTGGGAAATGTACTCCCTAGACTAGCTCATGAATCTTTGGGGTACCTTGTATCGATACTTCTAGCTGGGGCTAAGGTGATAAAATTCTATGCAAGCGTCCATGTAAGATCCAGGCTGGTGGTGTGTGCTTATAGACCCTTTGTTGGAGAAGGAGGTAGGTAAATCCCTGGGGCTTGTTGACTACCCAATAAAGAACAAAGGGTGAACATCTACTTTAATGAGAGATCCTGTCCCAAAAAATAAGGTGGAGACAAGGGGAAGTGGAAAATATACAAAGTGGACTTTTGGCCTCCACAGATGCATCTATGAGTGCACACGTATTTTCTCAAACACACACACACACACACACACACACACACACACACACACAAACACACACACCTCAAAACCTTACAAAAAGAAATAGAAAAAAAAACCTATAAACATATCTAAAGTCTTAGAATTTTGTAAGACTCCAGACAAACTTCATATCTTGGTGATAAATTTGTATCTGGGTCATTAATTTTGAAGGAATTATAGCTAATTATGAATAGAGAAGTTTTGCCAACAATTTTCTTACAGGGTTCATGGTCCTGAGAGGTCAGGGCTTAGGTGATATCTGTCATGGACCACAGGAATGAATGAGGCCAGTTGAATGCATAAGACACATAACAACAGGATATAAATTTCCAACTACTCTTTTCCCATCTTATAACCATCCTCAGAAATTCCAGTAAAACACTTTATTTTTGGGGCTGAATTTCATTGGTATTTTTAAAATAAGGAGTTAAGCTTGAAATTGAGTTGCTTTGAAATAGCCTGAACATGAGTTTCCTGTTATTATCTGTAAGTTAGATTGAAAAAATATTTAGGAAAAATGATATTTCTGGACATCTGAGTCATAAATGTAAATTTCAAACAAGCCAAATGTCCCTCCCTGTAGGATATGTGGTTCACAATGATTTATGTGCCTATGGACTTTGACCCTTACCTGAATGTACAGAAATATGCCAATGAATTATGAATAGAAAAATGCTGGGTTAAATTGAGTTCTTACAAGTATTGGAATGTGTACAGTTCCATTCAGTTAATGAAAATTATATTGGAGAATATGTAGGTACACAGAGAAATGTCATTGAGAGACATAGACTTTTGCAGTCTAGAGGTGGGGTTGAAACAAAGGAGCCATTTTAATATGTACAATGCAATGTATTTTAGCTAATCTTCACAGCCATAACATGTGACACAATTCACGTACAGTATTTTGATTTTCAATGATAATTTTTGCATGTTCTTAGCTTTTACATATAATATTTATTAGAACTAGAACAAGACTAGTGGAACAAAAGGAAAAAAACATGTACAAAATGAAAGAAAAAGAATAATGTTAGAAACAAAGAATAAAGTTTTAATAAAAGATATAAAAGAGTTTGTTGATACTGATAAGTCCTCCATTTTATTATTACACATATTCTGCTATTGAATTTATCATATTTAAAAGTTTAATTTTTTCACTTATTTATTTAATACTTTACAACCTGATCCCAGTGTCCTCCCTCCTTATTTATTTATTTATTTATTTATTTATTTATTTATTTATTTATGTCATGCCCAGAAATTCGATAAGGAAACAACCTTTGGGAAAGACTCATGACCTTGCTCTTACATCAAGATTTCCTTTTCCGCCTCCCTTTGCTCCTCCAATACACACCAAAGTAAATACAAAGTAAAACCTACAACTACCACCACAGCTATCATCACCACCACCAATGGTAGCTGAACGCCATCATCATCATTCTAAGCAGGAGCAACAACACCTTTTTTAATACTCAGTATAGCGTATGTCTTCTGAAGATTGACAGGTGAAAGAATCCACCTGTCATTTCGCATGATTTCCTTTCAATATTAGGCTTAAGTTTGGTTTACTGCCTTCCTGTTTTTTCTCATCTGTTCACTAATTTTCAGTCATCTCCTCTGAAAAAAACTGTAAATTTTTCCTGAGGACAAACAGCATCTTTCTGAGATGTTAATAATTTGACAGTACAATCAAGGTCACAGTTATTTTTACTTAAATCAGAAAAAAAAATCTTTCCCCTGCCATCTATAAAACAAAATACTCAACACTGCTTAAAAGTAGTTATTTTGACATTTTAATTTTTTTCCTCACAACTAACTTATCAAGTCAAAATATAACGAAGGTTAGAATGAATGTACTTCACTGCAGTAGAGATGATTTTTCTTTGAAATACATTTTATATGTTAAGTATTTTAGAATAGTTAGCTACTAAATTGTCTACTGAAAACAGTCATTGCACCAAAACAGTGATCTATTTTTTTAAGTTTGATAGGCTTTTAGATTTAATTTTATTTATATATTTATTTATTGCAATTTAATCACTTTATATTGCCACTGCTAGTCCTGCTCACCCTCCTTCTTCTCCCTCTATGCCCTTTCCCTAGTTTCCTGATAGCAGAGGACCTCCGACCTCCTTCCGTTCTGTCTGACCCTAGCCTATCGGGTCAAATCAAGGCAGGCTGCACCAGCTTCCCCTGTGGCCTGGGAAGGCTGCACTCCAAGGGAAAGGTGATCAAAAAGCCAGCCACTGAGTTCATGTCAGAGATAGCCCCTTTACCCCCTACTAGGGAACCCACTTGAAACCTGAGCAACCTATGGTCTTTCACTTATAAGTGAGTATATATCATATATTTGTTTTTTAAAAATCCCCCTGGTCTAGGTCCTCTTCATGCATGGTCCTTAGTTGGAGTATCAGTCTTTGCAGGCCCTGATGAGCACAGGAATTTTGGCTGTGCTGTTTTCCTTGTGGAGTTCCTGTCCACTCCAGATCTTTCTATCTCCCTTTTCTTCCAAAAGTTTTCCGGATTCTGCCCAATGTTTGGCTTTGAGTCTCAGTATCTTCTTCAATACCCTGGTGGTCAGAGTCTTTCAGAAGTCCCCTGAGGAAGGCTTCTGTCCTATTCCTTGTCTTCTCCTACTTCTGATGTCTATCCTGTTTGCCTTTCTGAATGAAGATTAAGTGTCCTCCCTGGGGTCCTCCTTGTTGTTTAGCTTCTCTTGAAAATTAATTTATGTTTTATTAATTACATTTGATTCACTTTGTATCCCAACTGTATCCCCCTCTCTCATCCCCTCCAAATCCCACCCTCCTTCCCTCATCTCCTCCCAAGCCCCTCCCAAAGTCCACTGATAGGGGAGGTCCTCCTCCACTTCCACCTGACCCTAGTTTATCAGGTCCTATCAAGACTGGTTACATTGTCTTCCTCTGTGGCCTGGTAAGCCTACTACCCCCTCAGGGGTGAGTTAAGAGCCAGCCACTGAATTCATGTCAGAGACAGTTCCTGTTCCCATTACTAGGGCACCCACTTGGACACTGAGCTGCCATGGGCTACATCTGAGCAGGGGTTCTAGGTTATCTCCATGCATTTTCCTTGGTTGGAGTATCAGTCTCAGAAAAGACCATTTGCCCAGATTTTTTGGTTCTGTTGCTCTCCTTGTGGAGCTCCTGTTCTCTCCAGGTTTTTCTATTTTCCCCTTCTTTCATTATATTCCCTGCCCTCTGCTCAAAGTTCAGCTATGAGTCTCAGCATCTGCTTTGATATCCCGCTGGGTAGAGTCTTTCAGAGACCCTCTGTGGTAGGCTTCTGTCCTGTTTCCTGTTTTATCCCTTTTCCTATGTCCATATGTCCTATGTCCTATTTCCTATATTTAAAACTATGTCCATCCCTTTTGTCTTTCTGAGTGAGGATTGAGCATCTTACCCTCAGTCTTCCTTCTTGCTTAGCTTCCTTATGGTGTACAGATTTTAGTAAGATTATCCTATATTATATGTCTGATATCCATTTATAACTGAGCATATACCATGTGTGTCTTTTTGCTTCTGGGATTCCCCAGTCAGGATGATCTTTTCTAGTTCCCACCACTTGCTTGCAAATTTTATGGTTTCCTTATTTTTAATTGCTGAGTAGTATTCCATTGTGTAAATGTAGCACAATTTCTGTATCCATTCCTGAGATGAGGGACATCTGGGTTTTTCCAGGTTCTGGCTATTGCGAATAAAGGGGCTATGAACATGGTTGAGCAAATGGCCTTGTTTTGTACTTGAGCATATTTTGGATATATGTCTAGGAGTGGTATTGCTGGATCTTAAGGTAGCACTATTCTTAATTGTCTGAGAAAGTGCCAAATTGATTTCCAAAGTGGTTGTATAAGTTTATATTCCTACCAGCAATGGAGGAGGGTTCCCCTTTCCCCACATCCTCTCCTCATGTGTTGTCACTTGAGTTATTCATCTTGGCCATTCTGATTGGTGGAAGGTGAAATCCCAGGGCCATGTTGTTTAGCTTTTTTAGGGCTATAGATTTTAGTATGTTTTTTCTCATATTATATGGCTAATATGCACTTATAAGTGAGTATATATCATATATTTGTTCTTTGAAATACAATATATTTGAACACACCCTAGCTCTTATTCCTTCCATCTTTTTCCAACTCTCCCATCTCTGTATGTCCATACAACTTCAATGTTAATTTTTCTTATTTTTTTCTATTCAGTTTATTTTGTTTTGCCTGGATAATCTTGGGATTGGGACCTGCTCTATCAGGTTTTTAGCCTGATACACCTCATTAAAGAAAGTTGACTCCCCATCCCTGGCAGTCATTAAATGCTAATATATGGTCAGATCATGAAGGGATCAGTGTCCAACTTTGCCCTGTAGGCTGGAATTTTGTCTCTCTGGAGGCTAAACAGAGCTTTTGGATGCTGCCATACAAATGAGAGTTTCCAAAGTAAGGGTAACACGGACTATTTCTAACAGGATCTCAAGGGCAGGCTGTTTGACCCCCCCCCTCCCCTAGGGGAGGAGCAGTCTGTTAGGCCACAGAGGAGGACTTTGCAGCCAGCCCTGAAGATACCTGATAAAACAAGGTCAGATGAAAGGGGAGGAGGTCCTCCCCTATCAGTGGACTTGGAAAGGGGCAGGGAGGAGACCAGGGAGGGAGTGTGGGGTTGGGGAGGGAATGAGGGAGCGGGATACAGCTGGGACACAGAGTTAACAAAATGTAACTAAAAAGAAAAATAAAAAAAACAAAACACACACACACACACAAAAAGAGAGTTTATATGTGCATTTGCCAATTCGTACTGCAAACATTTCACTTGATGTTATCTATCACTTCTGTGTCTATCGGCCTTCAGGCCCCTTCCACAAGGATACAGATGACTTGGGGTGAGTTAGAATGTCTCATTTAGGGCTGAGTATGCCATAATCTCTTCAAAACCATCTTATAAGATATGGAACTATGAAAAGTATGTCATTTTCTTCTCTTTTTAAAAATGTTAACATATATTTTATTTTAAAATATTTTTTAAAATGTTTATTAATATTTTATGTAGTTTTTTATAATTTATTATAAAATAATTTAATGAGTTCTTATATAGCATTTAATTAAATTTGTTAAATTCAATAAATATAAATAAAAATTTAAAATAAATATTTATATTTAAAACTAAAATACAATTATATGTTATCCTTTCCAGTAGGGCCTCATCCCTAGGAAGGACTACATTTACTGTTCTTGGCATTTAAAAATATAATTTTATATTTTATTAATTTATAAGAAATTAATTAAGGATGTGCATTGGACGTAGGAGAAAACAAGTAACAGGACAGGAGCCTATCGCAGAGAGCCTCTGAATGACTCTACCTAGCAGTGTATCAAAGCAGATACTCAGACTCATAAGCAAACCTTCGGCAGAGTGCAGGGAATCATATGAAAGAAGGGGGAGTTAGTATGGTGTGGAAAGGATAGGAGCCCCACAAGGACCAAATATATCTGGGCACAGGCGTCTTTTCTGAGACTGACACTCCACCAAGGACTGTGTATGGATATAACCTAGAACCTCTGCTCGGATGTAGCCCATGGTAGCTCAGTAACCAATTGTTTACCCATAATAAGGGGAACAGGGACTATTTCTGACAGGAACTCAATGGCAGGCTCTTTGACCTCCCCATCACCCAAGGGAGGGCAGTCCTGCTAGGCCACATAGGAGGACTTTGCAGCCAGTCCTGAAGATACCTGATAAAACAGGGCCAGACAAAAGGAGAGGAGGTCCTCCCAACCAGTGGACTTGGAAAGGGGCAGGGAGAAGATGAGGGAGGGAGGGATTGGAATGGAATGAGGGAGTAGGATACAGCTGGGATACAGAGTTAATAAAATGTATCTAATAATAAAAATAAAATAAAATAAATAAACTAAAAAGATAAATAAATAATTAAATAAATAAATAAACAAATAGATAGATAGATAAATACATATTTACATATGGAATTCCTGCCCTTGCTGAGATGATATTGTGATAAAATACACATCATACAAATTAGACCATTTTATGTTTATTCAAGATTTTGAAAGACAAAATGGTTTTCCAAAATAAACAATACATGAGATAAGCTAAAGTTTGTGACTATAAAATCCTGACAGAAGAAGCATTATGATACATAGCTGAATACTTTACTAGATAATTCAGTAATTAGTGGGAATTGGTAAACAACAACATAATTAATTAGAATAAGAAAGAAACTGACATTAGCATTGAGGCATACAAAATTTTAATACACATCCCAAATCATGTTTGCAAGTAAATACAAAAGATGAAGGTTTTTGGCTACAATGTGTGTGATCTTCCTTACATATGATGTCATTACACACCAGGCATTACCCTTATTCTTATGATGAAAGTTATGATCAATTCTTAGCTAGTGTTTAATTAGTTCTTATCTCAAAGGCAGAGCTTTCTCCCCAAAACAAGACTGTTCAGGAAGCTGTGATAGTGATATGGGTATGGATTTC
Source organism: Psammomys obesus (assembly GCF_907164565.1). Lineage (NCBI taxonomy): Eukaryota > Metazoa > Chordata > Mammalia > Rodentia > Muridae > Psammomys > Psammomys obesus. The sequence goes on along the minus strand of NW_026596134.1, from coordinate 14,886,509 downwards.
AAATTGAAAGGTTTTTGACACCTGAAATTTTGCACTGATGTTTTTAGAATAAGCTATGCATCCTATGAAAAGTTCCCCAGAATATGTTTCACAATAAAATATTACCCCAATACTTTAAAACTGGGGAGGATGCTTAGTTCTCATTCAGAAGGGCAAATAGAATAGACATCAGAAGCTGAAGAGAGGGAATGAGAAGGGAGCCTACGATAGATGCCCTCTGAGAAATTCCACCCACCAGGATATCTAAGCAGAGACTCACAGCCAAACTTTAGGCAGAGCTCAGGGAGCCTTATGGAAGAGTTGGGGGACAGAAGGACCAAAATAGGACAGGAGCTCCTCTAGAAGACCAACAGAGCCAACAAATTTGAATCCAGGAAATCCTGTGGAGACTGATGCGTGGAGAGAACCTTGGCCCCCTGCTCAGATTCAGTCTCTATATGGGTACCCTAGTTTAAGGGGAGCAAGGGTTATCTCTGACATGGACTTGTTGCCTTCTTTCTAACCACTTACCCCCAGGCAGGGTGACCTTGCCAGGCCACAGAGGAAGAGGATGAAGCCAGTACTCATGAGACTTGATAGACTGGGTTCAGTTGATAGGGGAGGAGGTCCCCTCTTTTCTGAGAAATAGGGAAAGGGACTGGGGAGGAAGAGTGAGGAAGGGTGGGAACAGGATGAGATGAGGGAGGGGCTACAATCAGAATGTAAAGTGAAAAAATAAATAAAATCTAATGTGCACTGTGGAGTGTTCCTCACAACTACCACTCACATTTTCTGCTTCTGTGCCCGTGACTCTCACATTAATATAGAGAAGTAGCCCTAATATCAATATGGTATCTGTCTGTAAGGAATCAGTGAGTTCATGGCCAGTGTAAGAACTGCTTCTCACTGGTCCCATGGATTTTTGATGTTTTAGAATTTCTATCTAGTGCCACAAGTAGGAATAGAGTCCTTTATGCTGGAGGGACATCAGGCTGTTGAGTCATTTCATTTAGAACATGGATTTTATTCTTTCTTTCATTCTTTCTTTTTCTTTCTTTCTGTTTTCTCTGCTTCATACTTATATAAGATGTTATGATATTAAATATATAAATTAGAAATACATAGTCTTCATAAGTACAGTAATGCTTCATGAAAACTCATGTTTATTTAACTACTAAATATTTTCCAATTCTAATAAATATCATGACATCAAAAGCGATGCTTTAATCTGTGAGAAGACTGACTCATATTCATCTGAAAATGCGAAAAATGGTTTAGGTAATAGAAATTTTACTTGGTGTATAAAACTCTTCTGAAAATACCATTCAGATGGTGATAGAAAAAATCTTTTAATGAATGCTTATAAATGACCAAATAACACTCTTTTATGTAGAATAATAAAAATGGTTATATTTGTATAGTAACATTGTGAACAATTTCCTTGAACCACCTTTGTGTTATAGAATGAGAATTTGTTACTTGGTTTGAAAAGCAGTCACAGGGTTATTCTGACTATCCAGCGACTCATGAAGTATTTGAGCTATAGTTCCTTGTGCCGTTTCCTTTGTGGCATGGTACTGAATACCTGCCGTACTTCTAACTACAGATGGTATCATTCAGTGGTGCTTAAAAAGACTTTTCTTCATAAATCCTGGAATTACACAAAGAATCTTTTATAGAGGACATAGCAGTGTGCCTCTTTCTATAGTGGGTGTGAATGTACACATTTGTTTTCCTAGGGAATGGAACATTTTTCAAGGATGTGTGATTTCATAATTTATTACATGGATGAATGGTGTTTGTACATTATATTATTTTTTCAGTCTAAGATTTATTGAAGTACAAAAATGAATTCTAACTCTTAAATCATGTTTGAAAACTAGAATGGAAAATTATAGTAATTTCAAATACTGCTTATTGTGTGGGGTTTTAATCAAAGTAGAAATGGAAATAAATTCCTGGATAATTCCAGTAGGTAAGATAGTAATAATATAATTAACTATCTGGAAATTTTTGATATCTTGAAGAAAGTAAAATGGTCAAACATGAAAATGGCTGGAAGAGAAGACATAAGCTGAGGGAACAAAGAAGTCCTTATCATTAACAAGGCATAGCAAATGAAATTTAAGATGAATCTTAGAGCCCCAATATCACTTACTGGATGTGAAGAGTGGAAAGCCCCTGTATTTCAAACTCAAAATTTTCTTCAGGATTTTTAGGTGAACACTGTTCACAGAGAAATGTTTAATTTTATGATACTTTGAAGAAGAAGGCAGGGGATTGTTAGACAGCAAGTCACGTATTTATGCACTCATTTTAGGCTATAAATAGGGAGATAAAATGAGTGATTAAAATAGAGCATATGTCTACACACCGCAAGCAATCCCTCAAGCCATCAATCCTTAAAAGCTCACCAATGTATAGGAGTTAAAAAAACTAAAACCCAGGCTTATTTAACATAAGAAAAATCTCAGAATATGTATGAGAAGAAATATCCTGAAGTATTCATTTATTTATGTATTTATTGAGACAGGGTCTTACCATGAAGCCTTAGGCACCCTAGACATATAATCAAGGCTGGTCTCAAATTTGTGTCAATTCTTCTGTTTCTACCTCTAAGTCCTAGGATTATAATCATGAACTAACTCACCTATCTTGAAGTATTATTACTTTAATTTTGCAAATATTCTGTACAATAGCTTTTTAAGGTAAGACAGGACCTCTATACTTTGGTTTAGTTGATTTTTTCTTTTCTTATTATTATCATTTACAAAATGGTTTTTCATGTTAATACAATAAAGTTATGATGAAGTTAACTATTGATATGCATACATATGTATACATATATACACATGTATTAATTCTGTATATTTTAAATGTAATTTTTCTATATTCTATTTTATCATGGCTTCTGTTCATATAATAGGCATGCAGAACCAATGGTTATTACTTTGCTCTCCTCACATGTTTTCACAGTTTTTTTCCTTCTTTTTTTGGTTGAATTGTTTATACTCTTTCTGCCCCAAATAACATTTGTACTTCCTCTGAATTAATCTGGTTATCAGCAGCTCTATAGATGGGATAATAATGTTGAATATTTAAAATAATATATTAATAATCACATAACTATATTGTATATTTATATATTAATAACAGTTTGTAAGGGTGAATTTTGTTCTTGCTTCTTTTTAATTTTTTAATATTGATAACAGTTTATTCACTTTGCATCCCAGCTGTAGCCCCCTCTGTCATCCCTTTCCAATCCCACCTTCCCTCCCTCAACCCCTCCCATACCCCTTTCCAAGTCTACTGATAGGGGAGGTCCTCTTCGCCTTCCATTTGACCTTAGCTAAACATGCCTCATCAGGTTTGGCTGCATCGTCCTCCTCTGTGGCCTGGCAAGGCTGCTCCCTCTTCAGAGAGAGATGATCAAAGAGCCAGCCACTGAGTTTATGTCAGAGACAGGCCCTGTTCTCCTTACTAGGGGAAATACTTGGAAACTGAGCGCCATGGGCTACATCTGAGCAGGGGTTCTAGGTTAACACCACGAATGGTCCTTGGTTGGAGTATTAGTCTCGGAAAAGACCCCTGTGCTCAGATTTTTTGGTTCTATCTATTCCTAAGCATCACATTATATATCTTGACAAGTTGCAACTTCAGTTTGGCAATTTTTTTAAATTCTTTATTAATTATACTTTATTCACTTTGAATCCCCCATGTGGTTCCCTCCCTTCTCCCATCCCAATCCCTCCCTCCACCCTCTGCAGTTTGGCAGATTTAAAAAAATATTTTTTCTTCTTTTTCTGAAAATAGATTTTTGGTTTCATTGATTCTTTGAATAGTTTTATTTGTTTCTAGTTGATTGATTTCTGCCCTGAGTTTGATTATTTCCAGCCGTCTGCTCCTCTTGGGTGCATTTGTTTCTTTTTTCTCTAGGGCTTTCAGTTGGGCCATTAAGTTGCTTGTATGAGATGTCACAAATTTCTTCTTGAAGGCCCTTGGTACTATGAATTTTCCTCTGAGCACTGCTTTCATTGTGTCCCATAAATTAGCGTATGTTGCACCTTCATTTTTATTGAATTCTAGGAAGTCTTTAATTTCTTTCTTATTTTTTTCTTAACCTCGCTATCTTTGAACAGCAAGTCACCAGTGAGAAGAAAAAATTCCTGAAAGAGGTGCTAGCAAGGCTGTCCCAGGCTCGCTGCCAACTAGCCAAATTTCCTGGTTAAGCTGGCTCTGTCCTTCCCTGTGTCTCCTGGACACTGATTCTGGGACAGAAGAGCTTCTGCCTTTCTTTAATCCCCTGGCCTGGTATTGGTGTAGCAGTCAGATGGGAAGGGGCCTCTCTACTCACTCTGAGATGAAAAAGAGGCTCACCAAACACAGGAATTAGATGGATAGAGGATGCCATTTTTCTCACAGGACAATGGCTTCCCCCTCAGTATCTTTCCCACCTTGCCCTCTACCATTTCAGAACCCCGCTTTTGTGTATCCTACCAGAAACAAGTATCTGATGAACAAATGGGTCATGGTTTTGAGAGCTGCATCACTAATAAACTGCTTTTTTTCTGACAAAAAAACATAAAACAGAAAAAAAAGAAAATAGATTTTTGAGGGTTGTAGTGCTTTTTATTTTCTAATTATTTTATTTATTATTTATAACAAATTATTTACTTTGCATCTTGGCTGTATCCTCCTCCCTCATCTCCTCCTAGTCCCACCCTCCGTTCTTCTTCTCCCCCATGCTCTTCCCCTAGTCCACCTCCCCTAGGGAGGTCCTCCTTCCCTATTACCCTGCATGGAGAAGACCTAGACTCCCTGCTCATATGTAACCCAGCTCAGTCACAAAGTATGTTACCTAGTAAGGGGAGCAGGGGCTGTCTCTGACAGGCAAATGGTGGGAACCTGAAAAGATCATCTTGAGTAAGGTAACCCAGAAGCAGAAAGATACATATGGTATATATTCACACATAAGTGTGGACATTACCCATATAATATAAGATAAACATACTAAAATCTATAGTCTAAAGAAGCTAAACAACAAGGAGGACCCTAAGGAAGAGGCTGAAATCTCACTCAGAATGGCAAAGAGAATAGACATCAGAAGTAGAAGACAAAGGAACAGGATAGGAGCCTTCCAAAGAAGACCTCTGAAAGACTCTAGCAATCAAGATATTGAAGGAGATACTGAGACTCATAGCCCAACTTTGGGCAGAGTGTCGGAACCCTTATGGAAGAAGAGGGAGATAGAAAGACCTGGAGGTGACAGAAACTCCACAAGGAGAACCACAGAGCCAAAAAAACCTAGGCCCATGGGGCCCTGCAGAGACCAATACTACAGCTAAGGACCTAGTATGGAGAAGACCTAGATTGTTCAGAGGAAGCCCATAGCTTGCTCAGTTTTCAAGTGGGTTCCCTAGTAAAGGGTACAAGGGCTGTCCCAAACATTAACTCAGTGCCTGCTCTTTGATCACCTTCTCATGGGGAGTGCCGCCTTGCCAGGCCACAGAGGAAGATAATGCCACCAGCCTAGATAAGACCTGATAGGCTAGGGTCAGATAGAAGGGGAGAAGGACCTACCCTATAAGTGGACTGGGGAAGGGGCATAGGGGGAGAAGTGGGAGTGTGGATGGGACTGGGAGTAGATGAGGGAGGGAACTGCAGTGGGGATACAAAGCGAAAAATTTTAATAAATAAATTTATTAAAAAAGAAAAAGTGTAAATAAATATTTCATATGATTTATTACTATCCCATAATTGTCCATAATGGCTTCAACAGGCTTTAAACTCAGTATCATCTCTTTTATTTCAACATCCACTTATATTCTAATACTAATTTGACTTCCCTGTCTTAAAAATGCCACTTGAAGAAATATAAAGCATTTATATTTGCTTAAATTTTATATGTTCACTTGTAAACTTTTTGTTCTATTGGTTTCAATTTTGTGACTATCATTAACTTAATTCTTGCTCCCACTTAATTTTCAATGTTAGTTTTCCTTTACATTGGTGAAAATGAATCACAGGAGTTGTTTTTTTCCATCACAATTGACCATATATTAGATGAATCTGATACTATAAATGTGTCTCCTAATCAGCCCTAGAGATATCACATGTCATGGCAGTAAAAGAAATGGGCCCTCTCAGTTACCACAAGGATTGTCTCGGACATGTTTGATTTTAAGTATTGGTTGCAGAGTTGGCCTAATGTTGTACATATGATGAAGCAAACGATGCCACACACCAAACACTCCAGAGGTGTTAGTTCTTATCAGATGTGTTGTGACTGCTTTCACCAGGCCCATTCTGAAAGATAAATCCGTTATTGTGAACTGGGTTTGAATTCCTTATGGCTCAGTGTTAGCGGTTTTTCTTTAGAAAAGTATTTCTTCACTTCTTTATCACGATGCTTTACCCATGAATTTTCTCCTATTAAATAGAGTGTTTTGCTTTTTACATGTAGACTTTTAATCTATTAAATCTTTCATGATTTCCCCATTCAGTGTGGTATGAGATAAGAAACTGCCTTTCTATTTTTGCAGCCTGAGCCAATTGTAGCAATCTCATCTACCCAGCCCATTGATTTGTCTGGCCACCATGCAATTTATCTTTTCAAAAATGTGATAAAACAAACAAAAAACTCTAAGCACAGGGCATAACATTAGCTTTTACATTGATGCTGAAAATGGAGAAGAAAATTTGGCTCTTTGGACTTATTACCACTGTGTTTGCGGTCGGTAGTGCTTTTATAAATCAATAGGTTTGTGGACATCATTCTCTGATTTGAATAATGATTTAATACAATGGAAGTAATCTCCATGATTAAATGTTAAATGAGAACATCCATATAATTTAAGACTGTGATTTGTAAAGCCATGCTTTGCTTTAAAAACTCTGTCTGCTCTCCTTCAATGACTTTTACCAACATAACCTGATTTATCTGAAGTAGACAGTGAATGTTAGTGGATTTTTAATCACGGAGGAGAGAAAGAAGTGTATGATTTCCTATTATTCCTATTATTGAAATAGAGGAAGAAGGAAAACATGCAGAATGATGATGAATTAAATAAAGAATATTTTTAAGGGTAAAAGACTTTGTGTTGTGAATTTTGGATAATGGGTTTTAATGTATTGATCCATTCAAATAATCATTTTCTTATCTCTACTTTTCATTTCGTGTTGTTTAAATGAAAGAACATGTTTTGTGATTCTCAGACTGAATGTTTTGCAATACTCACTACCTCTTAATTTCCTTCTTTTGCTTTTCTAAATATAAAACTGGAAAGTCAACTTACAATTAAAATACCACTTCCTGCATAAACTAAGACTTTCACTGCTTTCAATTCTATTTTGAAAATTTACACTATTTATTTATGTTAATTGATCAAGGGGTAATAAAAACAATAAACCATGAAATCTCAGACGATCTCTTTTGAGAAGATATTTTCTATAGGGAATGCCAAATAGCTTTCATGCTCTGGACTATTTGGAACAAGGTATTAGAATTTTTAATTTGGCCATAATTAAATTACATAATACCCCAAATGATTGGTCAGTACCACTTTGAGTATCTCCACCCTCTTCTTAAGGAAAACAAAACATTATAAATACTAGTTACTATATTTATACCCAGTGGATTCTCCTTTATTTACCTGTACTCTATCTAACCCCTGGAGAAATAATCTGATAATGTACTAGATCTACAAGCATAAAATATACCCACTAAAACAGAAATCCCAGGATTTAATGGGTTCTCGGGTCTCCTGTCTGCTTTGCAGACTTTTTCTCTGTGTATCTGGTGTGTTTGTTTCTTCACCCTGAAGTCTTTCTTCAACTGCAAAATAAAGAAATAATGAAGAAATGAAAAACAAAAAAACAAAAAAAAAAAGAAAAGAAAAGGAAACCAGGAATTTTTCTGTGTGTGTGTGTGTGTGTGTGTGTGTGTGTGTTTCAAATATTAGTGTATTATTTTAAATAAATTTTGGACTTAACAAAAAGACCCTGGTCTAAGAGTTCTAAGGGCATCATTACACAGATCTTGGATTTTTAAAAAATATATATATATTGAATTTGGTCTTCAAAGCCTTCACAAGTCATAGGTCTTCCTCTTTGTCCTTTGTCTAATCTTCATTCCTTTGCACCCCCTCATGTTTCTGATAGTTTTAATATTGTTTGGCATGTTTTGTTTATAATCAGCATGAAAACTACCCAGGAACCTTTCTCTCGTGCAGAGTTTTCTAATGAGATTCTTAGTGCCCTTAGATTCTAAAATCGGGACTTCTTCACTTCATTAGGTGAGGTTAAAGTCAATGTCAAGAGATTTTATCCCTCCGTTGATACCACCTGTGACAGTTAAAAGAGAAATGGTCCCGGAGTCAAAACATCTGGCATTGAGTACAACCCAGCATATTATTAATTGTATCATTGCATATTGTCATCTGCACAATGAAAACAACAAAAGGACAGAAAAACTCACAGCTACTTCAAAAAAATTATATGTCTATTAATAGACATAATATATTTATGCAGTGTACATAATTGTATGATATAAATAAGTAACATAACTTGTATATAGTTGTAAAGAAAGATAATGATATTTAATTTGAATTAAAATTATTCTATTTCCCTGTATTTGAATTAGTGATCATGTTTATGTTAGATCATTAAATTCTCCATATTAAAAATAATTATTTTCTAATTTTCATACTATAAAATAATAGCTTTTGTTGTCCCTTTTGTATATCATTATTGATCCTTAATTAAGCCAGATCTTTTCAATTTGCCACAGAGCAAGATAATTTATAATTTTAATTAGAATTAGCAGTAATAGATTTCAGGTTAGGGATCACTAAGGGATTAAAAAAAATCAAACCATTTAAAAAGATTTATGAATTGTACAAATATATAATTTCATTTGTAAAGTGAGTAAGTTATGAAAGAATAAAATATTTAAATATTTGAATGTTTGCAATCTGGGATTAAAAATAAGGAAAGAACAAAAATTTTGCTTAAAATGACTGCTTTGTTCTTTTTAATTTACATAGAAAAATATTTACACTTACAGATCCATTAATTATAAAACTTCTCGGTATTTACTCACAAATATTTTTTTATTACTTCATCTACTTAATTAGAATCTCTTCTTATCTCCAGGGAATGTTATGGTTTATTGCCTTGGTATGTTCTGTATATGTTGTTCCAAAGCAGGGTTTCTGAGCATGGCTTTTACTTGGATACATATTCACCATTCTTAATCAAATTTGATACCATCATTTTAAACACACTTTTTAAAATCTATACACATGTAATCTGAATTTTTAATTTATTATTGCTTTCATAATATTTATTCTATAATATATATTGATTTTAATTTGGTATACATTTTATACATTTGAATATGATGATGAACAATTTCATTTTAAGATTTATTTTGTTATTTTTAATTAAATGTATACGTGTGATGAGGACACTGTAACCGCGGTGGCCAAGACGTTGGCAATCCTTGGAGCCAGAGTTGAATGCTTTTGTGAGCTGCTCAACATGGGTGCTGCAAACCAAACTGTAGGTCCGCTGGGGGAGAAGCATTTGCTTTAAATAGCGGAGACTACGAGGCCCAGTTACATCTTAGACTACAAGAAGCTAATAAAAGCAAGCTAGGTATAATATATAAAATATATTTGATATGTATTATACCTATAAATAAGTATATATACACAGGTTCTTGTTATTTGTTTAAATTAATACTTTAGTTAAAAGATAAGTATTTAATCCCCTACATACATGTTTAAAAACATAGTACTTACATAAGGCATAACAAAATTGAACTCATTATTTCATTTTTAAAGGGACATATGCCCCTAGAAAGTTATTGTGAGAATGCACAGCATTAAAAACACAGAGTGTGAACTCCCTGGACAGTGTGTGCAAGAGCAGAGAAACAAATGGATGTGTTCTGCTGAACTGGATCAATCACAGAGCCAGCTCCTGGTAGGATATATATAATACCTCACTGTCCAGGACTTGGATTGTGAAACTACATAGAACCCAAATGTCTGTTTTTTAGATATTTATTCAAATGGAAAATGGACAAACAAAATATAGCATGTAACACTCTTTCTAATTTGTTCTACGCAGAACTATTATCATATTCTAAAACTTTAAAAAATGAAGAGTTATATCAATCTAATTAGCTAACATTTATTACTAGTTCTCTTTTCTCTGGGCATTGTTGTGCTTTATTTGCATAAGAATATTTAAATCTTCTTCTGACTCCATGCACATCTCAATGTGCTAGCCTGCTAACAATTAAAAGACTTACAGATAGGGAATTTAAATATTTGCAGCTGTATCCATAATACCAGAATCTGGAAACAACATAGATGTCTCTCAATGGAAGAATGGGTACAGAAATTGTGGTACATTTACACAATGGAATACCATTCAGCAATTAAAAACAAGGAAATCATGAAATTTGCAGGCAAATGGATGGAACTAGAAAAGATCATCCTGAGTGAGGTATCCCAGAATCAGAAAACACTCCCATATAAATGGATAGTAGCCATATTTTATATAGTATAAACGTAATACATTTGACATACCTAGAGAAGCTAAACAAGAAGGACCCTGGTAGTATGCTTAATTCTCATTCAGAAGGGCAAAACAAATAAACACCACAAGTGATGGAAGAAAAGGAACAGGAAGGGAACCTACGACAGATGTTCTCTGAAAGACTTTGCAAGAAATTGAAGTAGATGCAGAGACTTACAGCCAAACTTTGGGCAGAGCAAAGGGAGTCTTTTGTTTCTATTATTATTATTATTATTATTATTATTATTATTATTATTATTATTATTATTATTTACAATTTATTCACTTTGTATCCCAGATGTCCCCCTACCTTCATCTTTTCCTGGTCCCACCCTCCCTTATTCTGCCCCCACTATGCCCCTCCCTTAGTCTACTGATAGGGAAAAGCCTCCCCCCCCTTACTAACCGATTCTAGCTTATCAGTTCTCATCAGGACTGTCTGTTTCTGTGACCTAGTAAGGCTACGTCGCCAGGGGGAGGTGATCAAAGATCAGGCAACCAAGTTCATGCCAGTGATTGTTCCTGCTCCCCTTACTAGAGAATCCACATGGAGACTGAGCTGGGAGTCTTTTTTTTTTTTAATATTTTATTTTTTATTTTTTTTCTTATCAGTTACATTTTATTAACTCTGTATCCCAGCCGTGTCCCGATCCCTCATTCCTTCCCAGTCCCTCCCTCCCTCCCTCATCTCCACCTTGCCCCTTGCTCAAGTACACAAAAGGGATATTTGCTCAACCATGTTTATAGCAGCATTATTTGTAATAGCCAGAACTTGGAAACAACCCAGATGTCCCTCAATGGAGGAATGGGTACAGAAATTGTGGTATTTTTACACAATGGAATACTACTCAGCAATCAAAAAGGAGGATATCATGAAATTTGCAGGCAAATGGTGGGATCTAGAAAAGATCATCCTGAGTGAAATATCCCAGAAGGAGAAAGACAAACACTGTATATACTCACTTATATAGACCTATAAGATATGATAAACATAATGAAATCTATACACCTGAGCTGGGAGTCTTATGGAAGAAGGGAGGGATATAAGGACTCAAAGGCTATACCCAGAAGCTCCTCAAAACAGATGCTGAGACTGAAAGCCAAATTATGGTCTTTGTAAAGGGAGGTGTGGAAAAGTGGGAGGAAAGAGAAAAGGACCTGGAGGTGGCAGGAGCCTCACAAGAAGACCAACAGAGCCAACTAACCAGTGCCCAGATGAGTTTGCTGAGACTGAAGCATCAACCAAAGACCATGCATGCATAAACTGGACCTAAGCCCCCTACAATGATGTAGCAGATGGGCAGCTTAGGCTTCAAGTGGGTCCTCTAGTAAGGGAAGTGGCAACTGCATCAGACATGGACTCATTGTTAGCATTTTGATCACTTACCCAATGTGGGACTGCCTTGCCTGGGCACAGGGGAAGAGGACATGCTTAGTCCTGATGCAACTTTATGAGCTGGGATGGATGGGAAAGGGAGTTACCCTCCCAATCCCACCATTCCTCCACTTTCTGCATGCATGCCCCTCCCCAAGTCCACTGATAGGGGAAGTCCCCCTCTCCTTCCTTCTGATCTTAGTCTATCAGATCTCATCAGAAGTGGCTGCATTGTCATCTTCTGTGGCCTGGTAAGGCTGCTCCCCCCTCAGGGGGAGGTGATCAAAGAGCAGGCCAAGCAGTTCATGTCAGAGGCAGTCCCTCTTCCCATTACTATGTAACCCACTTGGAAACTAAACTGCCATGGGCTACATCTGTGCAGGGGTTCTAGGTTATCTCCATGAATAGTCATTGGTTGGAGTATGAATCTCTGGGAAGTTCCCTGTGTTCAAATTTTATTGTTCTTTTGCTCTCCTTGTGGAGTTCCTGTCCTCTCCAGCTCTTGTTATTTCCCACTTCTTACATAAAATTCCACTCACTCTGCCCGACAGTTGGCCATCAGGCTCAGCATCTGCTTTGATAGTCTGCAGGGCAGAGGCTTTCAGAGGCCCTCTGTGGCAGGTTCCTAGTTTGTTTCCTGTTTTTTTCTTCTGGCTTTCAGAGGCCCTCTGTAGCAGGTTCCTAGGTTGTTTCCTGTTTTCTTTTTCTTCTGATGTTCATCCTCTTTTCCTTTCAGGATAAGGATTGAACATTTTAGTCAGGGTCCTCTCTTTTGCTTAGTTTGTTTAGATGTACCGATTTTAGTGGGTTTATCCTATGTTGTATGTTTATATGAGTGAGTATATACCGTGTGTGTCTTTTTGCTTCTGGGACAACTCACTCAGGATGATCCTTTCCAGGTCCCACCATTTACCTGCAAATTTCATGATTTCCTTATTTTTCATTGCTGAGTAATACTCCATTGTATAGATGTACCATAATTTCTGCATCCATTCTTCAGTTGAGGGGCATCTGGGCTGTTTACAACTTCTGGCTATTACAAATAAAGCAGCTACAAACATGGTTGAGCAAATGTTCTTATTGTGTACTTGAGAATCTTTTGGATATGTGCCTAGTAGCGGTATAGCTGGATCTTGAGGAAGCACTATTCCTAGTTGTCTGAGAAAGCACCAGATTGATTTCCAGAGTGGTTGTACAAGTGTACAACCCACCAGCAGTGGAGAAGGGTTCCCCTTTCTCCACAACCTCTCCAGCATGTGTTGTCACTTGAGTTTTTGATCTTGGCCATTCTGATGGGTGTAAGGTGAAATCTCAGGGTTGTTTGGATTTGCATTTCCCTAATGGCTAATGAGGTTGAGCATTTCTTTAAATGCTTCTCTGCCATTCGATATTCCTCTACAGAGAGTTCTCTGTTTAGCTCTGTTCCCCATTTTTTTCTTTTTTTTTTATTTAAATCTTTTATTTATTTTTTATTAATTACACTTTATTCATTTTGTATCCCCCCATAAGCCCCTCCCTCCTCCCCTGCCAATCCCACCCTCCCTCCCCTTTCTGCATGCATGCCACTCCCCAAGTCCACTGATAGGGGAGGTCCTCCTCTCCTTCTTTCTGATCTTAGTCTATCAGTTCTCATCAAAAGTGGCTGCATTGTCCTCTACTGTGGCCTGGTAAGGCTGCTCCCCCCCAGGGGGAAGTGATCAAAGAGCAGGCCAATCAGATTATGTCAGAGGCAGTCCCTCTTCCCATTACTATGTAACCCACTTGGACACTGAACTGCCATGGGCTACACCTGTGCAGGGGTTCCAGGTCATCTCCACAAATAGTCCTTGGTTGGAGTAGGAGTCTCTGGGAAGTTCCCTGTGTTCAAATTATCTTGTTCTGTTGCTCTGCTTGTGGAGTTCCCGTTCCCTCCAGCTCTTACTATTTCCCACTTCTTACATAAAATTCCATTCACTCTGCCCATCAGTTGGCCATCAGGCTCAGCATCTGCTTTGACAGTCTATACTGCAGAAGCTTTCAGAGGCCCTCTGTGGCAGGTTTCAAGGTGGTTTCCTGTTTTCTTCTGGCTTTCAGAGGCCCTCTGTAGCGGGTTCCGAGGTTGTTTCCTATTTTCGTTTTCTTCTGATGTCCATCCTCTTTGCCTTTCAGGATGGGGATTGAACATTTTAGTTAGGGTCCTCTCTTTTGCTTAGTTTGTTTAGATGTACAGCTTTTAGTGGGTTTATTCTATATTGTATGTTTATATGAGTGAGTATATACCGTGAGTGTCTTTTTGCTTCTGGGACAACTCACTCAGGATGATCCTTTCCAGGTCCCACCATTTACCTGCAAATTTCATGATTTCCTTATTTTTCATTGCTGAGTAATACTCCATTGTATAGATGTACCACAGTTTCTGCATCCATTCTTCAGTTGAGGGGCATCTGGGTTGTTTCCAGCTTCTGGCTATTACAAATAAAGCTGCTACAAACATGGTTGAACAAATGTCCTTGTTGTGTACTTGCGCCTCTTTTGGGTATATGCCTAGGAGTGGTATGGCTGGATCTTGAGGAAGCGCTATTCCTAGTTGTCTGAGAAAGCGCCAGATTGATTTCCAGAGTGGTTGTACCAGTTTACATTCCCACCAGCAGTGGAGAAGCGTTCCCCTTTCTCCACAACCTCTCCAGCATGTGTTGTCCCTTGAGATTTTCATCTTGGCCATTCTGATGGGTGTAAGGTGAAATCTCAGGGTTGTTTTGATTTGCATTTCCCTAATGGCTAATGAGGTTGAGCATTTCTTTAAGTGCTTCTCTGCCATTCGATATTCCTCTGCAGAGAATTCTCTCTTTAGCTCTGTTCCCCATTTTTTAAGTGGATTACTTGGTTTGTTGCTTTTCAGCTTGTTTAGTTCTTTATATATATTGGATATGAGTCCTCTGTCAGATAGAGGGTTGGTGATGATTCTTTCCCAATCTGTAGGCAGTCGCTTTGTTTTGATGACGGTGTCCTTTGCTTTACAGAAGCTTTTCAATTTCATGAGGTCCCATTTATTGATTGTTGCTCTTAGAGCCTGTGCTGTTGGTTTTCTGTTCAGGAAGTTTTCTCCTGTACCAATGAGTTCTAGGGTATTCCCCACTTTTTTTTCTAGCCGATTTAATGTGTCTGGTTTTATGTTGAGGTCTTTGATCCACTTGGACTTCAGTTTTGTGCAGGGTGATAAGTATGGATCTATTTTCAATTTTCTACATGTAGACATCCAGTTGGACCAGCACCATTTGTTGAAGATGCTATCATTTTTCCATTGTATGGTTTTGGCATCTTTGTCAAAAATCAGGTGTCCGTAAGTGTGTGGGTTTATTTCTGGGTCTTCTGTTCGATTCCATTGATCCACCATTCTGTTTCTATGCCAGTACCATGCAGTTTTTATAACTGTTGCTCTATAGTACAGCTTGAGATCAGGGATGGAGATACCTCCAGAAGATCTTTTATTGTAGAGGATTGTTTTAGCAATTCTCGGTTTCTTGTTATTCCATACAAAGTTGAGAATTTTTCTTTCCAGGTCTGTAAAGAATTGTGTTGGCAATTTGATGGGAATTGCATTAAATCTGTAGATTGCTTTTGGTAAGATGGCCATTTTTACTATGTTAATCCTGCCAAGCCATGAGCATGGGAGATCTTTCCATCTTCTCATATCTTCCTCTAATTCTTTCTTCAGAGACTTGAAATTTTTTTCATACAAGTCTTTGACTTCCTTGGTTAGGGTTACGCCAAGGTACTTTATGTCATTTGTGGCTATTGTGAATGGTGTTGTTTCTCTAATTTCTTTCTCAGCCCTTTTGTCTTTTGTATACAGGAGTGCTACTGATTTTTTTGAGTTAATTTTATATCCGGCCACTTTGCTGAAGGTGTTTATCAGCTGTAGGAGTTCCCTGGTAGAGTTTTTGGGGTCACTCATATATACTATCATATCATCTGCAAATAGTGATAATTTGACTTCTTCCTTTCCCATCTGTATCCCCTTGATCTCCTTCGACTGTCTTATTGCTCTAGCAAGGACTTCCAGCACTATGTTGAAGAGATATGGAGACAGTGGGCAGCCTTGTCTTGTCCCTGATTTCAGTGGGATTGCTTTAAGTTTCTCTCCGTTCAGTTTGATGTTGGCTATAGGCTTGCTGTATATCGCCTTTACTATGTTTAGATATGTGCCTTGTATCCCTGAACTCTCCAGTACTTTAAACATGAATGGATGTTGGATTTTGTCAAATGCTTTTTCAGCATCTAGGGAGATTATCATGTGGTTTTTTTCTTTCAGTTTGTTAATATGGTGGATCACATTGATGGATTTCCGTATATTGAACCACCCCTGCATACCTGGGATGAAGCCTACTTGGTCATAGTGGATAATATCTTTGATGTGTTCTTGGATCCGGTTTGCAAGTATTTTGTTAAGTATTTTTGCATCAATGTTCATAAGAGAGATTGGCCTGAAATTCTCTTTCTTTGTTGAGTCTTTGTGAGGTTTAGGTACCAAGGTGATTGTGGCTTCATAGAATGAGTTTGGTAATGTTCCTTCTGTTTCTATTTTGTGGAATAGTTTGAAGAGAATTGGAGTTAGCTCTTCTTTGAAGGTCTGGTAGAATTCTGTGCTGAAGTCATCTGGTCCTGGGCTTTTTTTGGATGGGAGACTTTTGATGACCACTTCAATTTCTTTGGGGGATATAGGACTGTTTATTTGATTTACCTGGTCCTGGTTCAACTTTGGTAAGTCAAATCGATCAAGAAAATTGTCCATTTCATTTAGATTTTCAAATTTTGTGGCATATAGACTTTTGAAGTAAGTCTTAATGATTTTTTTGGATTTCCTCAGTGTCTGTAGTTATGTCCCCCTTTTCATTTCTGATTTTGTTGATTTGGGTGGTGTCTCTCTGCCTTTTAGTTAGCTTGGCTAAGGGTTTGTGAATCTTTTTGATTTTCTCAAAGAACCAGCTCTTGGTTTCATTGATTCTTTGAATTGTTTTATTTGTTTCTAATTGATTGATTTCAGCCCTGAGTTTGATTATTTCCAGCCGTCTACTCCTTCTTGGTGTGTCTGCTTCTTCTTTTTCTAGGGTTTTTAAGTGGGCCATTAAGTTGTTTGAATGAGCTGTCTCGAATTTCTTCTTGAAGGCACTTAGTGCTATGAACTTTCCTCTTAGCACTGCTTTCATTGTGTCCCACATGTTTGGATATGTTGTGTCTTCATTTTCATTGATTTCTAGGAAGACTTTAATTTCTTTCTTTATGTCTTCCCTGACCCAGCTGTCATTTAGTAACAAGTTGTTCAGTTTCCATGTGTGTGTAGGCTTTTTGCTATTTCTGTTATTGTTGAGGTCCAGCTTTATTCCATGGTGATCAGACAAGATATAAGCGATTATTTCAATCTTCTTGTATCTGTTGAGGCTTGCTTTGTGACCAACTATATGGTCTAATTTGTGAAGGTTCCATGAGGTGCTGAGAAAAGGTAAATTCTTTTTTGTTTGGGTGTAAAGTTCTGTAAATGTCTGTGAGGTTCATTTGATTCATGACCTCTGATAGAGACATTGTTTCTTTGTTTAATTTCTGTTTTCTTGACTTGTCCTTTGTTGAGAGTGTTGTGTTGAAGTCTCCCACAATTAATGTGTGGGGATCTATATGTGGTTTAAATTTTATCAATGTTTCTTTAACAAATGTGGGTGCCCTTGTTTTGGGGTATAGATGTTCAGGATTGTGATGTCTTTCTGTTGGAATTTTCCCTTGATAAGTATGAAGTGTCCTTCCCCATCTCTTTTTATTAATTTTGGTTGAAAGTCTATTTTATCAGATATTAGAATGGCTACTCCTGCTTGCTTCTTGAGTCCATTTGCTTAGAAAGTCATTTTCTAACCCTTTACCCTCAGGTAATGTTTATCTTTGTGCCTTAGGTGTGTTTCTTGTATGCAACAGATTGCTGGGTTTTGTTTAAGTATCCATTCTGTTAATCTGTGTCTTTTTATTGGAGTGTTGAGTCCATTGATGTTGAGAGAGATTAATGACCAATGGCTGTTAGATCCTTTGATTTTTATGTTGGCTGTGGTCATAAGGTTGTGTGCTTGCTTGCTTTTTGTTTTACTGTAGTAAGGTTATTTTTTTTCCTGTGTTTTCTTGAAAGAAGCTAATTTTTTTGGGTTGTATTTTCCCTTCCAGTTTCTTCTGTAATGCTGGATTTGTGTGTAGGTATTGTTGAAATTTGTTTTTGTCATTGAATATCTTGTTTTCTCCATCTATGAGGACTGAGAGCTTTGCAGGGTATAGTAGCCTGGGCTGACATCTGTGTTCTCTTAGGGTCTGCATGATATCTGTCCAGGCCCTTCTGGCTTTCATAGTCTCTGTTGAAAAGTCAGGTGTGATTCTAATGGGTTTGCCATTATATGTTACTTGGCCTTTTTCCCTTGCAGCTTTTAGTATTTTTTTCTTTCTTCTGTATACTTACTGTTTTGATTATTATGTGGCAGGAGGATTTTCTTTTCTGGTCAAATTTGTTGGGTGTTCTGTAGGCCTCAAGTATTCTTATTGGCCTCTCCTTTAACTTGGGAAATTTTCTTCAATGAATTTGATGAAAATATTTTCTGGGCCTTGGAGAAGAGAGTCTTCTTTTTCCTCTATACCTAATATTCTTAGGTTTTGTCTTTTCATATTATCTTGAATTTCTTGGACGGTCTGTATCAAGAATTTTTTGGATTTTATATTTTCTTTGACAGATACATCGATTTTTTCCATTGTATCTTCTACACCTGATATTCTTTCTTCCATCTCTTGTAGTCTGTTGCTTATGCTTACCTCTGTAGTTCCTGTTTTCTTCCCTAGATTTCATTCAGTGCTTTAAGCATTTCCTTCTAAAGGCCATAAACTGTTTGGCTGCAACTTCCTCTATTTCTTTACGGATGGCAATATTCTGTTTGAGTTTATCTTCCTCTATGTCTTTATGTATCTTATTTGTTTCCTCTGTTATCATCTTCATGAGCATAGTTGTTAGGTCATCTTCTTGGATTTCAGTTATGCTGGGGTGTCCAGGACTACTTGCCCCTGGGTAACTGGGTTCTGGAGATTCCATATTGGTCTGTCTTTTGTTGCTTGACCTTTTACGCTGGCCTCTACCCATTGTGCTATCTTAGGTGTTTGGGGTTATTTTCTGGTGGTTCCTGGGGATCCTGTGGTGGAGAGAATCCCCTTGGCAGAAAGCTGTTTTTTCCTGAAGGAAGTCTTCTCAGCTTTTTGTGTATAGTCCCTGGATGGCTGGCGTTTTTTCAGGAGTTGCTGCTGCTCACTTCAGGGATAGAGACCTAAGTGGTAACTGTGGTCTTTGTTAGTCGAGAGGGTTCTCCTCTCACCCAGGGAAGTCCTGAAGACAGCTGCCCTGTTTCTGGGTTTCTTGCTGTAAATTTAATGATTAGCTGCTGTGACCTAGTTGGACATCTGGTGCGCAGCAACTGTTTGTGCCTGTGTCTGGAGCACAGCTGAGTGATGGCGGCTCGGCCCCGCAGGTCTGTGAGAGTTTTTCCAGGGAAGGCTTGGGTGATTTAAGTCAGTACAGTTTCCTTCCTTCCCTGTGGATTCTCTGGAGACAGGGACTCTCAGTCTCTTTTTTGCCCTGGGGTGCACCACTCAGTCTCAGCCTGCTAGCTGGTGCACAGAAACTGCCTGTGTCTGCCTTTCCGGCCTTTGGGAGCCTGGGCATCTGCCTAAACTGGGTAATTTTCCGGAGACCTTTTCGTGGTGGGGGTGTCAGCTGAGTGCTCTCAGATCAGACCGGCCGTTTCCCTCCCTGTGTGTTTGCACTGGACGGTGAAACGCAGTCTCTGGTGCCCTGGTGCCCTGGGGCCCACAGTTCTATCTGAGGCAGCGAATCAGGAGCGCAGGTAGGACTCTGTGCTGGAGCCTGGGTCCCTGGCTCTGGCTCCAGGCTGGCTCCTGGGGCACCTGCGGAACCCGAGTCTTTTCCAGGGGATATCTGGGTGACCTAAGGTCGGTCCCAATCGTTTCCTGCACCATGGGGTTATCTCTTGACTGAAAATTCCAGTCTCTTATAGTGCGGTGCACACGGTTCAGTCTGGGACCATGACCAGAGACACTGGCGTGTAGCTCTGGGATGGGGCTGGTGGCAAAGCATCTGGCGGAACCAGGATCTCTTCCGCGGTTTAGCCGGGTGAGTTAAAATCTGATTGAATCCCCCACCGTGGGGTATCCTCTCACCTGAGAAACACAATTGCCTGTGTTTTATGGCTGCGAGTTCTGATTGCTGGTCACTGTGCTGATACTGCTGTGCTGCTGGTCAGAATGAGAGTCCTCCCTGCGCTGCCATCTTGCCCCGCCTACCCACTGTTTTTTTAATTATACTTTTTACTTTGTATCCTCCCTCTAGTTCCCTCCCTTCTCCCCTCCCAATCTCTCCCTTTCTCCCCTTTCTCCACACACTCCCCTCCCCAAGTCCACTGGTAGGGGAGGGTTTCTTTTTCTTCCTTCTGATCCTAGTCTTTTAGGTCTCATCAGGAGTGGTTGCATTGTCTTCCTTTGTGGCCTGGTGAGGCTGCCCCTGCCTCCCCCTACCCCCAGAAGGTGATCAAAAATCAGGCAAATCAGTTCATGTCAGAAGCAGTCCCTGTCCCCATTACTATGGAACCCACTTGGACACTGAACTGCCATGGGCTACATCTGTGTAGGGGTTCTAGGTTATCTCCATGCATGGTGCTTGGATAATGCATCTCAGGAAAGACTCCTGTGCTCAAAATGTTGGTTGTGTTGCTCTCCCTTTGGCCTTAAGTCTCAACATCTGCTTTGATAGTCTGCAGGGCAGAGCCTTTCAGAGGCCCTCTGTGGCAGATTCCTAACTTGTTTCCTGTTTTCTTCTTCTTCTGATATCCATCCTTTTTGCCTTTTGGAGTGGGGATTGAGCATTTTAGCCAGAGTCCTCCCTCTTGATTAGTTTGTTTAGGTGTACAGTTTTTAATAGGTTTATCCTATATTATATGTCTATATGAGTGAGTATATACCGTGTGTGTCTTTCTGCTTCTGGGATAGCTCACTCAGGATGATCCTTTCCCAATCTCACTATTTACCTGCAAATTTCATGATTTCCTTG
Organism: Psammomys obesus; assembly: GCF_907164565.1. NCBI lineage: Eukaryota > Metazoa > Chordata > Mammalia > Rodentia > Muridae > Psammomys > Psammomys obesus. The sequence goes on along the minus strand of NW_026596134.1, from coordinate 14,865,456 downwards.
TTTATTTATTGCTAAGTAATATTCCATTGTGTAGATGTACCATAATTTCTGTATCCATTCTTCAGTTGAGGGGCATCTGGGTTGTTTCCAGCTTCTGGAATAAATAAATAATAAATAATAAATAAATAAATAAATAAATAAATAAATAAATAAATAAATAAATAAATCTGCTACAAACATGGGTGAGCAAATGTCCTTATTGTGTACTTGAGCCTCTTTCAGATATATGCCCAGGAGTGGTATAGCTGGATTTTGAGGAAGTGCTATTCCTTATTGTCTGAGAAAGTGCCAGATTGATTTCCAGAGTGATTGTATCAGTTTACATTCCCACCAGCAGTGGAGGAGGGTTCCCCTTTCTCCACAACCTCTCCAGCATGTGCTGTCACTTGAGTTTTTGTTCTTGGCCATTCTGATGGATGTCAGGTGAAATCTCAGGGTCGTTTTGATTTGCATTTCCCTGATGGCTAATGAGGTTGAGCATTTCTTTAAGTGTTTCTCTGCCATTTGATATTCCTCCATCGAGAATTCTCTGTTTAGCTCTGTTCTCCATTTTTTATCTTCATTTTATCTTGTACTTCAAATTCCTTTATCTGGTCTTAGTCACTATTACGTTTGTCATTAATACAAAAAAGAATGAAATTAAAATGAAATCTATTATACAACTAGTTTGAATAGTAGCTGCTTTTAGGTTAAAAACAGATTTTTAATTATAGAAAATAACTGATAATTTAAACAGCAGGACAGAATTTATCATTGGTAAAAAGTAATGTAGAACATTTTACCAATTAAATATTTTTTTCACAAACACCAAAAATAAAACATAATAAACGCAGAAGAGACTAGGAAGTTGAAAAGAAATTGTAAATTCTCAAATCTGGTCTAAAATTGTTTGAAGTGGGTATTCATCTGAAGTGAGATTTTCAGAACTCCCAAATACATGCAAGAAATATTCGTAACTGCTGGAGTTTCCCAGATAATACAACGAATAGGATTCCAAGTTCAAAGCATCGTTAAATTCAAATTCATGTCAAGTTCTAAGTACAGGATATGTTTGATGACATGCTAATTATATAAAGCACATGGAAGCCTTTACTTATTATTCATGTTCCATAACAAATATGTCTTATTATTTTGCAAATAGATTTTTTTCCTACATTTTTTGTTCTTCTGAAATGGATTTTACGTTGCTGTTTCTAAGATCTTTATGTATTTCAAACCGTCTTTTGTGTCATTTGACACATATGCAACTAAATATAACTTAGTTGAAGTTACTTTCTTTTTCCCATACTTTCTCTCTGCTTTGTAAAAGGCATTATGATGAGATTTAAAGACCTACCTTGCTTTGCTTTACCTGACTTAACTTTGAATTCAATAATCATTAATTAATAATCTCTGATATTTTGAACATATCTTGATGTCTCAATGGTGACCATTATCTTGCCTTATGCATTACCTTCAATATAAATATTAATTTACCACAATTTGCTTGACTCTCTTCAGATAATTAAACTTAAATATTTAATATTTAAAATACTATATATGTACATAGAGACAGTAGTAAATTTCATCAATACACAGTGGAGCTATCATTGATAATTGAATATTTTTAAGAACAAACCATGGTAAATAAACCCAATGTTTCCAGCATGTTCTCTTAGCAGGACACTGTATAATGTGAAAGGCAGGGTAACAGAAAAAAAATCTTTGAGAAAGGGGGAAGATATTTGCCCACCAATGGATATTGTTTGAATTCTGTTTATAAACCCTTTCAATTAAATGCAATAAGAAAATTAAACAATTAAAGGAAATAAAAAAATCATCAAAAACAACAACAACAAAGTTTCAATTTAAAGTCACTCTCATCATACACACACAAAAACAAAACAAAACACTATCTCATTAACATTGGGTAATACATGTTCTGAAGAAGCCTACAAAAAAAAGGTTAGAGGACCATGTTACATGATGCCCTGTAAAGGAGAAGTACAAGAGCATTAATTATTCATTTCCTTGCAGTGAGGTATACTTTATAGCCACTGTAGGAAAAAAAATCTGTCTTTATAATACAATTCATTACTCTTTGAGCTATTTTTATTCTTAAAATTAATCATCACTATTTATTTCCATTTTCAGCTTAATTTATCTTATTTGTAATATCAAATGAAACTTTACTTATCTATAAAATCTGAATGGAAGACATATTTCTGTTTTCTTTTGTTTCCCCCGTTAAGTGACAACAATTTGTGGTCAACTGTGTAACTATTTGTGATTTGCTCTCTTGCTTACTTCTTTCATAACGTGTTGTAATATTCTAGGCAGTTTTTTAAATTATGCCATGCTAATTAGTCATATACTAATATTCTACTGGGATGTTGTTCAAACCCACAGCCACACTGAACATTGACTATTTGAATTGAGTAATGTACAAGAAGAAGTTGAGGAGTTAGAAGATGACATTTCACTCTTTATCTCATGTAACTATATAGGTGAAAAAGTATGTCCAAGATAGTTACCACTTGAGAAGAAGTATGTCAGGATCTTTTAACATTTACACATTGTGAAATATATTTAATTCAGACATGTATTCTCTTAAATGGTAGAGTATAATGCAGTTAACAACTGGTTACTTGTTAATATTAGAGATGATCACATCCAGTTGTTTTTTTACTACTTGTGGTCAAAGGTAAATTATTTAAATTCCCTTCAGTATTCCACACTGCAACATATTACCATATAGTAATATGTGAAATATCTTACCATATTCTTCAAGAACTGATTATGAAGATTTCAAATAATTAGAGACAAGGAATTTAGAACTATTTCTAAATAATAGATGTTATTAAAAATTAGACATTGTTCTAGGTTCTCTCCATGCACAGTCCTTGGTTGAAGAATCAGTCTCAGAACTCCTTGCAAAAATGTAGCCCATGGCAACTCAGTCTCCAAGTGGGTTCCCTAGCAATGGGAACAGGGACTGTCTCTGATATGAACTCATTGGCTGGCTCTTTGATCACCTCCCCCTGAGGAGGAAGCAGCCTTACCAGGCCACAGAGGAAGGCAATGCAGCCAGTCCTGATGAGCCCTGATAGACTAGGGTCAGATAGAAGGGGAGAAGGACCTCCCCTATCAGTGGACTAAGGGAGGGGCATGGGAGGAGAAGAGGCAGGGAGCGTGGAATTGGGAGGGGATGATTTACAGGGCTATAGCTGGGATACAAAGTGAATAAATTTTAACAAAATAAATTAAAAAACAGAAAATAAAAAAATCAGACATTGCTATTATTTTGAGATTTGAAATAACTTCCTTTCATGGTTTATAAAGCAGGAAAGTAATCAATTGAAACTCAGTAATCATAGTTGATAAACAGTTGAAATGCAAACTCTAGAAATTGTCAACTATGTGCTCTGTCTTCAACAATCCATTTATTCTTCTCTTAAGGAGTTGAGTATTTCTTACATGAAGCAAATTTTGTTGCTTCCCTAATCCAGCTGTTTCATCTGTATGTCTGTTTCATCCTTCCACTAATAGTGTAATACTATGATTACTTTTGTTTTTAGTATGGTGTCAACATATAAGAATGTTGCTTTCAATCAGGCACATGACTGTAATCCCAGAACTCAGGGAGGCAGAGGCAGGTGGATCTCTCTGAGTTCGAGGCCAACGTGATCTAATAATTCCAGGACAACCAAGGCTATACAAAGAAACCTTGTTTCTTGTCTCAAAAAAACAAAACTACCAAACCAAAAAAATATGTTGCTTCTCAGCTTTCCATCTTTATATAAGATTGTGTTTAGTATTGTTATATCTTCTATTATTTTACTTAGCGTTTTTTTCTTTCTGAAAAAATTTAATTATTTTGTTTTAATAGGGCATTTTAAATTTCCAGCTGTTCAGTTTTACTCCTCCCTTAATGTTATTTCTTGTTTATGAACTTTAAATACTTCCTCTGACACAGGCACTCTGCACACTTTTAATCAATAATCATCATTCACTATTTTCTTTTCACTAAGTAATTTTATATTTCAACAAATAATATTATCTGAATACTGCATCTCAGGTTCTCTACTTGAAAGGTTGGATGTCTTGACAGATAAGGACCAGACCTAACCTTTTAGGTTGAGCGCTGAGGTAGAATGGAAAAGTATCAAATATACTCAGGATTAGACTTATAATTAAAAAATTATTATCAATAGCTTGAAAAAAGTTTTCAGTAAATTATAATGGGAAGAAATACATTCAAAGAGAATTTAGTTTCAATAAAGGTGTGTATTCTCAGAAAGATTTCTGTTTGAGGCATCCTTGAAATAGTCAATAGGTAGTCTGCAGGAGGCATCTGGATATGATCTTGAAGTTCAGGAAAACCACATTGGTGTTTACAATATCAAACCATGTAAAACATGAGAAGTGTTTTGTAAAATAAAGTGTAGCATGATGAGAAAGTTAGAGCTTAGATATCATTAAAATTTTGACAGACAATGAGATATACATAAACCTATATCACAGAGATTCTACTGTGAGGAAGCTCATAGTTAACTATCTGTCACATTCTGAGAAAATTAGTTATTCAAGTGTGAGTCTAAGAGTGTGTGATATGTTTTTGTGTGCTATGACAAAATACCAGAAATACAAACTTGAGAAAAGAAATCAGTGTTTTGGTTTGCAATTTAAGGATTGTCCTTCCTGGTGAGAAAGTGTTCAAACTACAGAATGAGATAACTGGTCAACTCACATCCAGAGTCAGGAAGCAAAGGGAGGTGAATTATTACACTTGGCTCATTTTTTGTTATTATTTGTTCTATGTTGGACTCTGGCCAATTAGATTGAGATTACAATAATCAGGGTGGGTTTTAACTCTCAGGTACTCTTATATATGTCCATACACACACGTATAAAATTTTCTCCAAAACGAACCTAAAATCCGTCAAGTTGATGATCAGTACTAACCACTAGTTTCAACAACCACCAACTTGACACCAAACCAAGCCCCGTTTAAATAATAACATCCTTCTCCTGGACCATAAATGTTCATGTTTATCTCATAGCATATATTTATCTAAATGTCCCTTAAGTTTTAAAATTTGAAAAACTGTTAAGGAATAAGTTACAAAGTCATTCCTGTGACTAAATCAGTCTATTAAATGTGAAATATTATATAATATAAACAAATCGATCTTACATACATCCAGTCCATCATGATACAGGTGAATATGATTCCAAATTTAGGGATTATAGCATTGTAAGTAGAGACTGGATGAAGTAAAGACAAAAACGAAATACTTCAGGTCCATGTAGAGAATCAAGGCAACCTACTGGTATTATCTTGTTACCAATTGGCTGGATTTTCACATCTTGATTTCTTACCTGCAACGAATCTGTAAAATCTTCTGCTCTGACCCTATTCTGTTTGAACTTTTCTACAATGTTGTTTCAAAACCCTTCATCTTCATTTGTTCTTTTTGAAACTTAGGCAGTTTACGATTACCGGAATTCTTCAGTTTCCTAGAACCATGGGGATCTCCTTGTTACACTGCTATCATTCAAACCTGCAAACCTGGGAAAGGCAGTCTGCCCCCACAATCCATTATTTATTAGTGGAAAATCACTCAAAGATACCCAGACATTTGTTTCTTAGATGATTCTAAAGCCCACCAAACTTACAATTATGATTACTCATCACAAAGAAATGATAAGTGAGAAATCAATAGTGAAAGTTGTAAGAAAAGTTACAAAGAGTGGGTTAGATTTCTTTTTTTTAATTTTATTTTTTTCTTATCAGTTACATTTTATTAACTCTGCATCCCAGCCGTGTCCCGATCCCTCATTCCCTCCCAGTCCCTCCCTCCCTCCCTCATCTCCACCGTGCCCCTTGCCAAGTCCACTAATAGGGGGGACCTCCTCCCTATTCGTCTGATCCTGTTTTATCAGGTATCTTCAGGACTGGCTGCAAAGCTCTCCTCTGTGGCCTAACAGGACTGCTCCTCCCTTGGGGGGTGGGGAGGCCAAAGAGCCAGTCATTGAGTTCCTGTTAGAAATAGTCCTTGTTCCCCTCACTATGGGAAACCAATTGGTTACTGGGCTACCACAGGCTACATCTGAGCAGAGGTTCTAGGTTACATTCATACATGGTCCTTGGTTGCATGTCAGTCTCAGAAAGGACCCTGTGCCCAGATATGTTTGGTCCTTGTGGAGCTCCTATCCTTTCCTTATCAGACTAACTCCCCTTCTTTCTTATGATTCCCTGTACTCTGCCAAAGGTTTGGTCATGAGTCTTTGCTTTGAAAACACTGCTAATTAGAGTCTTTCAAATGCGTTCAGTAGACTCCTGTCATATGTTCAATGCACATCCCATCTGTTTTTCTAAACGAGGATTGATAATCTTACTCCATGTCCGCTCTCTTGATTATCTTTTTTAGGTATATAGATTTCATTATGTTTATTATATCTTATAGCTCTATATAAGTGAGTATATACCGTGTTTGTCTTTCTCCTTCTGGGATATTTCACTTAGGATGATCTTTTCTAGATTCCACCATTTACCTGCAAATTTTATGATTTCCTCCTTTTTGATTGCTGAGTAGTATTCCATTGTGTAAAAATACCACAATTTCTGTATCCATTCCTGCGTTGATGGACATCTGGGTTGTTTCCAGGTTCTGGCTATTACAAATAATGCTGCTATAAATATGGTTTAGCAAATATCTCTTTTGTGAACTTGAGCAAACTTTGGGTACATACCTAGCAGTGGTATAGCTGGGTCTTGAGGAAGCACTATTCCTAATTGTCTTAGAAAGCGCCAGATATATTTCCAGAGTGGTTGTACCAGTTTACATTCCCACCAGCAGTGGAGGAGGGTTCCCCTTTCTCCACAACCTCTCCAGCATGTGTTGTCCCTTGAGTTTTTCATCTTGGCCATTCTGATGGGTGTAAGGTGATATCTCAGGGTCGTTTTGATTTTCATTTCCCTGATGGCTAATGAGGATGAGCATTTCTTTAAGTGTTTCTCTGCCATTCGATATTCCTCTTTCGAGAATTCTCTGTTTAGCTCTGTTCCCCGTTTTTTAATTGGATTACTTGGTTTGCTGCTTTTCAGCTTCTTTAGTTCTTTGTATATACTCGATATTAGTCCTCTGTAGATTTCAACTGAGGAAAATGAAAAAGAAAGTTTGGGAAGGATAAATAAAATAATTAAAATGGAACGAAGTTGGCAAGTCTACCTTCATAATTACTAGTCCATAGTAACTTATCACAATTAACCTGGAAAACCCTATTATTATTAAAATACAGATTACCTTCTCTGATTCTTTTATCCTTTTGTGAATTTGTATTCGTACGCATGTATTTCTGTGAATTTCCATGCATCTGCGATATTTTGTGTGAAGAGGCCAAAGAACATTCTTTGATGCTCTCTAGGGATTGTTGACTCATCTAGCCTTTTGGTTGACCAATGAATCTCAGGGGTCTTCCTGTCTCTACCTACCTAACTAAGATTACAAGCACACACTTCCACACCCAATATTTTCTATGAGTATTTTAGGGATCAATCTAAAGTTCTCAGCTTTCACATTCCCAAATGAGATATCTCTTCAGTAATCTCCTCTCTCCTTGGTTTTATTTATTTATTTACTTATTTATTTGTTTGTTTGTTTGTTTGTATCAATCTGACTTTGTCACTGACTTGTTACATCCCTTGATTTATAAGAAGAAATCATGAATTAAGATATTCAGAAAGTTTTCTAGAAGAGTTCTGCCAAATAATTATGTTGTTTTTTTCATCCTGTTTTATATGTAGGCAATCATGATGAAAAACAAGCTATGCATCTTTCTCAAGCTGTGAAGAGTATGTTCTATCAGCATTGTTACTGTGAGCTTGACAGACTTAGTTCTTTACCACTATAAAGTGCCAGTGTTATCTCTGAACATTCATCACTCAGATTTCAATTAAAAAAAAAAAAAAAAACTAAGCTGCCTGACAAAACACCCATGTTACACATTTTTCCCTCAAAATGAATAAATCCTAACTATAAAGAGAATTGAATAACTTTTACAATAAAATTTCTTTTTGTTTTTATACCTATTTTGCTTTTACATTTTTTTTCTTCACAATTTATTTCTTATATATCCCGACTGAAGCCCCCTTCTTCAACTCTACCCAGTCCCAGATTCCTTCTCTCTTCTCCTCTATCCTCTTCCCCTAGTCCCCTGAAAGAAGTAGTTTACCATTGCCCTCTGCCCAGAGCTTGTTAAGTCTCATCAGGACTGCTTGGATTCTCTTCCTCTGTGGCCTGGCAAGGCTGCATCTCCAGGGACAAATGATCAAAGAGTAGATAACTGAGTTCATGACAGAAGGAGCCCCTAAACCCCTCCCTCGGAGATCCACATGGAGACTGATACAATAAAAGTTTCAAATGTGTTTAAATGTACCAAAACATAAAGGAAATGAGTTCGTTTTTTTAGAATACATTTTCAATTATCTAAATGAAAGATGTCATGGGGGAATCTATTTATATGTAGAATATAGGTTGATAAGAGATGAACAGATGATAGGGAAGACAGAGGTATCAACAGACTGGATGGAAAACGTATGTATTATTTTTTCTTTTTAAAAATTCTTTATTAATTACACTTTATTAACTTTGTATCCCCCCTGTGGTTCTCTCCCTCCTCCCATCCCAATTCCTCCCTTCCTCCACCCTCTGCATACATGTCCCTCCTCAAGTCCACTGAGATAACCTAAGACCCCTGCACAAATGTAGCCCATGGCAGTTCAGTATCCAGGTGGGTTCCATTGTAGTAGGAACAGGGACTGTCTCTGACATGAACTAAGCGGCCTGCTCTTTAATTACCTCCTCCTGAGGGAGAAGCAGCATTACCAGGCCACAGAAGACAATGCAGCCACTCCTGATGAGACCTAATTGACTAGGATCAGAAGGAAGGAAAAGGAAAACATATCTTACTAAGGAAGAGACACTTCCTTCCTGGAACAGATGATGACATAATATTATGGACTAGCAAAAGGCAATTTGTTAGCTTGATATTTGTTCTCATCTATCCTCTCTTTTTTAAATTTATCTTTAATTTATATAGTCACTTCACACCCCAATCGTAGCCCCCTCCTCTCTTCTAGGTCCCACCCTCCCACTCCATGCTCTCCCCTTATTCTCCTCTCATATTCCTCAGAAAACTCCCTCCCCTACCAACAGCAACCGTCCTCAGTACATCAAGTCACATCAGGACTGAATTCATCCTCATCCTCTGAGGCAAGGCAAGGCAGCCCTGTCAGGAAAAACAAAAACAAAAACAACAACAAAAACAACAACAACAACAACAACAAAAAATAGGCAACACAGTCTATGTCATAGACATTACATGAAGATCAAGCTGCCCATTTGTTACATAGGGGTCTAGAGCCAGTCCATGGATCCTCTTTGGTTGGTGAGTCTGACTGTAAGTCGGCAAGGCCTAGGTTAGTTGGCTCTGTTGGTCTTCTTGTGGCATTCTTTCATCCTCTCAATGAATGCATTTAGATGCTTCATATGGAACAAGAGAACTCGATGGGGTGGTGAATTTAAGATATTGTTATTAAAATTTGACTGTTAGGTACATATACAAGAAAATTCCTACGAGAGAGTAGAGAAACTGAGATTAATTTATGATCATCAGTCTTATCAATCAAATATATGGATTTCCTGTGGGATTAATATCATAAAAGTTATTATCTACAGTGTGTTTTAATTTATACTCATTTATTTTTGTCGATAATATGATCAATTTAAAAAAAGGCTACCCCAAGATTCAAATAGTTACCGGTATGTTTACTTGAAAAAAATTATTGGGTACATCACTTAGTGACAACTTAAGAACCAAAAGTGACATCCAGCTTCCAAAGTCATGACATATACATTATCATAAAGAATAAAACTAGTTGTATTTTGAATGAATCATAAAAATTCCAAGAATACATATTTCTTGTTAAGTTCAATTATATTAAATTATTGTTTCACATAATAAAATATACCAAAATTTAAAATCTTATATTTAGGGACGAGGAACACATCACACAGCCTCTATGACATATTTTATAATGAGAAAACCGTAACAAATATCTTGGCTGACTTTCCATTGATTATGCTATATAATAGTAAGTGGTTCGTTGGCTGAGGCAGTGGTTTCAGTTCCTCTGAAATTATGCCTTAATCTTTGAGCCTATGTGCTGGGTATACTATTTCTGAATCATTCTCTGTAATGTCAGCATCCCATGGATTATAAAGAGCTTGGCTCATAAGAAAGGTCACGGAAAATGAAGTAGGTTGTTACTTCTAAGCCTTTAATAATTATAAATTGTGAACAGGTGCTTCAATTTATAGAGAAGGTTCAATTTGTCTTCATTAGAAAGCATACAGCCTTACCATTTATAACTAGTAAAGATAAAATAATGTTATTTAGGGTAAGAAAAAATATCCAGTACCTGCCATTTCTATTTATAATGAGAGAATTTTAGAAAATAAAGCAAGATTAAATGAGACAAAGATTTCCATCCTGGGAATTACATTTGCATTTAAGTTCCATGAAATACACACTGGTTCTAACTTGATTTTTTTAAATTTCATTCAATTGCTCATCTTATGGGATCCTTAAATTTAATTTCATCTGTTTAATCGAAGATGATGGATCCTATTTAATTAAGTTAACTGAGTTTTTCTAAGACGAGTTACTTAATAAAATATTGAATATTATTTTATAATACATATTAAAATTAAACAGTCTCTACCATATAGTACATTCAGAGATATTTATGTATGTATGAATGTATATATGTATGTATGTATGTGTATGTATGTATGTATGTATTTATACATGCATATAGACAGATAGACCATAGTTAGATGATGGTACATAGATATATAGACTGTGTTGCTGAAATTCTGATTTCCTGAGGAACGCATTTTCATAAGTGAGTAGTTATTTTTATACTTCTGGAAAATCACAAACAACATATAATTTGGGTGCTATTGGGTCTCTGTATTCATTCTCCCTTATGCAAAGCAGAGAAATTTATTCATACACATTTGACAATGTAAACTCTAAGTCCCATACAGAATTGTAGGTGTACTATCAGTTTGGTTTTTGTGTTTTAATCCTTTCTTCTTAAGATCACCCTTATATAAGTTTAATGAAGCCACATAGAGATCAATCTGCAGATTTTCCAAAATCTAGCCATCGAACTACTGTGTGATACACCTATACCACTCTCGTGCTTAATTCCCAGTAGCTAGAAATATTAGTAAATTTATCTCTCAATCGAAAGGATAAGAAAAATGTACATACACAAAATGGATTATTATTTAGGTGTAAATAAATGGAATCGTGAACATTGCAAGTAAATGGGTAGAACAACAACAACAACAACAAAAGCACAAAATATACAAAACACAAAATATGACTGAATAAAGTCACACAGGCCCCAAAAGATAAACACATTATTTTCTTTCTCATGTATTGATATCAGATTCAAATATTTGGTTTTGTATATTTCATGTGGACTGCATGTGGGGTCCAGGAAAACAGAAACGAGCCACTAGGGTTGATGTGTTTAGGAAGGAGTTATAATGAAATGGAGGTAAAGTAAAAACAGCGAGGGAGGAATCTGGAAGTGGAAAGGTGCAAGCATGGAGGGGTGAGGGGGAAAAGAAGGGCTTGGTTGAAGTCTTAACCAAAATGAAATATCCATGAAAACTTGTACGTAAACATTAAATTTTCAGGAGGGAGTGTGGGACCAGAAGGAAATGAGGGAGAGGGCTACAACTGGGATACAAAGTTGAATGAATTATAAATAAAAACAACAACAACAATAATAATTCTGGAAATCCACTGTTGTATAGGTAAATTGCTCAAAACAGACCTGACAAGGTATATGTGCCTATTGGTGTAATATTGGTGACTGGAATCACTATTTTAGATTATTTTAGCACTTTCTAATTGGATGTAGGGCCTGCTTCATAGAGACAAATTTCATGCCTATTTCTACAATCCTGGCCAAAGCTCTATATATCTGGAGAAGTTGTGGCACCTGTGCTAGACCTCGCTACTGTTATTTTGGTTATGATTATGCTCTCAATTGTCTTCTACACTCATATTTTTATAAGTATGGATGTTAAATAATTCTAACCTTGATCAGAGATGCTTTTTTCTACATTAAACAACAGTAATGAAGAAAGATGCATAGTTAGTCACAGTGCTAAGCAAAAGAGATTCAATACTTAGTCCTAAGTAGAACATCTATATTAACCAACAACCAGGATTTAGAAAGCATGTATTAACTGCTTCAAGATTTAGGAAATATCTGAGAAAGGGAGGCAGAAAGAATATAAAAGCTGAAGAATGAGAATGAGTGTTGTGAGCTGCTGTCTTCTGGACATGACAAGGCTTATGCTATCATAACCTTTCAGCAGCTGTGTTTACCTTCCAAAGATGTGTTTAGGACAAAGCAGACAAACATCCTAGCACAGATAGATTGATTATTTCTCGGTTCCACCTCATTTTGAGGAGCTATTGGCAGTGAATGATGTTGAAGGAAATAATTCTTTATTGAGTACGTGGCCATAGATGGGTCTACTTGTCTGGTCACATATATATGCATGTGTGACCAACACTTACCAGAGTTAGAGGGCTTCAAATTAAAAAAAATAAATGAAATTGAGGGAACATATTAAGGAAAATATGGAAGAAGTAGGAGGAGTAAATAGATATACATATTTTAATGAAAGCATATGGGACTCTCAAATATAACAAAAGTTAGGGGGGGAAAGACAAAAGGGATTTTACCAGAAATTCCTGCATGTGGGCAAAGATGTTTCCAAAAATCATGGGTTAGTAAATGAAACTCTCAGAGCCAAGCATAGGATATCTTCCTAAGAGTTATTGGCTATGTAGACCACAGTGACCTCCAAAAACAAGCCAAACTCTTTCCATTGTCCTTGGTTGCTTGCCATATCTAAATGGTAATACTCTATTGCTTATGACTCTACATTTGGTGAAGAAAACAGATAAATCAATCTGAAAATAACAAGAAAATGCTTTTTCTACTAGCTAAGTTATACAGTGTCAGAGATGCTATGCAAGGTGCTGCTCTCTGAAATTTTTTTGTGATCTTATTAACTGGATCACATAGGCTACAGTAGTTACCTGTTGGTAAGGGTTGTCCACTGAGTCAATAGTGGCACGTGGTTTTGTTGTAACCAACACCTTTCTGATTGGAACCAAGTCATGTTACATAGAAGTGATTTCATGCCTTTGTACTGTCCCCTGGTTGAAAAACACAGGACTGAAATAATAATTGGCCCTACTGGAGAGTCTAATGTTGTTGTTTTGCCAAAATACCGTACTTTAAATATTTGTGTTTCTTTTAACTTTGATCAGAGAAGTTTCTTTTTGTAGTGGTTAGTGGCTAGTACAGAGACTCATAACTAGCATTCATGCTGAGTAGGAATAACTCAGTCGTGGAGGTGCCATCTACATAAATCTTCTGTCACTCAAAGCTTAGAAAATTTCATGGAGTAGTGGGGGAGAAAGAAAGAAAGAAAGAAAGAAAGAAAGAAAGAAAGAAAGAAAGAAAGAAAGAAAGAAAGAAAGAAAGAAAGAAAGAAAGAAAGAAAGACGTATAGGAAGGAGTCTATAGAAAGAGCTGGGGTTCATATCACTGAGTTGATACGATCAATAGACATTTTATAAATATATGCAACTTTTAAATGATAAAAATCTCGGGCAGCAAAGTCTAGACAAGTGACTGTAGGAGATGTGGGACAAGTGCCGAAATTTCAGAGAAGGTTGTGAGGTTGACCCCATCTGCTGATATAATGAACCAGGAATTTGGCAGAAACATGAAGAGACTCCTCTAAATTTTGGAGTATTATGGAAGGTTTTCCCACAGGTGTCAGTTTATTACAGCACTGAGGCAGGAAGTCCTCATGAGATGGCCTGGAAATCACGTGTATCTCACAGTTTCCATCCATTGTGACAAAAGAGACATGATTTCTCCTATATTGCAAATCTTGCCTAGAAGTCCCTCAATAGTAAAATCTCAGTATCACCAGAAACACATTCTGGGAAGTGGAATTGTAAACACCTAATTTGAGGCAACAAAATATTACAAAGTACAATCTTCTCTTTTGTCAATTCAAAAGTTCCAGGTTGTTTGACTAAACTTCTAAAAAAAACCTCAACAATTATATCATCTTTTATTTCAGATGATGCAAATATATTCCTCTAAATGGAAATTAATCTCTTGTCCAAAAACAATTGTTGTGTGTGAGGAAATTCATTTGTTTCGTAACTCAATCACAATTCTCTGTAATAACTTGAAAATATCTCATTAAAGTTATAAAAGTAATTATGATTTAGGTATAAATTTGGTAATAAATCAAACATGTAAGACAAAATCTGATTAAATAAAAATTATAGTAGAAATGAATTGATGATTATATCTATATAAACAAGGGGAAAATAAGAGTATCCAGTATTTGTTCCTTTACAGGGTTGACCCTGCAATGCCATTGTTTGCAGACTTTTTCATCACCGTTCACTCTTAATCTATTATCTAGCAATTAACTTCTCGGTGGATTGTGACTATGCACATGATACTAAAAATGCCTGAATTCCTATTGCTTCTCGATTTGCTTCCTTCCATCTTTCATTAAATTTAACTTCTAAACTGAAAAGGAAAACTGATTTTCCACAGAGTGATGGTACTATTTTGATGCCTGCACAAAACTAAAGTCCAAGTGGATCAAATACCTCAACATAAAACGGGACACACTAAACTTGTTAGTAGAAAAATTGGGGAAGAGCCTTGAACTCATGGCACAGGAGAAAACTTCCTGAACAGAACACCAACAGCATAACTCTAAGATCAACAAGCAATAAATGCGACCGCATGAAACTGAAAAGCTTCTATAAAGCAAAGGACACTGTCATCAAAACAATATGACAGCGTACAACCCTATATCTGACCGAGGACTAATATCTAGAATATATAAAGAACTCAAGAATTTAAACATCATACTAAGTAATCCAATTAAAATGGGGTACAGAGCAAAACAGAATTCTAAAATAAGGAATACCTAATGACAGAGAAACATTTAAAAAATGTTCAATGTCCTTAATCATCATGGAAATTGAAATCAAAACGACCCTGAGGGCTGGGGGGATGGCTCAGAGGTTAAGAGCACTGGCTTCTCTTGCAGAGGTCATGAGTTCAATTCCCAGCAACCAAATGATGGTTCACAACCATCTAAAATGAAATCTGGTGCCCTCTTCTGGCCTGCAGATGTATATGCAAACACAACATTGTATACATAATAAATAAATAAATCTTAAAAAAAAAAAAAAGACCCTGAGATTTCACCTTATACCCATCAGAATGGCTAAGATCAAAAACTCAAGGGACAAAACATGCTAGAGAGGATGAGAAGAAAGGGGAACCCTCCTCCATTGCTGGTGGGAATATAAACTTGCACAACTTTGGAAATCAATCTTGTGCTTTCTTAGAAAATTAGGAATAGCGCTTCCTCAAGCTTTTTCTAGGTGAATCACTGGCAAAGTTTTAAGAAATGCACAAAGGTGAAGACCCTTTCCCAGTCTGTAGGCAGTTATTTTGTTGTGATGACAGTGTCCTTTGCTTTACAGAAGCTTCTCAATTTCATGAGGTCCCATTTCTTGATTGTTGATCTTAGAGCCTGTGCTGTTGGTGTTCTGTTCAGGGAATTGTCTCCTGTGCCAATGAGGTCAAGGATCTTCCATACCCTTTCTTCCAACAGTTTTATTGTGTCCTGTTTTATGTTGAGATCTTTGATCCACTTGGACTTTGGTTTTGTGCAGGGTGATAAATATGAATCTAGTTGCATTTTTCTACATGTAGACATCCAGTTAGACCAGCACCAATTATTGAAGATGCTGTCTTTTTTCCATTGAATGGTTTTGCCTTCTTTCTCAAAAATCAAATATCTGTAGTTGTCGGTTTATTTCTGGGTCTTCTATTCTATTCCCTTGATCCACCATTCTGTTTCTGTGCCAGTGCCATGTAATTTTTATTATTATTGCTCTGTAGTACAGGTTGAGATGATGGAGTGGAGATACTTGCAGAATATCTGTTGTTGTACAGGTTTATTTTAGCAATTCTATTTTTTTGTTTGTTTTTATTTTTCCATGTGATATTAAGAATTATTCTTTCTTTCTGTAAAGAATTGTATTCCTCCCAGTATATACTCACTCATATAGACCTAT
Organism: Psammomys obesus; assembly: GCF_907164565.1. Classification (NCBI taxonomy): domain Eukaryota; kingdom Metazoa; phylum Chordata; class Mammalia; order Rodentia; family Muridae; genus Psammomys; species Psammomys obesus. The sequence continues at coordinate 14,849,178 of NW_026596134.1, read as the reverse complement.
AATATAGGATAAACCTACTAAAATCTGTATAGCTAAAGAAACTAATCAAGAGGGAGGACTTTGGCTAAAATGCTCAATACCCATTCCGAAAGGCAAAGAGGATGGATATCAGAAGAAGAAAACAGGAAACAAGTTAGGAGCTTCCCACAGAGGGCCTCTGAAAAGCTCTACCCTGCAGACTATCAAAGCATATACTGAGATTTATGGCCACCTGATGGGCAGAGTGCATGGAATCTTATGAAAGAAGTGAGAAATAGTAAGATCTGGAGAGGACAGGAGCTCCACAAGGAGAGCAACAGAACCAAAAAATTTGAGCACACGGTCTTTCCAGAGACTCATACTCCAACTAAGTACCATGCATGGAGATAACCTAGAACCCCGCACAGATGTAGCCTATGGCAGTTCAGGGTCCAAGTGGGTTCTATAGTAATGCCTCTGACATGAACTGATTGGCCTGCTCTTTGATCACCTCCCCCTGAGGGGGGAGCAGCCTTACCAGGCCACAGAGGAAGACAATGCAGCCACTCCTGAGGAGATCTGATAGACTAGGATCAGAAAGAAGAAGAGGAAGACCTCCCTTATCAGCAGACTTGGGGAAGGGTATGCGTGGAGATGGGAGAGGGAAGGTAGGATTGGGAGTGGAGGAGAGAGGGATTTATGGAGATATACAAAATGAATAAAGTGTAATTAATAAATATTAAAAAAAAAGAATTGTGTTCCTATTTTGATGGGAATTGCATTGAATCTGTAGATTGCTTTTTGTAGGATGGCCATTTTCACTATGTTAATCCTACTGATCCATGAGCATGGAGGTCTTTCCATCTTCTGATGTCTTCTTCAGTTTCTTTCTTTAGAGACTTTTTTTTCCCCCTGAACAGGTCTTTCACTTGCCTGATTAGAGTCCCACCAAGGTACTTTAAGTTATTAGTGGGTATTGTGAAGGGGTTAGTTAGGAAGACCTGGAGGGGATAGGAGCTCCACAAGGCGAGCAACAGATCAAAAAAATCTGTGCACAGCAGTCTTTTCTAGGACTGATTCTCCCACCAAAGACTATGCATGGAGATAACCTAGAACCCCTGCACAGATGTAGCTCATGGCAGCTCAGTCTCCAAGTTGGTTCCTTACTAATGGGAACAGGGACTGTCTCTGATATGAACTGGCTGGCTCTTTAATCACCTTCCCCTGATTGGGGATCAGTCTTACCAGGCTACAGAGGAAAACAATGCAGACAGTCTGGATGAGACCTGGTAGGGTAGGGTCAGAAGAAATGAGAGGAGGACCTCCCTATCAGTGGACTTGGGGAGGGATATGGAAAGAAATGAGAGAGGGAGGGTGGGATTGGGAAGGGACAAGGGAGGGGCTACAGTGGGGATATAAAAATGAATATACTCTAATTTATAAAAAAAATTAATTTAAAAAAGAAATGCACAAAGGTCAGGGGCAACCCCTCCATCCAATTGAACCGAATTATTATTTTGTTTGCTTGTAGGAAGGTTTACTTTTAAAATTAGACATTTAACTTGATCGTTTTCAAAATTTAGGGATATATAGGGTAATTTGTTTTCTGGCCATATTTGTTCTGGAAACAGTTAACTGCCCCCCCAACATCACTGTCAAGTTCTTTCACTTAATGAAATTGGAAAATGTTCACATTCTGCCTTAAGTAGCATTCTCAGCAGCCAGAGATCAGAGGGGTCCTTTCCTAGGAACCATTTGCTAACTTAGTTCTATTAGTAGTGACTGAGAGCAGTGTCTGGGTCATCCCCACTCTTGTTCTGTGTGAGTTTTATGACTTTGTTGCTTCATCTTGGAAGAATACAGTTTGGTAATCTGTTCCAGTCATGGCTGATTATTTTAGTCTCTTGGTCTCTGTGGTTTGAGCAGTTGCGGTTCTCTGTGTTAAGGGCCATCTACCACAAACAGAAGCTCCTTTTATCAGGATTGAGAGATTCCTTAATCTATGTCTATGATAGGGCTTCAGTAGTTTGTTTTATATTGTTTCTACTTAAAGTAATAAGAGCAACAGGTTATCTTCTAGGGTCTGTTATATCTAACTCTAAGCCTATGGCCAGGTAATGGTGCTAGGCATGAGTTTCAGCTTGTGCAGAGGGCCTTAAGTTCACCAGAAGGTGGTTAGTTATTCTCATGAAACTGCAGTAATATTGTGCCAGTGAGCATGTCTTGCCGTGCCAGTCATTATTGTAGTTTTATCTTATCTCCCAGCTCAGGCACACATGTTTCATATCAACCTTTCAAACTTTTTAATAATTTAAAAACTGTTTATAAATTCACCCACATGCTCTTTTCTGGGGGCGGGGCACGGAACCATGAAGACCATGCCAAGCTCTCATTAGACCCCTTATGTTTCACTTTAAACTTCTAAGGATACGAAGTTAATTTTAAGTTTGTTTCAGTGTCCTATTACAAATATTAAAATGAATGAAAGGATGGGTATGCTACTGTATGAGTAATTTTGCACTGTGTGAGAATAAATGTACTCTTGGTCTGAAATAGCAACTTAAATTTATGTATGGCATTCTTTAACATAAAAATATTATTTTGAACCAATGATTTTATCCAAGGGTTTTTACCATTTTAACAATTAAATGATTTAAATGCATGCAGTTCAAGACCTGTGACGTAGCCAAGATGAATTTTCTATTACTTTGACATATTGGCATGTCTTTATATCTAAGGAACCTGGGTCAGCTGTGGAGTTACGGATTTATTCTCTGTGTCAACAGGATTTCACCTTCAATTATAGTGTAGATCCACTAAGTCAGGATTCAATTCTTTTGGAAGCATGCACTGACTCTTTGAACTGGACTTTGATAAAATATTTTATGTTGCATTGTATTTCTCCCATCATTATAGAGCTAATTTCTGAAGATATCTAGAAAAAAAATACTTATTACCTACCTATTGTAATTTTATAAACTTATCTAATTAAATGTTTATTTCTCCTTTCCTCTTACTTTCTAAATATAATCTTTAATGCTTTATATTAAAGCAAGACACTGGCTATGGAAAATAATTTCTTTCATTAAATTTATTTCTGCATTTTTCAATACAGATTTGTTGAGTATATCTGTGTAGCTTATATGTAGGTAAGAATATCATAAACAATGAATGTAACACAACTTAAAAGTATAAAAAGAATAACTACAAGTTCTATCTTGTAATCACAATATTTAAACATTAGTAATAGAACAGAGGTGTTAAAAAATCTCTACAGCACTATGAATTTCACAAGGAATCAGAATAAAAATAATAAAATACCACATACAAAGAACAAAAAAAATAAGTCCAGGCATAAGTACTCACTATCAAAGTTTGTCAAAATTCTCTATGAAAAGCCAGATAATATACGATTTATATTTTGCATGTCAGTCTCTCCTGTGACCACTCAGATATACTTTGAAAGCACAAAATTAGTCATCAGGGGTACTAAAATGAATGACGCTTTCATCCATCAAAACATTATTCACAAAATCAAATGGTGAACTTGATTTCATTTTTCATACAGTGCTTTCCTATCCTTCAGTGTGCTTACATTGTGTAAGCACATTGACACATGAGAAAAATCCAAGGAAGACCATTGTGATTGCATTCACACCTTAGAGTGAAAAAAACGTCTGAAAAGGGGAAACTGAAGAAATTTAAAATCCTATTAAAGAACTCTCTAGGAAGTGATTAGATCTTAGTTAAAAAAATGTAAGAAATATTGCATATTCTGACACCAGTTCTCACTGTGCTGTGACTCAACATTTTAAATGTGTTGTTCTCTATTTTTTGTATGACACCCATTATTTCTTTATTTATTGAGATGACAGCAACCAAGACATATGCAGAAACTTGCAAACTCTAGTAACTAACCAGAGCCAATCTTCTGTACTGCATTTATGAGGAGTTTTGACTTATGAAAGTTTCACTTCACTCTCTGCCCTTATACAGAAAGTGGAAGGCTGTGTAGATCCAAGTAACGGTGAGAGAAAGTTGGAGATGTGACTATAACTTACCAATAGATTCAATAGTGTTAGGAAGAGTAGAATGTATGTAGTAAGGAAAAAAAGTCTGGTGTCACATTTCAGTGTAGTGTGCTGCTTGTGTTGGGTTTTATAATAAGCATGTCTCAAACTTGATCACTTTTTTAAGCAATGAAAAGCAATATCTCTGTTCTGACCTATTTTATTTAAATAACAAATGTAATATCTATAACTAAACTAAATATCTAATTTCATGTTTCTTCCTTAGCACTCAAACCTACATTGACTTTAAGCATGCATATGTTTAAAGTACTAAACTAATTTAATACCCATAATCAGAGAAAATAGTATAAATATAAAAGATCAGAACAATGAAGAAAAAAATGTATGCAGTATTATGAAAAGAAATTCAATGAAATTTTCATCTTAATAAATATTTACTAAATATTTTAGAGCGTTCATCTACATGAATAAATGCAGCCATTAGGTGAAATTTGGTGAACTAGAAATGTTTTTTCCTCAGGGTTACTATTATATTTATATTTGGTTGTTGTTTGTTTTGCCTTTTACTTTTTTTTGTCTATCTTACAGATGTACTTAAATCTTAATTGGGGTCTCACTGTGTAGCCTTTAGTAATCCTGAAGTTTTCTCTGTAGAAAGGTTGGCCTAGCACTTGTCGGTATCTTGCCCGTGCCTGTGCCCCTGCCCTTGCCCCTGTTCCTGCCCCTGACACTGCTTCTGTCTCTTTAGTGTGGAGATTATTGTGGAATGCCCTCTGGCCTGAACTGATAGTTTTTTTTGTTGTTGTTTTTTTTTTTTGCCTGTAACACTAGCTTTGGTACAATGAGAGAGGTAAAGCTCAGGAGTTTGCAAGGTGGCCAGCCTAGCTAAAATGATGAGGGAGCGCCACACACCATCTTCTGGCCTCAGCATGCACGCACACATATTGGCCCATCCACACGCCTACTCCCCTCACCAAAAACACAAAGTGCTAGAGTGGGGAAAATAATCATCTTAGAGTTGTTACGGTTAGAAATATCATATTAATATTGATATTGTCTTGAGGCAACTCCACGGCCCTGAATAAAGCTGTGCAATTTTCTCCATTGCTGTCTTGTCTTTTTGCTCTCCCTAGTCACAGTGAAATACGGAGTTTTCATTGAAGGCTTACCTGAGAATATTCTATTTTAAAGATCCATCTTGCTCTTATTAGAATACTCCAGAAGTCCTCACTTCAATTAATACTGAATGAATTTCTCATCACTGTTCAGGGGCCCTTCACAACAGTCTTGCCTTCAATTGATGAAGTATCACACCAAGTGCAATATATAACTCAGTAATCTAAATAATAGCTAAAATATACTAATTCATACTATAGATTATCATTTTGAGATAGGACCTTAATTTGTATTTTTAAAATAATGCAGAGGGCACTTTCCTCATTTATTTTTTCTTGACTGATATCTCCAAAGGTTTGGCCTTTCTTAAAATAGAATCAATTAGATTTTCTAACTTGAATAGACTAAAAAAAAAAAATGTTTCACTCTGAATGACTGATGAAATTATGTGCACTATCTGAACATTTGGGTTTTGATTTGTAATTTTTTTAGAGCAGAAATATGCCACATTAAAGCACATATAGCATTGTTCAAATATTTAATATCTCCCATTTCTCCTATTATTTCTAAAATATTTTCATTATTATTATTATTATTATTATTATTTATTATTTATTGGCTTTGTACCTCAGCTGTAGCCCCCTCCCTCATTTCTTCCTGGTCCCACTCTCCCACACTCTTTCTTCCATGTCCCTCCCCTAGTCCACTGTTAGGGAAGGTCCTCCTCTCCTACTATCTGACCCTAATCTATCAGGTCTCATCAGGACTGTTTGGATGTTCTTTCTCTGTGGCCTAGTAAAGTCACTTCACCAGGGGAAGGTGATCAAAGAGCATCCAGCTGAGTTCATGCCAGTGACTGCTCCTGCTTGCCTTACTAGAGAACCCACATGGACACTGAGCTGCCCCTGGGCTACATATGAGAAGGGGATTTAGTTCTCTTTCGTGTATAGGGTCCTTAGTTGATTCATCAGTTTCTGTAGGCCCCTAGGTCCAAATTTTTTGGCTCTGCTTGTCTCACTGTGGAGCTCCTGTCCCCTCCAGATCTTTTTATATCCCAGCTCATTCTTAAGATTCCCTGCACTCTGCCCAAAGTTTGTTTTTGAGTCCCAGTATCTGCTTTGATGATAGAAAGGGAGGAGGACCTCCCTCCCCTATCTGTGGACTTGGAGAGGGGCATGGGAGGAGATAAGGGAAGGAGGGAAGGAGGGTGGGGTTGGGTGGAAATGAGGGATGGGGCTACAGCTGGAATACAAAATGAATAAACTATAACTAATATAAAAATAATAATTTAATTTAAAAAAATAAAAAGATGTACTGCCATCATTAGCAACCCAAAAGCAATTCATTCACCATATCTTGAATGAAATCACCAAAGCCATGAGAGAAAAATAAACTTATTTTCCATATGTATTAAATATATGTCAGGCATTTTCTGCTTGGTAAAGCTCACTAATTCAGTCAGTGAATGACAATGGTATTTTATGGCAATGCATCAAGCACGAAAACATGCTTTTTGTTGTTAGACAATCAAGAGTTCAGTGTTGACAAGATTGAGATATCTAACAGATTTGTAGTGTTGTATGAATCTACAGTTTAAGAGAAAGATGAAGATGGATCTATATATGTGAAATTCATAGGCACAGGCATCCTGTGAAAATCCATGGGATTATCTAAAATCAGATGGATGCATCTAGCTTGAAATGCTTTGGACGACTGATTCTGGTAAATCCTATGTGAAGAAGAAAATCACATGGCATAAGGGAGTCTGAAACAAGAATCCATTGACACTGTAGGGAACCTAGAGCTAATTTTTCTGGTTGCTAAATAAATGAACAGATGAAGATGAAAGTAAAGGAGTCTATCAGATGAAACTTTCTTGCTAGATTCTATCCACATATACACTTTTGGCATTTTCCTTCTTATTACATAGTTGACATGGCTACTAAAACCTATGTGTTAGACTGTGTGTTATCCCAAATTGGACTTCTGACCTGGTCCAAGCTTTTGAAAAATTTATCTGATAACATCTTATCACTACTTAATGTTCATTTTGAACAACTGGAGATTTTACTTTATCTCTTTACTCCACAGTGGACAAAATATTTTTTTAAGTAATCCTATGTAATCTCGATGATATGATATATTTGAAATTCTTAGGGCATTTATAAAGCTCACTATCGATGCTAGGATTCCACATTAATTTTGTAAGAGAAGCCAGGGGTAGTGAGGAAAGATGAAGAAATGCAAATGGTAAGATTTGGTTTGTCACTGTTTTGATTTAAAATAAATCACTGACTGTGTTTAATTTCTGTTCCTCTCTCTTAACATGAGTTTTCAACTTTGCTACTCATAAGTTTAAGTCTTATAAAGTGCTTCCTGCTGAAACGCCATGCTGACTGGAATTCAGCAGCAAATAAATATTGCTGTCCTCACTAATTTGAAACAGTATGAGTTTTAAACCTCTAGCTGTGGGAGATTTATTAAGATTACAGTTTTCATCACCATCCCTTCAGTCCATCAAGATAGGTCAAAGCTGTGTAAACTTTTTTTCTTTTTTCTTTTTTTTTTAAACCAGAAGCAATTTCTAGTCTTTAAGACTATGCCTTTGAATCCAGTATCAATATTAAAAGCAAAATCTGGATGTAAATGAAACATAAATCCATTCATCATTGTAAATATTTTAACCTGACTTTGAATGGAATGAAAACTGTTGAATATTTAATTATCACTGTGATCATAAAGCCACTGTTTACAAAGAAAAAGTCATACTTTCCATACTTCAAATGATTATGTTTGTTTTTTTTTTTAACTTGTTCTTTTATACAAGTAACTTTAAAAAATGGTTAATTCTACAACTCTCTCCAAGGTTATAGCAAACATTACTTTTATTTTCAGCTTTTATATGTTTCAAATTATAAATTAAATGAGTTGTCCAAATTACTATATTTATTGATAAACTAATGTCTTCTCATAGATAACTAAGTGGATAACAACTCATAATATCCCTCTTTCTGATTCACTCGTATTCATAAAAATGTGTTCTAGGAATATTTTAATGTATAGATAATGTATAGAAGTATCTTTGGTGAAAAATTCTGGTATATGTTGAACAATGCAGTTTATGAATCAAGAATCAGCACTTCAGTAAGTACTGTCTCACTGCACAGTCTCAGGTGAAAGTTCAAATGGTGCTAGTTGTTTCCGCTGGTAGAATCAGTGTGCAAATAAAATATATAAGCATACTGCCTTATTATGTAACAAAAATTAAAGATATTATTGTGGTAGTATCTAGAAGTCTGTAATGAATATTTACCTCTATCCAATGAAGAATCCCCCTTAAAGACAACTATCAATAACGTATCAAATAACTTCCATTATTTTCATTTTGCATACATTCACTGAATGTATAGGTCTGTTACAGCCGTAATTTCAGTTTAGGAACGCTTACTTTTGGATATACATACATACTTACACATTTGAATGTGGACTGGATTATGACCACATTATGAACATGCTATTTTAATTTTAACATATGTGCACTTGCTGTCTGAGGGTGCATTCATGCATGCATAGACTATGAAGGGTAGAAGGCAGCAGGAGCTACTGGAGTGACAGTCAGTTATGAGCACTCAGTTTAAGTTCAGTTGAACTCTGGTCCTCTCCAATAGCAGCAAGCATCTCTCCACTCTAGATGGCGATTTTAATAGTTCCTTTTTAGGATACAGTTACTCATCAATCAACATTACCTCATCCATATATCCCTTTCCTCAGCTATAAGGGTTCATTTGTTGTTGTTGTTGTTATAATTGTTGAGCCTGCTCTGGAAAGTAGAGAGAACACAAAGCCTTTTTGTTACTTATGGTGGTAAATAAGGCACTTGATATTCTTATGCTGTAACAGTTGGGGTGACAATTATAGCTGGACTATCTTGTACTGACAGCTCCCATTAATGACAGAGAGACCTTTTATGTTTATTACGAAAGCTTGACCTCAGCTTAGGCTTATTTCCAACTAGCTCTTATCTTAAATTATCCTGTTTATACTAATCTACATTCTGCTTTGTGGCCATTTACTCTTAATCTGTGCCCTGACACTGTTTCTTCTTCCATGTCTAGCTGACGAATCGCCTATGCTTGATTCTTTTCCAGAATTTCTATCTCTGCCCTAAGTCCCAAGTTCTTCTTGTGTTATTGGCAGTTCAGTTCCTTTTTTTAAACCAATCAGAAATTGTTGGAAGGAGTTTATATAAAATATGATGCAGCTACAGAATAACAATGCCGAAGTCTGGTTTGTACTCACCTTTCTCCGGATAAAGAAGTCAGCATTAAATGATACGCAGACAGTCTTTACACAGTTTACAAAAAGATCACCCCAACATTATGCTTATTTTATTGCTCCTGGAAAGTGATAAAATATTTCAAAATTTATGGTATAAAGCTTCTACTCATTACACTTTCATTTACTCCTATAAACTACTCCCTAAACTCAATATATGAATAAATTTGCATATTAGTTTTTCTCTAAATAAATGCTATGGATCCATTATGAACAGAGTCACCTACAGCCGATGTTGAGCCATTTTGTTCACTCTTCAACTACACAAGAATTCTAGACATTTTTATTGTCAAAGAAACACTTTTCAGATTAGACTGGAAAAAGCAGAGATTGACCTCATTCCTGGTTTTCCACTGCCATGGAGTCAGTATTCAAAGCTTACAGCCTAATAGTGCCTCATTCTATGGGTCTACAATTGGTGATGATTTGTAGAAATTCCATCTACCACAGCACATATGACACTAAAGGAGTCATTATGTTAGAACACTATGGGTCCAAACATAAAGAAGTCTCTCTTTATATATATATATATATATATATATATATATATATATATATATATATTTTTTTTTTTTTTCCCCCACTTCTTTCTCTCCATCCTCCCTCCACTCTCTCTCTCTCATATTCTACCCTTCCCAGCTCTCTAAATCCATGTCTCCTATCTCTATCTTTCTGCTTTCATTCTTCCCCCACAGTACCTTTGTTTTGAATTTTGAATTGAATTCTTTGCTCTGCTATCCCTCCAATTTTACTATTATAACAGGAAATGGGGATCTTGTTTTGAGCCTCGAGGGGAATTATTCTCTCCTTAAGACAGAAATGGCAGATGAAACGTTTAAAACACCCCACACCCAAATCACATAACCTTAACCTTTCATCAATGTTACTATGATGGATATTATTTAGATAAAGAAGATGGATTTCAAGGGATTGTTAGTCAAGATAAAGTAATGAAAAAAGACTTAAAGAAATGATATTTGCTCAGTCTCTCAAAACATCTATCTTGAGCCTTGTATAGAGCAGAGGACTGAGAATTCTACCACACTAGATTTAAGAAGAGAGTTTGTTAAATATATTATTTTTTCAATAGCATGCTTCACATGTAAAAAAAAAAACCTGTTTTCTTTTTTAACGACCCTGGTTATCTGCAAATATGTAAAAAGCATATGTGTAAATATAGAAAATGGTTGAAAGAATAACTGAAATGTGTGTTTTCCTACTTTTCTACAAGGTGCTGTTGTTTTAATTTAATTTTAATTTATAATTCAATAAACCATATTTTGATTTAGAAATTAATAGCTTGAAATACTTTTAGCAATTTGTTTACCAATTTCTAAATTCAAAAAATATAGATGATTACTGTAATGCATTAGAAAAACTTTGATTCAAAAAGGAGGAAATCATGAAATTTGCAGGCAAATGGTGGGATCTAGAAAAGATCATCCTGAGTGAAATATCCCAGAAGGAGAAAGACAAACACGGTATATACTCACTTATATAGACCTATAAGATATGATAAACATAATGAAATCTATACACCTAAAAAAGATAATCAAGAGAGTGGACATGGGGTAAGATTATCAATCCTCGTTTAGAAAGACAGATGGGATGCGCATTGAACATTGACAGGAGTCTACTGAAGGCATCTGAAAGACTCTACCTAGCAGTGTTTTCAAAGCAAAGACTCATGACCAAACCTTTGGCAGAGTACAGGGAATCATAAGAAAGAAGGGGAGTTAGTCTGATGAGGAAAGGATAGGAGCTCCACAAGGACCAAATATATCTGGGCACAGGGTCTTTTCTGAGACTGACATGCAACCAAGGACCATGTATGAATGTAACCTAGAACCCCTGCTCAGATGTAGCCTGTGGTAGTTCAGTAACCAATTGGTTTCCCATAGTGAGGGGAACAAGGACTATTTCTAACAGGAACTCAATGACTGGCTCTTTGGCCTCCCCACCCCCCAAGGGAGGAGCAGTCCTGTTAGGCCACAGAGGAGAGCTTTGCAGCCAGTCCTGAAGATACCTGATAAAACAGGATCAGATGAATGGGGAGGAGGTCCCCCCTATCAGTGGACTTGGCAAGGGGCACGGTGGAGATGAGGGAGGCACGGAGGGACTAGGAGGGAATGAGGGATCGGGACACGGCTGGGATACAGAGTTAACAAAATGTAACTGATAAGAAAAAATTAAAATTAAAAAAAAAACCCTCAAAAAAAAAAAGAAAAAAGAAAAACTTTGATTCAGTCACCTTGAAATTATCAATATTGCCAGTATGGTAGTAAATTATTTTAAAACAAATAACCAAAAGTGATTTTCAAACTGCTTATTTAGTTGAAGAAAAATACATATTTTTATATTAGTGTATACTTTACTGGTAAGTACAAAACTTACTGTATCTCTGTTGTATATATTCATAAGTTTTTGAATGATGTTTCTTGTTTTATGTTTATATTTTACATTACATAGGCTATTTATGGAAAAATATGTTTTGAGAATGCTGCACATTGAACCTTATAGCAGTTTTAGAGGTACCTCCGCACCCCCGTATACTAAAGCTGACTCAAGGTTTCACGAGAGCTTTCCTGTTTTCCATCAGCTCAACATTTCCAAGACTCATTTGTTCATGAAACACTTTTCTGTTGCTGTTTATTTAAGATTGGCTCTTATTTCGTGTGTGTGTGTGTGTGTGTGTGTGAGAGAGAGAGAGAGAGAGAGAGAGAGAGAGAGAGAGAAAGAGAGAGAGAGAATATGTCATATGTGTGCCAGTGCTCATAAAGAACAGAAGACGGAATCATATCTCATGGATTTCGAATTACTGGTAGTTGCAAACCATTCAAAGTGGGTGCTGAAAGTGAACTTAGATACTCTGGGAGAACAGTAAGTGTCTTAATTGCTGAGCCATCGCTTCTGTCTTTCTATTATTTTGGAGGTTGGGGAACTTTTGCTCTAATTGGCAGGTTAGGTAAAGCACACAAATTGTATGATATACACCACAATACATGAGATTCTCACCAAGGAAAAACATTTTGTTATCTAAATTGCCACGAGACAAAATCAGATAGGAATAAGTAACACATATTTCATATATATTGACATTTATGGCATGCCATCAAATTAATTTATGCAGCATTGAATTTTACTTGTATACTTAATCTCATTTTTCATATTTGTGTTAATTTAATTGGCTCATCAATTAACCAATTATTGGCAAACTAATCTAATCAGGGAGAAGTTGGTACATGCATTTTATTTTGAGGTTCTCATAGACGAAAAACTGAATATAACTATTAAAATTATTTCTGTATCTTATAATTTCTAAATTTAAATACACTTGTATTTCAATTTATAGTCATTTTCACTTGCATATATAAAATACATGTAAATAATCACGCATTTATAGACATGTACATGATACATGTGAAAATATATGGTAAATGTCTTAAAGGTTTTTCTCAAAGTATATAAATTAAAAATGTTGCTTTGTTTTCAAGGCTTAGAATCCTCAGTAGTTATGGACCCTCAGTATGAATCAGTCTGAAACATTTTCTTTTGTTTTCTTTGTTTTTATATTAATTCATTTTTTATTAATTGCAATTTATTCCATTGTATCCCAGTTGAAGCACTGTCCCTCATCCCCTCCCAATACCACCCTCCCTCCTTCATCTCCTCCATGTCCCTTCATCTAATCCAGTGATATGGGAGGTCCTTCTCCCCTTACATCTGACCCTAGCCTATCAGTTCTCATCAGGCCTGTCTGCATTGTCTTCCTCTGTGGCCTGATAAGGCTGCTCCTCCATAAGGGGAAGGTTATCAAAGAGCCAGCCACTGAGTTCATGTCAGAGACAGCCCCTGTTGCCCCTGTTACGCTTACTAGGGCACCCACTTGGACACTGAGCTGCCATGGGCTACATCTGAGCAAGGGGTCTAGGTTATCTCCATGCCTTGTCCTTAGTTGGAGTATCAGTCTTTGCAAAGACCCCGGTGCCCAGATTCTGTTAGTTCCTTGTGGAGCTCCTGTCCCCTCCAGGTCTTTCTTTATCCCCTTTCCTTCATAATATTCCCTGCACTCTGCCCAAAGTTTGGCTAGGAGTCTCAGCATCTGCTGTGATACCCTGCTGGGAAGAAACTTTCAGAGGCTCTCTGTAGTAGGCTCCTGTCCTGTTCCCTGTTTTCTCCCTTGTTTGATGCCCATCCCTTTGCCTTTCTGAATGAGGATTGATCATCTTACACAGGGTCCTCTTTCTTGCTTTGCTTCTTTAGGTGTGCAGATTTTAGGAGTCCCCACATTTGTCATGTGTTTCATGTATTCTATGCTAGATGAATCAATTCTTTTACTTTCTAATTCATGGTTTCCATCTTTTCATTTATTTTTCAACTTTGTTCCAAAGAATAATATCGCCTTTCAATATAGCCACCTTACCCTGGGTCCTCTTTCTTGTTTATCTTCTTTAGGTGTACATATTTTAGTATGTTTATCCTATCTTATAGTTCTAGTATCCACTTATAAGTGATTATATACCATGTGTGTCTTTCTGCTTCTGGAATACCTCATTCAGGATAATCTTTTCTAGATCCCACCATTTACTGCAAATTTCATGGTTTCCATGTTTTTAATTGCTGCATAGTATTCCATTGTGTAAATGTACCACAATTTCTGTATCCATTCCTCTGATGGGGGACATCTAGGTTGTTTCCAGGTTCTGGATATTATGAATAAAGCTGCTACAAACATGGTTGAGCAAATGTCCTTATTGTGTACTTGGGCATCTATTGGATATATGCCTAGGAGTGGTATAGCTGGATTCTGAGGAAGCACTATTCCTAATTGTCTGAAAAAGTGCCAGATTGATTTCCAAAGTGGTTGTACAAGTTTACATTCCCACCGCAATGAAGGAAGGTTTCCCTTTCTCCACAACCTCTCCAGCATGTGTTGTCACTTGAGTTTTTGATCAATCTTCACTTAGAAAGACAAATGGGATGAACATTGGAAATAGGAGAAAACAAGAAATAGGGCAAGAGCCTACCACAGAGAGTGCCTGAAAGGCTCTACCTAGCAGTGAATCAAATGCTGAGTGTATCAGATGCTGAGACTCATAACCAAACCCTGGGCAGAATGTAGGGAATCATATGAAAGAAGGGGGAGTTAGTATGACCTGGAGAGGACAGGAGCTCCACAAGGACCAAATATATCTTGTCTCACTGGTCCTTTCTGAAACTCTTTCTCCAACCAAGGAACATGAATGGATATAACCTAGAACCCCTGTCCAGATGTAGCATATTGCAGTTTAGTATCCAAATGGGTTACCTAGTATGGAACAGGGACTGTCTCTGAAGTGAACTCAATGGCTGGCTTTTTGCCCACCCCCCACCTCGAGGGAGGAGCAGTCTTGCTAGGCCTCAGAGAAGGACATTTTGTAGCCAGGCCTGATGATACCTGATAAGCTAGGGTCAGATGGAAGGGCAGGAGGCCCTCCCGTATCAGTGGACTTAGAGAAGGGCAGAAAGGAGATGGGAAAGGGAGGATGGGATTGGGAGAGAATGGGAATGAGGAAGGGGGCTACAGCTGGGATACAAAGTAAATAAATTGTAATTAATATAAAAATAAATATTTAATTAAATTAAATTTTGATAAAAAATACTTATAGCAGGAAGGGGACGCACAGCTGACTGAACTACTTGGAAGAATTATAGGTGTGATGTATTTTTAATTCCCTGAGAATTAATAATATACTATTTAAAATAGTTTTCAATTCATATTTGCATGAAATTAACCAAGAAGTAGTATTTTCAGGTACAGGGCTGCCGTGGCTTATATCTTAAATTCAGTCAGACTCAAGAAAGAACACTTGTTCATCAACATGTGTCCCTACTGGGAGGCAGTAGGACTTCAAGAGATGGGGGCTGACGAAGAAAGTTAGGCACCAGGGCATGTCCCTGAAGTGATTAATGTATGCTCAGGTTCATTTTCTCTCTCTCTATGAGCTTCCAGACCTTCAGGCATTGTACCACTGTCCTTTGAGACATAGTCTCATTCATAAAATAGCCATTTCATTGCCCATGGTCCAAAACTTGAATATTTATGCAAAATAAATCTTTCTTTCTTATAAACTGATTTTCTCTGACTTTTTTTCATAGTGATATAAACCAGAAACCATGAAAAAACACGATATTAGTGTGAATGAAGACTTCCTCTTAATACTTTAAAATAGCAATAGATAGATGATATTCTGAGGTCCTCATATAACTTGCCAGTGTCATTATTACTTTGGTTGCCTTAAAAAAAATGTCGTAGAATTTCTAAGATTGTGAATTCATCTGAGTTCATATAGTCCTCTTTCATATCATAAGCTCTAGTTCTTTCAATGAGATGCTTAGGATGACTGGTTTCAATAATAATTCAAGAACAGGCTATTAGTTTCAGCCATCTATTTGGTTTCTTCACAACCTAATTAGAGGTTAATTAAAGTACCATGGAAGAACAGGCATACCAAGAGGAAATTAATTTCATCTGGTACAGGATAGTGTCAAAACAGGTATCAGTTTTATAAAACAAAATGGACAAATAATAGTTATATGAATTATATTTTAAATAATAAGTTTTGGTTATATATTTAAGATTTTTACATATATATTTTATTTAATTATTTTAATTAACTATTTTTAAATTATACTTGAGCATATGTGTGTTCATGTAAATGTGAGAGGTTCAAGTGGCATGACAAGATTCATCATCAGGTAGCAACTGTGATGACTGAAAAACTATATGTGGACTTCAAATTCACCTAAATTGAACAAATACAAATGAGGAAAGAGTGTCAGCTTAATCAATCTCAACATCATATAGTTCTCTATAAATATTTTAAAATCAATTTTATCAATTATTATTGGCACAAGTTGTTTATTTTAATTTTCCTTAACAAGCATTAATAAAGCAATTATTATGAACTATACTCTGAATCATTGGGAATACTTGAAAAAATAAGATTAAAATAACCTTTGCTTTATGGTGTATATTTAAAGTACCTACAGACAAAAAATAACTTAGAAAAAGTTGAAATTATGAATTAATGATACAAAATTGTCACATTAGAGAATAAAACATTGGACTAGTTGCTAAGAATAGCACTAAATAACCAAAACCAAAAAAACAAAACCAAAACCAACCAACCAAACAAACAAACAAATAAAAAACAACACAAAGTTGAGCAAATGCCCTTGTTGTATGGTGGAACATCTTTTCTGTATGTACCCACAAATGGTATGAATGGGTCTTGAGGTAGTGCTATTCCCAATTTTCTTAGAAAGTGCTAGATTGATTTCCAAATATGGTTGTTCAACTTTGCACTCCCACCAGCAATGTAGGAGGGTTCCCCTTTCTCCACAACCTTTCCAGCATGTGGTGTCTCTTGAGTTTTTGATCTTAGCCATTCTGATGGGTGTAAGGTGAAATCTCAGGGTCGTTTTGATTTGCATTTTGCTGATGACTAAGGACATTGAGCATTCTTTTAACTGTTTCTCTGCCATTCGATATTCCTCTATTGAGAATTCTCTGTTTAGCTCTGTACCACATTTTTTTAAAATTGGATTATTTGGTATGTTGCTGTGGTTTCTTCATATCTTAATATATGATGGATATTAGCCCTCTGTCATATGTACGGTTGGTGAATATCTTTTCCCAGTTTCTGGGCTGTTTTATTCTGTTGACAGTGTGCTTTGCTTTACAAAAACTTGTTAGTTTCATGAGGTCCCGTTTATTAATTTCGATCTTAGAGCCTGAACTGTTAGTGTTTTGTTAAGGAAGTTATCTCCTGTAACAGTGAGATCAAGGCTCTTCCTCACTTTTTCTTCTAACAAATTTAGTGTGCCTGTTTTATAGCAGCTTTACTCATAATAGCCAGAATCTATAAACACTCTAGATGTCCCTGAACCAAAAAATGGACACCTAAATTGTGGCACACTTACACAGTGGATTACTACCCAGCTATTAAGGAAATCATGAAATTTTCAAGCAAATGCATGGAACTAGAAAAGATCATCCTGAGTGAGGTAACCCAGAAGCAGAAAGACATGCATGGTATATACTCACTTATAAATGGATATTAGAAATATAATATAGTATAAACATACTAAATTCTACAGTCCTAAAGAAGCTAAACAGGGAGGACCTTAGGGAAGATGCTTAAATCTCATTCAGAAGGGCAAACACATTAAAACTCATTCAGAAGGATAGTGAAAGGAAAAGAACAGGAGGGGATATCTTCTGAAAGACTCCACCCAGAAGGGATGGAAAGGAACTCACAGCCAATCTTTGGACAGAGCACAGGGAGTCTGTGGAAACAGTTGGGATAGAAGGATTCAGAAGAGATAGGAGCTTCACAAAGACACCAACAAAGCAAAAAATTCTAGGCCAAATGGCCCTACAGTGACTGATGCACCAACCAATGTCATGCATTGGAGAGGACCTAAACCACCTAATCAGACATAGCACGTAGGCAGCTCAGTCTCCAAGTGAGCTCCCTAATAAGGCGAGCAGGGGCAATTTCTGACATGAACTCAGTTGCCTGTTCTTTGATCACTTTCCGCTGGTGAGGTGGCCTTCCCAGGCCCCAGAGGAAGATGATCCAAGTAGTCCATATGAGATGTGATAGGTAAGGGTCAGATAGTAGGAAGGACTCCCCATTTTCAGACTATGGGAGGAGCTGTGAGGGGAAGAGAAAGGGAGGATGGGACCTGGAGGAGATGAGTGAGGGGTCTACAATTAGGATACAAAGTGAATAAATTTTGAAAAATAATAATAAAATAAATAATTTTTTAAAACTCACAATTTTGGTCGGAAGGACAGTACATAGAAAACAGTAGAACCATCTTGGTATGTTGACCGATAAAAATTTCTTGGACTGTAATGAGACACATCAGAATGATAAGAAGATGCAAATATTTTTCTTGATTAATTCATTCATGAATTAATATTTTTTGAAACAGAGTTCTATGTAATCCAGAACAACCTCAAATTCTTCATGGAGTCAAGGACAATTGAAATCCTGATTCTCTAATCCTCACCTCAGATATCCTGGAATTACAGACATGTTTCACTATGCCTAAATCAAGGAATACGATTTAGTTGAAAATACATTTAAATTATTGACACTAGCAAGCTATATAAAAAGTTTTCATTTTATTTTATTGGAATTTGTATTGTCAAATATTTTAAGCAGAATGGATTGTATTTTATGCATTGTATGCTAGGACTAATGTAGAAATCTGATTATGTGAAGTAAGGCATGGACAATAGTTACAACACAACGTTCCATTTGTCATGTTTTTGTTATTGTTGAATAGAGATCTTTCCCTTTGGCAGGTATGTTTAGTTTAATTTTTTTCTAGGAAATTCTTTATTTGCTCTCTTCTCTTGTGTGAGAGTGACAGGAACTGAATATTTCAAGGTTCTATATAATGGGAGCATTTTACTCACACTCTTAACTACCATATGCAGTAGGGGACACTGGCATCTGTGTGAGACAGACCACCTGAGCATGATTTGTATTAAACCATTAAAGTCCGCGGGATAGGTAGGATTTTTTAAATTTACAGAATAACCAAACAGTATAAGTAATACATTGATTAAGCAAACAATGGCGAGAAGATTGAAATTGATGACAGATGTTCTGGTAAGTTGTAGTTTATGGTTTGGGGCATTAGCTGTTAAATATCAGGATTTACATAGTGATTAAAGGGTCTTATCAGGAACTCCACTTCAAATATTTCTTTATGGGGCTAGTATAAAAATATCCCTGATGGAAAGAATATCATCTTCA
This sequence comes from Psammomys obesus, assembly GCF_907164565.1. NCBI lineage: Eukaryota > Metazoa > Chordata > Mammalia > Rodentia > Muridae > Psammomys > Psammomys obesus. Next base: position 14,829,920 of record NW_026596134.1, on the reverse strand, counting down.
GTATAGTCATCGCAGTGTACTGAAAGTAAAACAAATGGAATTAATGTGTATTTTGTACATGAAGAAGAAAGAGCAAAACTAATGGGTATATTGGAATTCTGTTTTGTAAATTTACTATTGGAATCTCAGACACATATCCATCCCTAATATATGCTATGCAGAAAAGTGAATCCCAAACAATTCCCTTGCTATGTCAGTTTATAACATCTTGCTTTGCAAAGAAAATTTACTTATAAAGAAAATGGGAGTTCTTTATATGTATTCTGGATATTAGCCCTCTGTCAGATACAGAGTTGGTGAAGATCCTTTCCCAGGCTCTAGGCTGTAGTTTTGTTCTGACAAGAGTGTCCTTTGCTTTACAGAAGCTTTCAGTTTCATGATGTCCCATTTATTGATTGTTGCTCTTAGAGCCTGTGCTGTTGGTGTTCTGTTCAGGAAGTTTTCTCCTGTACCAATGAGTTCAAGGCCTTTCTCCACTTTTTCTTGTAACAGGTTTAGCATGTCCCACTTTACGTTGAGGTCTTTGATCTACTTGGACCTTACTTTTGTGCAGGGTTTTAATTTGGGTCTTTTTTTTTTAAATTTTTCTACATGTTGACATCCAGTTAGACCAGCAACATTTGTTGAAGATGCTATCTTTTTTCCATTGTATGGTTTTGGCTTTCTTGTCAAAAATTAAGTTGCAATTGGTGTGTAGGTTTATTTCTGGATCTTCAATTTGATTCCTTTGGTCCAGCAGTCTGTTTCTATGCCAGTATCATGCCGTTTTTATTACTATTGCTCTAGAGTAAGCTTGAGATCTGGGATGGAGATACCTCCAGAAGCTCTTTTTTTTTTTTTTTTTTTTTTTTTTTTTTTTTTTTTATACAGGGTTGTTTTAACTATTCTGGTTTTTTTTTGTTTTTGTTTTTGTTTTTGTTTTTCCATAGGAAATTGAGAGGTGTTCTTTCAATGTGTGTTAAAAATTGTTCACCTATTTTGATGGGGATTGCATTGAATCTGTAGATTGCTTTTGATAGAATAGCCATTTTTACCACATTAATCCTACTGATTCATGGGCATGAGGTATCTTTCCATCTTCTGATATATTCCTCAATTTCTTTCTTTAGATACTTGAAGTTTTGTTTTTGTTTTTGTTTTTGATTTTTTTTTTTTTCAAAAAGACATGGAGGGGACAGGAATTCCACAAGGAGAGCAATAGAGCCAAAATACCTGGACCCAGGGGGGCCTGCAGAGACCGACACTCCAACTATCATATACTCCATGCATGGAGAGGACCTAGACCCCCTGTTCAAAGAAAGCCCATTGGCTGCTCAGTTTCCAAATGGATTCCCTTGTAAGAGGTACAGGAGTTGTCTCTGACATGAACTCAGTGGCTGGCTCTTTGATCACCTTCCTCTGGGGAGTACAGCCTTGCCAGGCTACAGAAGAAGATGCTGGTGCCAGCCTTGATGAGACCTGATAAAGTAGAGTCAAATAGAGGGGAGGAGTTCCTCCCCAAACAAGGGTATAGGGAAAGGCATAGGGGAGGAAGAGGGAGGGTGGGTAGGACCAGGAGGAGACAAGGGAGGGGGCTGCAGCAGGGATACAAAGTGATTAAATTGTAATACATAAATATATAAATAAAATTAAATAAAAACATTAAAAATAAAATGCAAGAAATATAAAACAAATGACAGCCATTGGTGCATTTTCACAGTACATTATACTAATTTCATGCCTCTTCCATCTGATTGAAATTTAGTATACAGCTACAAAATCAGATTTCATAATTTGAAACTTTGTGAAATTGATATTACTGTGTAGGACTCCTGTTTTGAATCCAATAACACCACAGTGAGAAAAGCAAAAGTGGATTTTACTAAAGAACGGGAGAAAAAGTTTGAAAGCACTGATTTTTTCAGTACAGCATATTTCAACAAGGTAAGGAACATTATGGAAAAGCCTAAAATAAACACATTTTTTCAGCTGTCGATAGATATTTTTCTACAAGGGTGCTGGGCTCTATCACCCTGGAAACATTTCTTTTTTACTTTATTTTATTTATTTATTATATTTATTTTTAGCAGATACAGAGAAGCATTTTACTAAGTTCAACACACCCTCTTTATTAAATCCTGGACAAAATTACTGATAGACAGAATACACCTCAATGTGAATATAGACTATTGCCCCTAATATCTGGAGCAAAACAGTGGTGCTCCTGCTTTCTGATCTTATTAAATATAGTATTTGAAGGCATTTTATTCTATAATTTTAAATATGTTCTATTTTGAACATAGTCATTTATCATTTTATTTTATATTCATATTTTATTGAGTTACAAACCTTACATTCTGCTCTCTCAGTTATATTATGAAGCCTTAAAAGTCACAGGAGATTATTTAAATGTATAGGAAGTTGTAAACTTCAAGACAGGGGCATAGTGCCAACAGTGTGATGAACCTTCAATCAGTAAATAAACTCACGCCAACTCCAGGTGATAAAATTTCTCAGAACAAATTTTACATAGTTATATGAGGTCAACTTTTTAACTTTCCTTGATAGAACAGTAGTAATGCTTCTTGTAATGAGTACAAAGTGTATTCTCCAACTAGGCATGTCCTAATAAATTACCACCCACAAAATAGCTGGTTTAAAAGATAGGATTTTAGTTATCAAAACTATTCTATGTGGTAGTTTCCAATAACTAGGGTGGGTCAGAATGGATCTCACCACAGTCTGTTGCTTCTTTCTCTGTACATGTGTGTGGTTTCTATGTATTCACACACACACAAACATACCACACACACACACACACACATTGGTATTTTATTGCCTTTTTACATGATAACTGTCCTTTTCTGTTTAGGGACTGGCCATTATGATTTCAGGAAGTCTATAATGGAACCATGGGGTCCCAATGGATGATAAACTTCACGATCTGTACCTCAGCCAAAACCATATTTGGAGAACCATAAATCCGGAAGTGGATTTGCACAATTATTGCTGGTGGAACTATAATTAATATATCGGCTGGAACCTGATCATGAAATGCATCTATAACATATAGGCAGGGATACCATTTCAGTTACAAGTCAGGAGGATTGGGTAGTAAATGTCACATTTGTAATAGCATTAGTCATTGTTTTCTCTACAGTTTCATTAACTATGTTTATAAATGAACCCAGCATTGATTTATCTTATGTTTGATACATTTGCTTTCTCTATTTAAAAAATTAAATTAGCAAGTGATGAAACTCATAACAACCTCAGATATGAGCAACATGAGGGGATGGAACATATGAGTCCAGCATTGGTATATAGGAAAACCCTATCTAACTATTAATAATGATAAAAATAAATAAATAAATAAATACATAAATAATAGCATTAGCAATGGCATGCAATGTTCCTATTATTTGGGATATGATGCACTGGTTAGCAAAGGTACCAGAGAAACTACAAAAAGAACAGCAGATGGGAACTATGTAAAAAGTAGAATTTTATGTATGTGATTACCAGGCTTGTAAGTCATACAACATACCGTGGGGAAGACAAAGAAAAAAGGAAACTAATATAATCCTGGAATGCTGGGAAATAAGCCTCAAGCAAATACAGAACTATTTTTAATTAATAATTGAAAGGACAAAATACATGTTTTAAATACCAACTAAATTAGTTACTGCAATTGTAAGAGACTCCCCAGTAAGTAGATGGCATTCATTCATCATGATACTTGTCATGAACAAGGAAAAGGCATTCTAACTAGATGACAAGTCATACTGATACCTTAAAAGTTTAGCCAGTTGAACATCTTTTGTTAGTCCTGGGAAGAAATCACACATAAATAAAAGTTCATTTTAGTAGACTAAATAACGATCCCTAAAAATATCAGTTCCAACTTCTGATATCTGTAAATATGGCATCATAGGACAAAGACACAGTATAAGAAGTATATAAGCACCTTGAGATGAGGATTACGTTGTAACACAAATCTGAATTTCTCCTACTATCTTATGTTCTGAATATTTGATTCCCCATTTAATGGTACTATTTGTGAGCCTGTGGACTTTTTCCAGAGGGAGATCTAGCTTGAGGATATAGGTAACTAAATACTTTCATTTAAGGCTATACATAATCTCTGCTTTGCAGAATGCAGCCATTCGGACAGCACACCATGTATTCCCATGATGAAGGACTAAATATATGAAACAAAATTGTTCTCTCTTCCTGTAAGTTGTCATTTTCAGGTATTTTTAGCAAACAGTAGAAAAAGTGAAACATGTATGTTATGGGAGTATATGTTAATATATATATATATGTATATGTATATATATATATATTAAAAAGGATGAAGTAAGAGATATAGTCATGCATATGCACAGGAGGCAGGGACAGGTAGACAGAGGAGAGAGGTATTTGAAGATGCCTTTATGAATTCAGTGGCATGGCAATAATGCCAGTTGCTACTAGATGATGAACAGGCAATGTCCTGATGCACATGTCCCCTCTTAGACACTTCTGAGGTGGCTTTGACCTATCATCAATTGAAGTTTGAAAATGATGCAAATTATAGATTTATAATCCCACAAATGTGAATGAGTAAATTTTTTCTTCATTATTATTATTATTATTATTATTATTTACATTTTATTAACTCTGTATCCCAGCTGTATCCTGCTCCCTTATTCCCTACCAATCCCAACCTCCCTCCCTCAGCTCCTTCTTGCCCCTTTCCAAGTCCACGGATTGGGGAGGACCTTCTCCCCTTTCGTCTGGCTCTGTTTTATCAGGTATCTTCAGGACTGGCTGCAAAGTCCTCCACTGTGGCCTAGCAGGACTGCTTTGAATGAGTAAATTTATTTTGCTTTAAGTTACCTAGTTTGTGGAAATCATTTACACCACACAAAACAAACTATTCCTTTTAAAGAAAAAAATATTATACTACTTTATAGTATGAGTGCTAGATTGTTCATGTTTATTTGATACAAACTATAGATATTTTCGAGGAGGGATTCTTTTTTTAATTTTTTTATTATTATTAATTACACTTTATTCATTTTGTATCCCCCCATAAGCCCCTCTCTCCTCCCCTCCCGATCCCACCCTTCCTTCCCTTTCTGCATGTATGCCCCTCCCCAAGTCCACTGATAGGGGAGGTCTTCCTCTCCTTCTTTCTGATCTTAGACTATCAGTTCTCATCAGAAGTGGCTGCATTGTCATCTTCTGTGGCCTGGTAAAGCTGCTCTCCCCTCATTCTTAAATTGAGAAAATTTTCTCACTAGATTGTCTGGAGCGTAAGCTGCAGTGCATTTTTGGATTGGTTGTTGATGTGATGTTTCATATATTCCTGGTGCAGAGAGAGAAGTGGAAATGAAATTAGGCTTTAAACTCTCAAAACCCATTCTCAGTGATGTATTTCCCACAGCATAACCACATCTCCTAAGCTTCCCCAAATATCCCCACTAACTTGGAAAGGTCTTCAAATGCGTGTGTGAGGGGGATATTTTCATTCAAAATAATCACCGTGTTTACATAAAAATGTCATGAAAAAAATCACTACTTTGTTTACTAGCAATTTAAACAACATTAAAACATACACTTCCTATATTTAAAAAGTTACAACTTCAATCAAATCAAGTGCTAAACTTATAGAAATAATTAAATAAGTTCCCTTAAATGTCCCTCAACTGAAGAATGGGTAGAGAAAATGTGGTGCATTTATACAATGATATACTACTCAGTAAGAACAAAAGAAAAAACAAAAACATCATGCAATTTTCATGTAAATGGATGGAACAAGAAAAGATAGTCCTGAGTGTGGTAACCCAGACTCAGGAAGACATTCATGGCATGTACTCACTAGATGATAGAGAGATAGATACGCATAAATAGGTATAAAAAGATAGAAGGGTTCTGAGCAACAATTCTGGGAATCTGGAGAGTAAACCAAAGCATGGCAATGTGGAATGTGTACTAAGAGGGCTCCGGGGAAGGTTCTAGTCTGTTTATCTATCCTTTAGCATATATGCAGCTCAATGTTCAGTCCCATGTTATCAAAGACTGATAGAAAATCTCTACTTTCACTGGCTTGTAGAACCCAAGAATAGGGTTTTTGGAACCACAAAAGCTGGCAGCACAAATATCAGAATAACTGAGTAATAAACTATGACTTCATTCCTAGAGGTTCTGAAACAGATATGATGCATTCAAGTCATCCTATGAAGATGATTTGGTGATGTTTATTTGTCCTGCCTTGCAGTTGACACGGTGTGAGCATGCCAGAAGTTTCAACTTCAAGAAGGAATGTGTTCATAGGATGCTGGCAAATTTGGGAGTTTCCACCACACAGTACTCCTGATGCCCACGACACAATCTAAAGCACAGCACAATTTAGAAATCAAAAGAGCATGGCCTAAGAAGATGAATACCAATAATGTTCAGACTTGAAGCTTGGATAGCCACCCATCTCTTGGTTTTCATTTCACACAAATAATTGTATAAAATATTGTTTGATCTTATTAAGATACAAAATAAAATTTAAGTACAAACCTCAAAGCCACACCATATGTTTTTTTTATATTTTATTTATTTGTGGTTTTAATATTGTGTTGTTATTTTAAAATTATCTGATCAAGTACTATGTTCCACTTTAAGTGATAATTACCCTTCTTCACTCTCCCTTCTCATATCCCTGTTTCTTATTTTCCCAATGTAATCTTCTCATGGAAGAAATCCCCTTTGTATGTCATTCTAATTGTTTTCCTTATCAAAATGTAAAGAACTTAAACAGTGTGTTATCAGGAATTTTAAATTTACCGCATAGCTTAATAGCAGAACAAACACGGCAGAGAAAAGAATCTGTGAAAGTGAAGACAGATACAGAGAAATTATCCAATGTGAAACAACACTAAGAATAACAAAACTATAACATATGTTTCAACATAAAGAGGGCAAGCTATCTCTTTGGAAGGTGCACCCAATGAAAGATTCTGCTATTCAGATTTCTAGAATAGGAAAAAACTAGAGGAAGGGAATGGTGAGGGGACATGAGAGGGAGTGTGGGACTGGGAGGAGATGAAGGAGGGGACTACAATCGGGATATAAAAGGAATACATTAAAAAAAAAAACGTGCAGTGCTTTTTTATTTTTTAATTTTTTTTTCTATTGAAGAAAGAAAGAAAAGTCTTTAAGTCTGGAAGAAATTCCTAAGTACTGTCCAGGAAAGACAGACGTTTTATTGTATACATTTAATTATCTGTCTTGACCTGGCTTTGAATGTATACAGACCTTTTAATTTCACAACACTTGAAAAATAACATTTAAAACTAGTGCTAATTAATTTTTGCAGCTTTGTTTTACTCAAAATAGAGAAAAAAAACAATTGTAAACTCTAAGTAATGATACATTTCTGCAGTGAAATAAAGCCAATACATGATAGATTCACAAACTCACAGAAGAATAAAAAGATGAATAACAAATTTCAGTGATTGAATTAGAGTAATGAGAATATGAACACCTCCATAAATGAACACTCCTATAAAGTTCCTATAACTCTGTTATATGATTTAATTTCTTTGTATGTATGTCTTGACTGAGAAAAGTAACAGGGCATGTCAATTTTATATAACAATTTTACATGGATTAAAAGTAAAGGTACAGAAAAGATAATATATTATGCAGCACTAGTTAAGAGCACATTTGAAAGGAACCAGAGTTTGAGAAAAAAGAATAATCAGAAGGGGAAAAATAAAAGATATAGGAAAAATTTTAAATCTTTTATATCATCTGGCAATGTCAAGTTTGATTAAGTCAGTTCCGCATGTGAGGTCCAACGTAACAAAAAATGTTTTAAAGCAATTCAAAATTAATATTGAGAAGGCAAACACCGCAAATCCTACAACAAGCAGCAGGTGAGACAGAGTAGTTAGATTATGTTGGCATTGCTTGAAATGAACTAATTTAACATAAAAGTTTGCTATTTGTTCTGGTCCTATTGTACTCCTGAATGCTACATTTATGTATCTGTTCTATATTAATCAATAACTCAAAGCAAAAACACACTTAATAACCCCCCCCCCCAAAAAAAAAAACCTCAAAGCAAGCATGGTTTTACTGACCCAGTAAGAAACATTTCATGCAGATCTGATACTTGGGACTTTTAGTTACTCAGTCAATCAATTAATTAATTAATTAATTAGTGTGTGTGTGTGTATATGTGTGCGCGCCGGTGGAGGTCAGAGGGTAACTTGCGTACATCCCCCCATATTGGTTAGTTCTGGGGATCTATTACACATGGTCACACTTGGTGACATTTACTCACTGAAACAGGTTATCTAATTTTATTTTGAATTTTTGCGAAACCTTAACTTCCAGATTTTCAATCTCTTTATGTTTAAAGAGGGAGGAGGAAGTGAATAGACATTTTTTTTTTCTAGTTGCATTCTTTTCTTGGGGACACTTAGAAAAAGATTAAACATTGAAAAGCTACAATTTGTTAATTGTTAATTCTCATTATACAGTGTATGGTCAATTAGGATTTAAGGAAAATCACTTTACAAATATTTCTTATTATATGTAAAATAGGACAAATATACACAGGAAAGTGTAGTTGTGAGGAACCAATACCAATAATAGAGGATGATAGTTTATTCCTGTCAGGTAATATTTCTCTCGTAAAGGGTTTTGTTTATAAAACTTTCAAACTAATTTCTCCCCATGAACAATATTCTCAGATCATCAAAAGCTTGGCCTTTTTAACTTTTGTCTGACTTGAACATACTTTGGAGAACTTCACAGACACTTGGTGCTAGCAGTTCATTAGACACAATTTTTCTCCTGCTTAATGTAAGTAGAACCCTTGTTCTGATTCACCTGACAGATGCAGAACTCCCAAAGAGAGGCTTCTTAAACATCTAGCCAACTGGAACGATTTCAGTTCTCACTTCAAATGCACCAACTGAACGAGCCTTTATTTCAACAAGAAGGTCATAGCATTTGTTAACAGTCACTGTCACTAGGGTTTTGGAACAATCTCCCAGCCAAAACTAACTCATTCTGTCTCAAACTGCACCAATACTCCCACATTTCCTTCTTTGTCATATTAGTCTTTTACATTTTTCTTAATTTACTTTTAAACTGCAACACTCATTTTATAAATGCTGGGCATTATGTAGTCTCCCTACTCTCCAGGTGTCGGGAGAGTACTGATTTAAAACTGACAGCTAGCACTGGGTGCCAAGATTTTTATTGTTGCCTTGTGGATTCTGTTTTTAAGGTGGTAGGTAGAACTCAATCCATCACTCATCTTCCATAGGCTTAATAATCTCTAAGCCCATCTTTGAACAGCATGCCCTTTGTGGTCATAGGCTGCAGAAAAGAGACTTTGTTTCCCAACTGATGCTATGGTATGTGGAATAAAACTTATAATTGCATTCCCTTCTTGCTGCACAGAAAACTGTGAGTCCACTTGATGATGGAGCAACTCTCTGTGATCTGATATAATGTACTGTGAACGCAAAATCCATATTTGACACTTAAATTCAAGTAGTAAGTCTGCTTAAAGACTTTCAAGCCATGAGTTCAAGCAATTATTCTTTAGGCCACTCTGGCTTCTCTTATGTGGCTGCTCCCTGTGTTATTTGATTAAGAGGGTGGCCTCAGGACATAGGCCTCCCTGTAACAAGAAACACTTAGAGAGGACTTGGACGTAAATGATATTTTTAAAAGTGCATACAAAGCCCATTTTCTCCCATTTTCTTCAGTAAGATATCTCTATAAATGCTGATACTTGAAATAATATTATCAGATACTAAAATCATTGTTCTGACATTTGATGTTGCTGTGTAAAAGGAAATTCCTGCTGTATAATAAAGATTCACTGAGCTCAGTTATATCACATTGCAAATTAAATAATACACCTTTTCACTTCTAAATATATATCTGGATTACTTTTTTGTTGTGGTAGGAAAACATCTGTCAAAATCAACTTTAGAGAATGAGAAGCTTGTTTTAGCACACACATTCAAGGTACATTCTTTCATGGAGGAGATGTCATGGCAGAAGACACAAGAGAAGCAAGTATGCTGTCATAACCTGAAAAGAGCCGAATGCCTGTTCTCGGCTCACTTTCTCCCTTTCGGTCAGAGTAAGACCCCTCTTATCAATTTAACTCAAAATAGAATCTCTCTCAAAGATGTTCCCATGGGTTTGTTTACATTATGAATGTCATCAATTTGACCAGACTAACCCTTACATTATCTGTCCTACAACCTCAGTCACAGACTTCTAGGGAGAAGGTCATGAAAGGACAGCAGATAACAATCTATTTCCATTCTAAGCAGTGCCAAGTATTATGTGCTTTCCCTAAAGCTAGATCAAGCAGCCTAGAAGAATCTAACTTGAAGCATTCAGTGATAATGGCTGATTTAGGATTTCTAGCCTCCAGAACAATAGAGACAATAAGACATCCATTGTGTGTTAATTTGGTATGGCAGTCCCAAGTAATAAAAGTAACTGTTTGTAACATAAAGGCAGAGAGACAGAATACAGACAAGAGATGTGATAGACAGAGTTGCGAACAGCCTTTTATCCAATTTTTGGATACTAATGCTTTTAGAGTAGGCAGATTCTAACCAAAGTGTCCAAGAATAAAAACTCTTTCACTCCCCTTCGCTTTTACCATCGCTGCTTCTTCTCTGTTCTTAAGTAACCCCAGAGCCACCTAAAGGACACCATTAATATAGTTTCATACCTTATATTTTTATTAATTACACTTTATTCACTTTGTATCCCCCCATAAGCCCTTCCCTCCTTCTCTCCCGATCCCACCCTCCCCCCCACCCTCCCTCCCCCTTCTTCATGCATGCACCTCCCCAAGTCCACTGATAGGGGAGGTCCTCCTCTCCTTCCTTCTGATCTTAGTCTATCAGATCACATCAGGAGTGGTTGCATTGTCATCTTCTGTGGTATGGTAAGGCTGCTCCCCCCTCAGGAGAGGTGATCAAAGAGCAGGCCAAGCAGTTCATGTCAGAGGCAGTTCCTCTTCCCATTACTATGTAAGCCACTTGGACACTGAACTGTCATGTGCTACATCTGTGCAGGGGTTCTAGGTTATCTCCATGAATAGTCCTTGGTTGGAGTATGAGTCTCTGGGAAGTTCCCTGTGTTCAAATTTTCTGGTTCTGTTGCTCTCCTTGTGTTCTACCCTATTTTTTTAAATGTTTTTTCTATGTAATCACTTTACATATCCAAGAAGAATATTCCTAAGAGTGTACAGATAGGTGAAAAAGTTGTATAAAAATATTCTTTGTTGGGTGTTTGATTATGAATTTGGAGAGAGAAATAACATTGCATTACTATTATTTGATATATTATCTTTTTAAAAAATGACTTTATAATTTTTCAAACATTAATTTGATCATAATTTTCCCTTCCCCAAATTCCTAGTTTCTAATCATTTACCCACCCAACTTCATGTTCTTTCTCACTCTTGAAACAGAAAAACACATAAATAAGTAAATTAATTCAATAGAACAAAACATGTGGTCCATTTTGTGACTCCTGGGATTGAGGCTGATCTCAGAGTGTAGTTGATACACTCAATCTCATTTAGTTGAAGAAAACTAATCTTCCTTCCAGTAGTTTTCAATTACAAATAGCTCTTTGGCTAGGGATGGGACCTTATAGCTATTTCTTTTTCTAATTGATGAGATTTTGTTTGGCCTGCTTTTGTTGGCTAAAGGGGTCCCATAGACAAACTCCAAATATTACAGGCCATTGCCAAGGCTCTTGTTTACCCTCCACAACCTGAGGTTAAGATCCTATGGTTGAAGACATCACATACTTATGCCATTAATTAGGGAAAGATGAAGCTCATGTTTAAATAGAAATTTCATGCCCACTGACAAGCATTCCTAATGCTGGAAGTCAATATGCAGGCTACCAGAGGAGAAAAGTACTAACAACACATGACATATTGAAGCAACCTCTTTCAGTATCAATTTTAGGTTTTAGCTAAGATATCTTTTGTAGTAAATAAAGAATATGAGTGTTGGTCTATATAATGTTTATTTTTAGCCCTAAGATTATCATGGAGGTATTATTTAATCCACTATAGAATAATAAGACATAGAAACCTGTTAGATTTATAATTGCCTTATTTACCCTGGGCTGGGCAGATTTTTCACTTACACTGTCTCAATAACCTCATCTCCCACCCCATCCAATGCCATCCACTTTAATCCCTCAGTTCCTCTCCTCTGGTCCACCCTCCATCCATAATCCCATGGAACTTGTTTGTATTCTTCATCTGGGACTTTTTACGCCATTATTTTAGTCCTTCTTCTTGGTCCACATGGCTTTGTTTCTATACTACCCCATCATGGTATCCCCCTTCCTCCTCTCTTCCATCTGTCTGTGTTCAGTATCAGTATCCTTGTCCTCCAAAACCTAAGAACGTTAACCATGCCTACCCCATTCTGCCCTGGCCAGGTATAGGCTGTTTAATTAGCCAATCAGAAATAATGATTTAGGCAGGTTTACACAACATAAATAGGTTTGCATAAGGATGTGCTATTTTGAGAGGGAACAAGATCTTGGAGGCCAGTAATTAACATTCAAATAAATAACATGGGCCAACTGCCAACACTATATCAAGAAAAATAAATGAAAAGTAAGATTTACTTCTTTAGGAGTATAGTTTTTAGTATGTTTATCTTATATTATGTGGCTAATATCCACTTATGAATGAGTATAAATGATGTGTGTCTTTCTGCTTCTGGGATTGCTCACTCAGGATGATCTTTTCTAGTTCCCACCATTTGCCTGCAAATTTCATGGTTTCCTTGTTTTAAATTGCTGAGTAGTATTACATTGTGTAAATGTACCACAATTTCTGTATCCATTGCTCAGATGAGGGACATATGGGTTATTTCCAGATTCTGGTTATTATGAACAAAGCTGCTAATCAAAGCAGTGGCTGAGACGCATAGCCAAACTTTGGGCAGAGTGCAGGGTATCTTACTAAAAGAGGAGGAGATAGAAAGACCTGGAGGGGACAGGAGCTCCAAAAGGAGACCAAGAGAGCCATAAAAATGAGCCCTGGGGGCCCTGAAGAGAATGGTACCCCAACCAAAGACAATTCATGGAGAGGACCTAAAAATCCCAGCTAAGATGTAGCCCAGAGACTCAGTCTCAGGGACTTCATCTGGCAGGAACTCAGTGTCAGGCTCTCTGAAAACCTTCCCCTAGGGTGTGTAGCCTTACCAGGCCACAGACAAAGACAATGCGACCAGTTCTGATGAGACCTGATAGGCTAGGGTCAAATAGAAGGAGAGAAGGACCTGTCTTATCAGTGGACTAGAGTAAGGGCATAGGGTGAGAAGAGGAAGAAGGATGGGAACAGAAGGAGACAAGGGAGGGAGCAACAGCCAGGACACAAATTGAATGAATTGCAATGAGTGATAATAATTTAAAAATAAAAGTAAGCTTTACATGCATAATTTTTAATTTTGATTTTTGAAATGTTTGTGTACATCTGTATGTGTGAGTCTTATATGTACACATGTGTGGGAGTGTGCACACCTTGCATAAGGAGAGGCCACAAAAGGACATCGGGTGTCTCCTTTTATCACTCTCCACCTTTTTTGTAAGGCTAGATCTTTTTTGATCTTAAGACTTAAAGTTCCATACATGGTCCTTGGTTGGAGATACGGTCTCATAAAAGACCCCTGTGCCCAGATATATTTAGTCCTTGCGGAGCTCCTGTCCTCTCCAGGTCATACTAACTCCCCCTTCTTTCATATGATTCCCTGCACTTTGCCCAAGGTTTGGTTTTGAATCTGAGTATTTGCTTTGATACACTGCTAGGTAGAGTCTTTCAGAGGCCCTCTGTGGTAGGCACCTGCCCTGTTACTTGTTTTCTCCTACATCCAATGTCCATCCCATTTGTCTTTCTAAGTGAAGGTATGGATATAACCTAGAACTGCTGCTCAGATGTAGCCTGTGGTAGCTCAGTATATAAGTGGTTTCCTTAGTAAGGGGAACAGGGACTATTTCTGACATGAACTCAATGGGTGGCTCTTTGACACCTCCCCCCTCAAGGGAGGAGCAGCCTTGCTAGGCCACAGAGGAGGACCTTGCAGTCTGGGCTGAAGATATCTGATAAACTAGGGTCAGATGAAAGGGGAGGAGGTCCTCCCCAATCAGTGGACTTGGAAAGGGACAGGGAGAAGATGAGGGAGGATAGGATTGGGAGGGAATGAGGAAGTGGGATACAGCTGGGATACAAAGGTAATAAACTATAACTAATATTAATTTTTTAAGGTAAAAAAAAGACTTAAATTTTCTATGTAAGACTGGAAGTTAGCAAGATCTTGAAATATTCCTTTCTCTGCTCTCATAGGATGTGGACATGATATGCTTAGGCTTTTGTGTGGCTGCTAAGATCTGAACTCCAGCCTTCATTATTGTTCAGCAAATACTCTTAACTACAGCACCAACTCTCTAGTCCCCATTTTATCTTTAAACTGACATGAGAATTATTGTTCACAGTAACCACATGTTTCATCCATCTCTGATCTCTCAGAGCACATTAGTTCTCATCAGATAGTTAACGTGCTGCTGAGCACAGACCAGATAAGGGACAATTGCTTATAGGTTTTCAGTAATAGACATGTCATGGAGAAATGTGAATCAGAGACCTCTGAGGTCAAAGAACACAGGTCCAATACTCTTGAAATAAATTTTTTATAAAGGAGTAGAGTTTTATTCTGATACAATTCATTTATTTTTTTTCCATAGTTAATTTCAGCAGGCTTACATTTTTTTTTATATAAACAGGAAATCCATCATTTTTTTTAATCACCAGAGACTTCCTTCTATTCTTCTCCATCATACCAATAAAATTAAGCACAGGCTATTTTGTTCCACCTATTTTCCCTTACTGTGCTTCATCATATGAAACATATGATATGGTATCATCTTCCCAACTAAAATGACTCTCACACTGTGTGTATTTTTGCCTTTTGATTCTACAGAACGCGTTCTGTATACTTGTTCTTCATCATCTTCTCCCACACTGAGCTCTTTGCTATAGCAAAGGTTTTTTTTATTATTTTTATTTTTTCTTGTCAAAAATCCTAAAACATTTTCCTCAGGGTGTACACATGGATTATGTACTGAATGAAACCTGAAGTGCTACAAATCTCTTTCTCATGTTTATGAGCTATTTTGTTTTGCTCAGATTTTTCTCTGGGAAATTTTATGTTGTCACATCAGACTGTCCTTGAACTCCAAAGATCAAAAGATTGTCCTGAAACTATTCTTCAGTTCCTTAGGGGTGTGTGTCTCCATGCCTGGATTAAATGATCATATCTCTTTTAATTTATTAAAATTTACAGTTTACAAAAGTCTTCATAGAGCTGTGATTTTTTTTTTAAACAGTTCAAAGAAAAAGCAGTTACCTAGATTCTAAACACGGCTTTTAATTAATTTAAATTTTTGACAGTTCGGTTAGTTTAATCAGGTCAAAGAAGAGATATGTATTCCAAACTTATCAACTCCTACTCAAGTGAACCATGAAACTGTGTAACAATGCACAACTTCTTCTGGAACTACTGAGTGTGATGAGCACACTGATGCCATCAATGTGACTGCCGTAGGAACCCGGTCGTATCTGAAGGCTAAAGAGACTATCTTTAACAATTTTAAAATTTTCATTTATTTTTCATTTATTATGTATTACAGTTTATTCACTTTATATCCTGGCTATAACCCCTCCCTCATCTCCTGCCAGTTCCATCTTCCATCTTCTCCACCCACACCCTTCCCCTAGACCACTGATAGGGGCCGTCCTCTGACCCTAGCCTATCAAGTCCCATCAGGACTGGATGCATCTTTTTCATCTGTAGCCTGGGAAGGCTGTCCCCAACCCCCTGAGGGAGGTAATCGAAGAGCTGGCCATAGAGCCCATGTCACAGAAAGCTCCTGTTCCACTTATTAGGTAATGAACTTTGACTCTGAGCTACCTATGGGCTACATCAGAGCAGGGGTTCTAGGTTGTCTCCATGCACGGTCCTTGGTTGGTGCATGGGTCCCTGCAGGGACCTCTGGCCTCAAAATTTGGTCTCCTTGTGGAGTTCCTGTTCACTCCAGGTCTCTCTGTCTCCCCCATGTTCCATAAGATTCCCTGATCTCTGCCCAGCATTTGGTTTTGAATCTCAGCATCGGCTTCTGTACATTGCTTTGTAGAGTCTTTCAGAGGCTGTCTGTTGTAGGTTCCTGTCCTGTAACCTGCCTTCTCCCACTTCTGATGTCTATCCTGTTTGCCCTTCTGAATGAGGATTAAGCCTCTTCCATAGGGTCTTCCTTGTTGTTTATCCTATATTATATGGCTAATATCCACTTACCATGCATATTTTTTTGCTCCTGGGTTACTTCACTCAGGATGATCTTTTCAGGTTCAAACCATTGCCTGCAAATTTCATGATTTCCTTGTTTTTAATTGCTAAGTAGTATTTTGCTTTGCAAATGTACCACAATTTCTGTAGGGGTTTGTCTAAATGTTGGTTTTCTCAAACAACCAGTTCTTGGTTTCATGGATTCTTTAAATTGTTCTCTTTGTTTCTTTTATTTTTTAATTAAATTTTTATTTTTTATATTAATTACAGTTTATTCACTTTGTATCCCAGCTGAAGCCCCATCCCTTATTCCCTCCCAATCCTGCCTTCCCTCTCTCATCTCCTCCAATGCCCCTTTCCAAGTCCACTGGTAGGGCAGGTTAACCTCCCCTTCCATCTGACCCTAGCTTCAGGTCTCATCAGGACTGGCTGCATTGTTTTCCCCTAAGGCCTGGCAAGGCTGCCCCCACGCCCGAGGGATGGTGGTCAAAGATCCTGCCATGGAGTTCATAACAGAGACAGTCCCTGTTCCCCTTACTAGGACACTCACTTGGATACTGAGCTGCCATGGGCTACATCTGAGCATGAGTTCTAGGTTATATCCATGAATGACCCTTGGTTGTAGTATCAGTCATAGAAAAGACTCTTGTACCCAGATATTTTGGTTCTTTTGCTCTCTTTGTGGAGTTCTTGTACTTTCTCCCCCTTCTTTCATAAGATTCCCTGCATTCTGCCCAAAGTTTGGTTATGAGTCTTAGCATCTGCTTTGATACATTGCTGGGTAGAGTTTTTCAAAGGCCTTTTGTGGTAGGCTCCTGTTCTCTTTCCTGTTTTCTCCTTCCAATGTCTATCACATTTGTCTTTCTGTGTGAGGATTGATCATCTTACCCAGGGTCTTCCTTCTTGCTTAGCTTCTGTAAGTATACAGATTTTGATATGTTTATCCTATAATATAGTTCTAGTATCCTCATAAAAATGAGTATATACTATGTGTGTCTTTCTGTTTCTGGGATACCTCACTCAGGATGATCTTTTCTAGTTCCCACAATTTGCCTGCAAAGTTCATGATTTCCTTGTTTTTAATTGCTAAGTAGTATTCCATTCTGTAAAATACCACAATTACTGTATCCATTCCTCCGCTGAGGGACATCTGGGTTATTTCCAGGTTCTGGCTATTACGAATAAAGCTGACACAAACATGGTTGGGCAAATGTCCTTGTTGTGTATTTGAGCCTCTTTTGGTTATATACCTAGGGGTGGTATAGCTGGATCTTGAGGAAGAGCTATTCCTAATTGTCTGAGAAAGAGCCAGATTGATTTCCAAAGTGGTTGTACCAGTTTACATTCCCACCAGCAAACGGAGAAGGGTTCCCCTTTTCTCCACATTCTCTCCAGCATGTATTGTCACTTTAGTTTTTGATCTTAGCCATTCTGATGTGTATAAGGTGAAATCTCAGGGTCATTTTCTAATTTATTGATTTTAGCTCAGTGTTTGAGTAGATCCAGATGTCTACTACTCTTGGGTGTTTTTGCTCCCCCACTCCTAGGACTTTCAGGTGTCCCATTAAGTTTGTTGCATGATATGATTCATATTTTTTTTTTAAATGAAGGCACTTAGTATTTTGAACTTCCCTCTTAACACTGCTTTCATAGTGTCCAACTATACTGGTCAAAATTTTTCCTAGGTAAGGTAGTCAAAACTGGCATCTATGATCTCTCAGAGCATTTATGATCCCTGCTAAGAAGTCAAGTATGATTCTGATAGGTTTGCCCTTATATATTACTTGTCCTTTTCCCTTGCAGCTATTAATATATTTTCTTAATTCTGTACACTTAATGTTAGGAGGATTTTCTTTTCTTTTCTAATCTCTTTGGTGTTTTGTGGGCTTCTCGTATGCTTATAGGCATCTCTTTCTTAATATTTGTACTTTCCTATATATCTTTTAGTGATTTACTTATTTCCTCTCCAAAGTCCACAATCTGTTTTATTCTATCTTTCTGTATTACTTTATGGGTTTTATTTATTTCCTTTGTTATCATGTTCATAAGCATAGATTTAAAGCTATTTTCTTGTGTTTCAGTTGTGTAACGGTATCCAGGGCTGCTTGCCTTGGTCTAACTGGGTTCTGGAAATGCCATATTGTTCTAGCTTTTATTGATTATGTTTTTATGCTGACCCTAGTCAACTGGTTGTCTATTGCATTGGATATTTGATCTTGTTTTCTACTGGGTATCTGCACAATGGAACATTACTCTGCAATAAAAAAACAAGGAAATCATGAAATTTGCAGGTAAATGGTGGGATCTGGAAAATATCATCCTGAGTGAGCTATCACAGTAGCAGAAAAATGCACAAGGTATATATACTCACTCATATAGACATGTAACATAGGATAAACCTACTAAAATCTGTACACCTAAAGAAACTAATCAAGAGGGAGGACTCTTGCTAAAATGCTCAATTCCTATCCAGAAAGGCAAAGAGGCTGGGCATCAAAAGAAGGAGAAAAGAGGGAACAAATCAGGAGCCTGACAGAGAGGACTTCTGAAAAGCTCTGCCCTGCAGACTATCAATGTAGATGCTGAGACTTATGGGCAACCTTTGGGCAGATTGCTTCACTTTCTATTCTACATTTGAATCCCTTATTTGGGGACTTACAGGTGATCTATCACAAGCATCTGGAAATGTTAGATAAGAGCCAAAAAAAAAAGTGTGAGGTAATTGAGAGAATTTACTGTAGATGCCACCATAAGTAATGAATGGGCAGGTACAGCCTGTAGCTCTTTTTGTTTGTTTTAATTTATATTGAATTTTATTACTAGTGCTAATGACATTTAAACATTTTTCAGGTTTGTACATTATTCACACATCAGTGAGAGGCCATGTTTATATTAACTGTCTTTCTATTGTTGGTTTATAAGAGCTTTTTTTCATATCTGGTTTATTGTTTTCCTTGGTATTAAAAACACATGCATACAATTTATGGTAAGAGAGCTCTTGAATTCCTATTTTTTTCAGTGAGATTATTTATTTATTTATTTATTTAATAATTTTTTTTTCTGGTAAAACATTTTTACTATTTTCTTGTTTGCTTATAGCTTACTTTCTTTTTTTTTTCTTTTTATTATTCTCATTAGTTACATTTTGTTAATTCTGTATCCCAGCTGTATCCCTCATTCCCTCCCCAATCCCACCCTCCCTCCCTCATCTCCTCCCTGCCCCTTTCCAAGTCCATTGACAGGGAAGGACCTCCTCCCCTTTCATATAACTCTGTTTTGTCAGGTATTTTCAGGACTGGATGCAAAGTCCTCCTCTGTGGCCTAACAGTACTGCTCCTCCCTTGGGAGGTGGGGAGGTCAAAGAGCCAGTCATTGAGTTCCTGTTAGAAATAGTCCTTGTTCTCTGGTTGAATTTTTGGGGTCACTCATGTATACTATCATATCATCTTCGAATAGTGACACTTTGACCTCTTCCTTTCCAATTTGTATCCCCTTGATCTCCTTTAGTTGTCTTATTGCTCTGGCTAGGACTTCAAGTACTATGTTGAAGAGATATGGAGAGAGTGGGCAGCCTTGTCTTGTCCCTGATTTCAGTGGGATTGATTTAAGTTTCTCTCCATTGAGTTTGATGTTGGCTATAGGCTTGCTGTATATTGCCTTTACTATGTTAAGTATGTGCCTTGTATCCCTGATCTCTCCAATGCTTTAAACATGAATGGATGTTGGACTTTGTCAAATGCTTTTTCGGCGTCCAAGGTGATGATCATGTGGTTTTTCTCCTTCAGTTTGTTCATGTGGTGGATTACATTGATGGATTTCCGTATGTTGAACCACCCTTGCATGCCTGGGATGAAGCCTACTTGGTCATGGTGGATGATATCTTTGATGTGTTCTTAGATCGGTTTGCAACTATTTTATTGAGTATTTTTGCATCAATATTCATAAGAGAGATAGGTCTGAAGTTCTCTTTTTTGTTGGGTCTTTGTGTGGTTTGGATATCAGGGTGACTGTCGCTTCATAGAATGAGTTTAGTAGTGTTCCTTCTGTTTCTATTTTGTGGAATAGTTTGAGGAGAATTGGTATTAGCACTTCTTTGAAGATCTGGTAGAATTCTGAGCTGAAACCATCGGGCCAAGGGCTTTTTTTGGAGAGGAGACTGTTAATGACTGCTTCAATTTGGGGGGGATATAGGGCTATTCAGTCTTTCTACCTGCTCTTGACTTAATGTTGGTAGATAGAATCTATCAAGAAAATTGTCCATTTCTTTTAGATTTTTAAATTTTGTGGCGTATAGGCTTTTGTAGTATGACCTAGTGATTGTTTGGATTTCTTTGGTGTCTGTAGTTATGTCCCCCTTTTCATTTCTGATTTTGCTGATTTGGATAGATTCTCTCTGCTTTTTAGTTAGCTTGGCTAAGGGTTTGTCCATCTTGTTGATTTTCTCAAAGAACCAGCTTTTTGTTTCATTGATTCTTTGAATAGTTTTATTTGTTTCTAATTGATTGATTTCAGCCCTGAGTTTGATTATTTCCAGCCTTCTGCTCCTCTTGGGTGTATCTGCTTCTTTTTTTTCTAGGGTTTTCAGTTGGGCCATTAAGTTACTTGTATGTGATGTTACAAATTTCTTCTTGAAGGCACTTAGTGCTATAAATTTTCCTCTGAGCACTGCCTTCATTGTGTCCCATAAATTTGGGTATGTTGTGCCTTCATTTTCATTGAGTTCTAGGAAGTCTTTAATTTCTTTCCTTCTTTCTTCCTTAACCCAGCTGTCATTGAGTAACAAGTTTTTCAGTTTCCATGTGCGTGTAGGTTTTTGGTTATTTCCATTGTTGTTGATGTCCGGCTTTCGTTCATGGTGGTCCAATAGAATACAAGGAATTATCTCAATCTTTTTATATCCATTGAGGCTTGCTTTGTGACCAAGTATATGATCTATTTTGGAGAAGGTTCCATGAGGTGCTGAAAAGAAAGTATACTCTTTTGAGTTTGGGTGGAAAAATCTGTAGACGTCTATTAGGTCCATTTGATTTAGGGACTCTGTAAGTGCTTTTTTTTTTTTCCCTATTTGGTTTCTGTCTAGTTGATCTGTCCCTTGGTGAGAGTGGGGTGTTGAAGTCACCCACTATTAGGATATTGCGATCAATGTGTGGTTTAAGCTTTAATAATGTTTCATTTATGAATGTAGGTGCTCTTGTATTTGGGGCATAGATGTTTAGAATTGTAATGTCTTCTTGGTGAATTTTTCCTTTGATGAAAATGTAGTGCCCCTCTATGTCTTTTTTGATTAGTTTTGGATGAAAATCTATTTTATTAGACATTAGATAGCCACTCCTGCTTGTTTTTTGGGTCCATTTGCTTGAAAAACTGTTTTCCAGCCTTTTACTCTGAGGTAATGTTTATCTTTGTTGCGTAGGTGTGTTTCTTGGATGCACCATAATGTTGGTTCCTGTTTCCGTACCCATTCTGTTAGTCTTTGTCTTTTTATTGGAGAGTTTAGTCCATTGATGTTGATAGATAATAATTACCATTGAATGTTATTTCCTATTATTGTGGAGTTGGCGATGTTACTGTGAATCATTGCTTTTTTGCTTTTGCTTTTTGTTGGGAATTATCTTTAACCTATGTTTTCTTGGGTGTATTTGTTTTCATTGGATTGGAATTTTCTTTCTAGTATCTTCTGTAGGGCTGGGTTGCTGTTCAAATATTGCTTAAATTTAGTTTTGTCGTGGAATATTTTATTTTCTCCATCTATGTTGATTGAAAGCTTTGCTGGGTAAAGTAGTCGAGGTTGGCATCTGTGGTCCCTTAGGGCCTGCATGATATCTCCCCTGGCCCTTCTGGCTTTCATAGTTTCTGATGAGAAGTCCGGTGTGATTCTGATAGGTTTGCCTTTATATGTTACTTGGCCTTTTTCCCTTGCTGCTTTTAGTATCTTTTCTTTGTTCTGTAGATTAAGTGTTTTGACTATGATGTGGCTTGAGGAGTTTCTTCTCTGGTCTAGTCTATTTGGTGTTCTATAGGCCTCTTGTATGTTTGTGGACATCTCTTTCTTTAGGTTGGGAAAGTTTTCTTCTATGATTTTCTTGAAAATATTTTCTGGACCTTGTAGCCTGGACTCCTCTTCTTCAATTCCTATTATTCTTAGATTTTGCCTTTTCATGGCATCCTTGATTTCTTGGATGGTTTGTGTTTGGAATTTTTCTGATTTTATTTTTGCTTTGAGAGAAGTATCAATTCCTGTGAGTGTATCTTCAGCACCCAAGATTCTCTCTTCCATCTCTTGTATTCTATTAGTGATGCTTACCTTTGTGATTCCTTCTCTTTTCTCTAAGTTCGTCAGTTCCAGGGTTTTCTTGGTTTGTGTTTTCTTTATTGATTTCTGTTTTCATGTCTTGCAACATTTCCTTCATCTGTTTGAGTGTGGATTCCTGTGTCTCCACGATGGTCTCTATTTTTTGTTTGTTTCCTCTTTTAGTGCCTCTGATTCTGCCTCCAATTGTTTGGCTATATTTGCATGTGTTTCTTTAAGAGCTTCTTCATTCACTTCGTTTTTCTTTGTTTCTATTTGGGAGGCCAAATCTTTAAGGGATTTTTTTGTATCCTCTTTAACTGTTTGAATCTCTATGACTATTTCTCTGAGAAATTTGTTGGTTTCCTCTTTATGTGCCTCAATTAACTGAATAATCATAGCTTTAAAATCATTTTCTTGTGTTTCTGCTGAGTTGGAGTGTCCATTAATTTTGGAGGTTGCTGGTGAAGCCATGATATCTTGATTTGCATTGGTTGTGTTCTTTCGCTGACCTCTGGCCATTTGGTTATCCATAGTGTTCACTGTCTGTTCCTGGCTTCTGCAGGTCAGACTGGTTTTTCTCTGGTATCTGGAGAATTCTTCAGGAACATGGGTGAGGTCTAGTGGTTTCAGTGTGTGCATTGGTTATTCAGCTATGCCTGTAGAAGGAAAGTTCGCATGCTCAGAAGGTCAAATGCGTGGTAGCATGTGTTTGAGCGTGTGCTTGTGGGTGTGTCCTAAGGAACAGGGTGTTGGTGAATGAATAGGCTTTCAGTGTGTGAGAGGGGTGCCCTGCAGGCACTGAAGTTGTTGCAGGCGCTAAGGGATCCTAAGCGCTGTTGACGAATGCACGTGCGTATTGATTTTCCAAGTCTGCTGGTCTTTGGTGTCTATTCAGCTGATTTTCTGCCACTGAGGGGTTGGATGGCCCATACAATCACTGGCTGGGCAGCCCTGTGTATTCCGTGCTGCCACTTGCAGACTTGGGGGTCTGGGAAGGGTTGTAATGTGGATCTGAGTCTCTGTGGCTAGCACTGTACTGGGCGTATGCTCTGGCGGGGTGGAGTATGGCGGTGCGTGCACTCCTACAGAGCTGAGTGGTGGTGGTAGTGGGGGGTGTGTTCTGCGGGTCAATAGCTCAGTGAGAGGGCCCTAGGTGGGGTGTGTTCTCCTCTGAGTGGTGGCGTTCAGCAGGACATTACTACTCTCCACTGCGGCTGCGGGGTCTGGAGCCCTGCCTCCCTGCCTCCGCCCATCTTGGGTCCCAGACACTGAGCTTTGTGGCTTTGATATCCAGGAAGAATTGTATTGCGGATCTGAGTCTCTGTGGTTAGCGCTCAGTGGTTGGAGCTCTTTGATTGGGCCTGCGCTCCTCCTGTGAGGAGGTTTCTGGGGTTATTGCCCTCTGGCCAATTGGAATGTGAGCTCCACTGCACTTCCTGCTTCCATCTAGCTTGGGATTGCGTCAGTGGGATGGGAGAGGGGACACTCCGGAGGGCCCTGAGTGGGACGTGTGTCCAAGGAGGGAACGGGTGTTCAAAGGGGGGTTACAGCAGACCGTAGCTGTAAGGGGCCCGGAGCACTGTCTCTGCTGCCTTGATCTCCCGGATGTGAGATTTGCACTCAGCTTCCTGGTGCTGTGTGGGGGTTTCCCCGCGGGAGGCCCAGACAAGGGAAGCGCCCTATTTCCTTCTTGGAGAAGTCTGCGCCTGATCTAAATCTACTACCACTCCACTCTTATGTGGTGGCCCCTCTCCTTTAGAAAGCCCAAAAGTCCAAATTCTAGCTTTGATTGACTCTCCACTCACCAATTCCGGAGATTCATGTCTTCTACATCTCCAAAATGGTGCGCTCTGCTCGCCGCCATCTTGGAGTCCTATATCTAAATTTTTATTTTTTATATTAGTTACAGTTTATTTACTTTGTATCCCAGATAAACTATGGTCAGATGGAAGGGGAGGAGGACCTCCTCTATCGGTGGACTTAGAGAGGGGCAGGGAGGAGGTGAGGGAGTGAACGTGGGATTTGGAAGGAATGTGGGTGCAGTCTCTAGCTCTTTTACACACAGGATGAATGGAAAAGAGATCTATGGAGGAATCACTATCACCAGAACTTCAAAGACTTGTACTGAAGGGTATATATATCTGGTGGATGGTGATAGGAATCTTGATTTCTCTGGAGAAGACCTTCTGATTGGTAACTTGAACCATCTGAATAGGAATCCTCATCTATACAATTAGAACCTGATGTTGTATTATTCAACATTATAACCATAACAGAACTATAAAAGTATGATTTCAAATAAAATGTATCTGACTTGGCTTTCAAAAATATTTTTTCTTTTTCCCATGACAAATGAGTGATGAAGAAAGATTGATCTTTTTTGTTTCTTTAAAATTAACCACTATGTAAATAGAGTTTTCCTCATAAAATGTGTCAGTTTAGTAATTCACTTTAAATGTAGTAAGAAAATATAAGTTGGCCTTTTGTGATTGCAAAGAAAAATAAGGAAGATAATACATAAAAAGGGAGTTTTAAGAATCAAGAATGGGAAAATAAAGGAAATAATTTGGTATTTTTATATATCTTTTAATAAGAATGATAAGTGGTTGAAAAGCTACTAAACAATTTTGATAAGTACATTCAAATGGCAGAAAAAAATGAAATGAGAGAAACTGTCAAACACTATAGCACACAGAAAACCAAAGAAGAAAAGTCAAGTATTTCAGGTTTTTGTGTAAAAGAAAAATGTGTTTATTCATTTATGAATTTTCAAAAGGATCTAAAATAATGTGTATTTTTTAAAATAAAAGATATTTTACTGTAAATAATCTTGAACAGTGCATATAATATCCAGGGAGCTGCCTAGCATAATTGCCCCTGTCATTATTATTTTGTTCTTTTGTATTTTTTCTTTTTTACTAGGATGAAAAGGATTGTGTTGCTCATTGGCTGAGCAAAATCAAAAGCAAGTATGTGTATCAAGGACTGGTGCTCTGCACTGAGGCTGATGATACTGTTACTGAGTTAGTGATTACTTGCTGATGGGTTTGTTTATGTTCAAATCAGTGTGGAACATTTTTCTTCTTTTGTAGAACAAGTTTTACTTATCTCTGAGCTGACAAAGCCACCTCAATATCCTTCAAATAAAACCCACTCTTCCATGATAATTTCTACCATCTAGCTGTTCATAAAGTTGCCTCTCATGAATATAAATCTGCATATCAAACACTGAGTTCACAAATGTTAAGTTTCTGATAAGTCTGAAAAATTTATGAAAATAATAATTATAAGTAATCAATATTATTTTATTCTGCATTGAAATATATTTCCAAATGATCTTACAATAACATGACTAATGATGCAATTTTTAAAGCAAAGAGAGACCTGATCAATATTTTTCAAGTCACCAAAGTAGCAACGGATTTCATTATGATTCTAAAAATTGAGAAAAAAAACATTCAACCCATAGTACTCAGTATAATCATACAGAAAGAAAAACAGAATACAGTTGCAAACCCTCAAACACACACAAAGAGTAAATTTTGTTGAATTAGCTGCTTACATGTGGCCATCCAGGAAAGGACTCTGTATATTGTAGCTCAACATTTTTTAAGTTAACTTTTTCTTGTCATCCTGTGTTAATTATTAAAATTTAAAAAAATGATTTACAGTGTTTGAATTTATGTGCATGACTGTGTGAATGTATGTGAGGTGTCCCACCCCAGTGTTCACAGAGGATGGATGAGATTGCCGACTTTTGAGGAGCAACAGGTACAGGTGACTTTGGACAACCTGAAATGGGTTGCTGAGATATGAACTCAAGTTCTTTGGAGGAATGGAAACTTGCTTATGCTGAGCCTTTCTTCAACCCCTAAACATTAAACCATTTTGTACGTAGTTTAGAAACCAAAACACATGACAGAAAATGATGTTAAATATGTTTTTAAAGTAAATCCCTAATATCATTTGAGCACTTCCAGCCTTCTCTGTACCACATAGCCTGGGACAGTATCAGCACACTCTTGGATTGTTGCAATTGCAGAATATATACTTATTTTATTATCAACTCACTTCGGTAGGAAACACTGTTAAAACATTGTGAAATAATGTCAGGTCAAGTCCCAGCTCTAAATCTTCCCAATGTTTTCCCATTACTCTCAAAGCAAAAGCCAAAGTTCTTCCCAAAACTCAAAGGTCCTAATGTAATAGGCTTCTGGTGCTTTCTTCCTGTATAACCATTCTCTCTCTCTGTCACCACAGCTTTTCTGAAACCTCTAAGCATAGGCTTTCATGAGAGCCACTGTTCCTGATCCTACTCTTCATCCATATACCAAGTCTGTGAAAGGTTGACTCCTCCTCTCATCAGATTACCTGATCAAATACCAATACTCAATTAATATTTTCATGATTACTCCTGAATCCAGAACTCATTAAGTGAGCTAAACTTCTCCTATTGTTTTTTTTTTAAATCCCATTTTTGCAATTATAAGAGGGCTGCAAAAAATGATTAGTGGAGCTTAGCATAGCTTACAATTATGCATTACCAGTGTAATACTGACTGGCACAGGAAATGTGCGGGCGTTATGGCATAAATGAAACAATATATAAAATAAAGGACCTATGAAAAAATAAAAAATAATAAATCTACGTATATTATTTATATGGAGGTGTATTCGCAGAACTCATTTTATAGAATTATAATTTAAATGTATTTTCATTTATATAACAGGGATATATTTAACAAATTCACATATTAGCATAAAGATTATCATAAAGTATTCAGAGTAAGTGGCTATTTGCATTGAATCACCTACAGAGTACTCTTGTTATTTTCTTTATCTCTTCTTGAATTCTAGTGTGTACTTTTTTCAATAGATTATTTGCGGGTCCTGAATGCCATAGGGTTCTTTGATAAGGTAGCCAGTCACATGTTTAGAATATTTGATTATCCAAAGGGCTTTTGATAATAAGCATAAATTTTGGGTTTCACTATTAGTAACAGTAGGAGAAATATTAGAGTCAAAAAAAACAGTGTTACAGCTTACTGAACATCCAGTAATTTATGTCTATAATAAAAAACAAGATATTTTTATATCCAGATCATACTCATTTTCCCAATTTAGGCAAGAAGTGTTCTAGTATTTATTATTTCCAAAGTTAAAGAAAAAAATCAAACACTGAAACTACAGAATGGTATTAAATCTTTAAAGAGAAAGGTTTATTGTATTGTATCTGATCCATCTCAAAGAGGACATAGAGATTTCTATTTGGTTGTGCTTTCATGGTTTATGCATGTATTCACCTACACAACTTTATTAAGTCTCCATAGAGTTTGGGGATTTGAGCAAGAAAGGCATTGTTATTTATATTTTCTAATGAAGAAATATAGTTATGATAGATAATGGCTTCCCTGTGCTCAAGTAGGCAGTAAACTCGGTTGAAACGAAGAATCCCATTTTTTTTTCCCTCAGTGCAAGGAAACACAGCTAGGATTACAACCATGCCACCCCATATTAATCAGAAATTCTTAGTAAAAGTTCAGTTTCAGGGCAGTTCGGAAAAAGTTGGGAGATTTAGTATAGAGTGACAATGGCTTATCTTACTTGACCTATTTTGTGTAGCCATAAAAAAAAAAATCACTCAAGGAAGAAAGATAAAGGCTTGACAAGCAAAAGAGGAAGAGAAGACGTTGGCTCAGCATAAGTGCAAGTCTCGAGGAGTGTGCAAACTGGGTGGCATGCAGCCAGTCAGAAGCGCTAGCTCATCGTCTTCCAGGATAGAAGGGGATGACCCAGACACTTCTGAAACCAAGTGGCTCTGCCTTCACGGATCTTGAAAGAGCCATACTCACTCTGAATGAAACTATCTTAAGACCATCTGAAGCAAAGTTAGGGTAGTTTTTTGAAAAACAAAACAGGATCATCATGTGTTTCTACACTTAAAAGCAGAAAACGAAAAAAGAAGCATAAAAGCGCGTGAAAACCTTGTGAGGTTTGCACTCTTGCTCAATGTCTGTGTCAGGATGGGCACCAGTGAGATGGGTGAGTTCTTATGGTGTGTATGAAATTTCTCTCACTTTGGTATTGGCATCCACATGCTTATTGTGTGCTTAATTTGAATAACAGGTAAAACTAATAAGCTATGTATAGTTGTAACCTACTATAATGTTCTTTCTAGACTGAACTAGTTACAATTTAAGGAAGAAAGTGTACTGTGAATTTTGGTGTCTTTCAAACCCCAGTTTTGTTATGTAAATATGTTTATTTTGTTGTTGTTGTTTAATCTCATGTGTAAGATATGGGCTGCTTCAGATTTTCCACAGAACCCTCATGCTTGCTCTGGCAGGGGTATAATTCTATCAGATGAAGATAATTTAATTCTGAGGATATTAGAGAGGGCATAAAAAGACCAGTGAAGGGCAAGGCTGGTTTTCCTGTTGCTGCTTTGTTAAGTGGTTGAGAGAAAAGAGGCAAGACAACATATTCTGACAAGACAAAGATTAAACTTGCTCCAAGCAACTCAATCCCCTTAATCAGAAGGAAGTAGTAAAGGTACCTCAATGACAATTCTCCCCAGTAAACTTTTCCACCTGGTGTTAGGGCGTTGGAAGTGATTGAGGTGGAGAAGTGTGGTAGATATAAAAACCCATATAAAATACCACAGAAAAAGGAGGGTTTATTTTGTTCATGTTTTAAAAGTAATATGGTCCATGGTGATGGAGAGAAGCATGGAGGCAGGGCATGAGCTGGCTGGCCACAGTGTGTCCTCAGTCACGTAACAGAAATGAATGCTAGTGTGCAACCCATTTTCTGTTTATTCAGTCCATGATCCCAGGCCATAGATTCTTCTGCCCATGATTAATCTGTGTTTTTTCCTTCTCACTACAGATTCACTATATGCGAACTCAGAGATGTGTCCAGAGAATTATCTTCATGTTAAATACAGACAAGTGGGTAATAAAGATTAACTATCACACAAACAATAAAACCTAAAGTATATATTTTAAAAGTTTATGTAGAAGACTAATTAGATACATATGGATAAAGAAGCCATTTCCAAAACTCAGTTTTCCTTTATTCTTCTTTAATCTTAAATTTATTATTTTTGTAATTTTTCAATAATTAACATCAGCTGTTAACAAGAATATGTCTGGTATAATGTTTTATGTAAGGACAGTATGAGAGATGAGCAAGAAAAAAAGTGTATTTATGGACTTACAAATAAAACTATAATTAATTAGAGTACTTTTCTGGATTTAGTTTCTTGGCTGCCTCAAACCATTTTAATAAAAGATAAACATGTATGCTAAAAGTTGATGATAGTGTGCTCATTAAATATCTAAAAATATTTACATTAAAACAATATAGATGCTGTAGATATTGCTCAGTGGGTAAAATGCTAGCTGTCCAGGGAATCAGCATGGAAAATCAGGTCCCTAGAATAAATGAAAAGCTGAGCAGGAATTGTGCCTGCTTACTCTCTCATAGTTCCAGAAACAGTGATAGGAAATTCCTTGGGCAAAGTAGCTAGAACGCTAAAATTAGGCTCCAGTTTTAGTGGGAGACTATGTCTCAATAAATGAAGGAGATAACAATCAAATAAAGCACTTGTGTAGATTGGCTGATGGAGGTGTAGTGATTATTGAGATACTGCAGTCTCCATTGTCTCTTCTTTACTCTTTCCTTACTTCTCTTCCAGCCTCACTCCATTCTGTTTCTTGCCATCTTACTTTCAACTATTAATTTCCTCTACTTGGGTTTGTCAAAAAATATGTTTTGAGCTTCCTATGAGGACTTAAGCAAACTGAAATATACAGTATATGTTTATTTTTAGTCCCAATATTTTAATTCTAGGAATTGATATTTCCAAAATTAACAGTCAGTGAAACTAAAATTTCATTCACGGGATGTTATGTTGTTCTTGTTTATTAAGTGACAAAGTAGTTTACAAGTCAGTATGTATTTCATCGTTGTAGAAAAAAATCTACATTTAGGACTTACATGCAACCTTAGAACAATGGGCTAGACTTTGTTTCATTGATTTACCTGTCTACTAAAAAACAACACAGAAAAGAAAGCTTACACATTGAGTATAACAAAGTGAGGGATTCATTTTAGTATAGAATTATTGTGTGAGAGCGTCACTGAGTTGAAACTCCTGGTTTCAGACATTTTTTTATGACACAAGGGGTGCTTACAATGTTATATCCTGTTATTCTTTGTATCATTTTTTATGTGTAGTAAAACAGATGAAAAGGAGAATTCATTTCATCTACTCACTTAAAGCCAATTCTTAATATAAAAGGCTCTTCCAATTCTTTTTTATTTTA
>NW_026596134.1:14789381-14798907 GCF_907164565.1 Psammomys obesus | reverse complement strand
GCAGAATAAACAAATAATAAATATTTCTTCAAAAATAAAAGAGTTAATAACACCTCTCAGGTCACTTAAGCTCATTTAAACCTGTGTAGGTGCTGTGTTTCTCTGTTGAGCATCCCTACTCCTAAGTGTGGAATGACAGACTCAACCCTGCTTATCTTCTTGTAATAAATTAAATTACTACAGTGATAAGCTTTTACAATGCAACCCCTTTTCCCCGTCATTAAGATACTGTGTATTTTGGACTGCATTTACTTCAGCTTTGCTTTCCAGATTTCCAGCATTTCTCATCCTCAAACAAAAAGACACAGATTAATTCTCTGCCAATGTTTTCACTTCATGTCATCTACCAAGCCATGTGTATGCACAGTTTATGGCCAGCAAAGGAAAACTATTTTTCTTCCTCATTTTCACTTATGTTATCATTATATCATCAGTGAAAAAAAATGCCTTCCTAAATACTGGCTGAACCAGAAATTATCAAAATTGTGCATATAAAATCATGCACTTCTTTCCTTCAGAAAGGTACCAAACATTACATTGCACAACACTGGTTCATTTTTAGTTGGGGTAAATGAGGTTTTAGCTATGGTAAGAGCACCTTTGTCCTGGCAATCTGGCGAAGAGACAAATATTTGTTCAAAATGCATACTTTAAAAAAAAAGCTTCCCTGGGTAATACTTTTTTATTTTGTTTCTCTCTCTCTCTCTCTCTCTCTCTCTCTCTCTCTCTGTGTGTGTGTGTGTGTGTGTGTGTGTGTGTGTGTGTGTGTATTTTGGAGGGTGAGAGATGTATGACAGTGAATATGTATGGGAAAAGTAACTCATTCCCTAAACGTAGAGTTACACATTTAGCCTGGTACTCCATCATGGATGGTGGCCCTGGCATCCTGCTACACAGCGCAGGCTTGCAAAGGTGGTTTGGTATGCCCAGGTTTTTATGTGGGTGCTAGGGATTTTAAATCAGATCCTTGTATTTGGGGAGACACGGTCTTAAAGGGTGAGCCATTTCCCCAGCCTGTCCTTTAAAAATACTCTTAGTTCACTGGAGCAGACCATATAGAATTGAGATCAGAGTCGTGGGCCTGCTTGGCACCCAATTCTAGCGAGTTGCGTGTCCAGGCTGGATAGTCTTTCTACGGTTTTTAATATGCTTCAGTTTTCATAATCTCAATTGTTAAATTACAACATAAAGCACTGTCAGCCCAATAAAGTAGACTCATTCAAAAAAGGGTATATGTGATCAGCTTGGTGACTGTCATTGGAAGTGTGTGTAAGGTACTTTCACTAAACCCAAAATCGGGTAATGTTATTATTCATATTATCATTTTTATTGTTATTATTATTATCATCACCGCCATCATCATCATGAACCTTCATATGGTTTCTGTGCCACTTGGGTACCTGTGTACCTCTTGCCTGCAGTGCCTACAGTGTCTAGAAGAGAGATTTGGATACTTTATGACTGTAGTCAGAGATGGGTATTAGCCACCGTGCGGGTGCTGGGAACTGAACCCTGGTCCTTTTGGAAGTCCAGCTATGTGTCTAACTACTGAGCCATCTTTCCAGTATCCAGAGTACTTATCTCAATGTTAGATTAAATGCATTATTTCTTGAATTCTGCTGTAATTATACAAATTCTTCTAGTAACCTATTAATTTAATTGCAAAATCAGAACAAGCATATGACAAAATTTCCATGTCAAAAGAAGCAAGATAGTGTGGTGTACACCTATAATCTTCTCCTTGAGTGCTTGAGGTTTACATATGCTGATTTTGAAGGAGGTCTGTGTTACACAGTGATATTCTGTTTAAAACGATCAAAAACAAAAATAATGCTTGATAAAAGATAAAACATGCATGGCAACTACTCAGTTCAGGAAATGGTTACACTGAATTTCTTTTTAGTTACATCTTCTACTTGCTGCCAAAGTAGTTTATCTTGTTTTCTTGGTACTCCGATCTAGGAAGTACTCAAATAGACTTGAAATGTGTAATTAAGGAGGAGGCTGTGTGTGTTAGCTATGTGCATCTTTGGAGGGCAGAAGAATAGATATTAAAAGAACATTTGCCTCTTGACATGTGGTTTCATAAATTTATTAAATAGCAGTTCCAGATAGTGTTTTTAAATTCCTTCTTATAAATTTTGCTGTGCTACGCAGCTTCTCCCTGGACACCTTGACAGTTCATTATAAATGGGAAAATTTCCCACCACCATCTTTCCGGGGCATCCTTAGCCCCGAAAGAATCTAAATTCTAACACTGCTGACGTAGTTTCCTGCTATTTGGAAAGGGTTTGCGTTTTATCTTTTGTTATAAGGGCTGTCTACTATTTGCTTAATTTCCTGGGAACAGTGCACTTAAACCTTAAAAACCTTCTTTTCTAAACAGAACCCTGCCTTACTAATGTTGCCAAAAGCTGGGGGGGATTTATCGTGGCACTACATCATACATTTAAATGGGAACTGACACGGTTGCATAATATGGTTTAGTTGAAGCAGCTGATGTTGTCTGAATGATAACTCTTGACCTAGGAAGCTCTGAAGTAATGAAAGAAGATAAATTTGCATGATTTGTGCCATAAGCAATATTTATAATGTAAGAGGGCTTTAAAGATTAATACATTCCCAGAGAAACACATGAAAGAGACAAGAAAGGTTACTTGATGACTATCCAAATACTCTGTTTATTTGCAATCCTTTCATCTGAAATTTTAGTCTGCCCCCACTCCTGACTCATATAGCACACAAAGGAGACATTGATATCTTGCTCATTTTAAAATATTTTATGGATGTTTAACTCTTTTAATAAGAAGAGGCATAATATTGCTCAAAGTAATGGTTGATTGATTGTCTCTAATTAGGAAAATGCCCTATATTACTTTGTGGATTCTCATATGGTTAACCATTTACTTTGAAAAGCAAATAGGTTAAAGCCTTTTTCTACAAAGTAGGTGCCTCGTTTTTTATCTACTTAGCAGTTGGGAGATGGAATGAATGAGTTTATAGTCAGTAAACAAAAGTTAATAATTATGAAATTCCACTATTAAGAGTACATCAGGAGACAAAGCTCTTAGAGAAATGTCTCCAGGGAAGTAATTGATATATTTCTTTTTCTTAAAAACATTTTATTGATTCTTTGCGAGTTTCATGCACCCCAGTCCCACTCATCTCCCCATTTTCTCATCTCTGCCCTCTGCCCTTGCAACCTACCCCACAGAGTAAACACACACAAATGCACACACAAATATTGTGTCCCACAATATACCCCTCTGTCCAAACATCTTTATTTGTGATTGTTCATTGCAATGAATCATTGGTCTAGTTTGAGGTTTGAGGTTTGAGGTTTCTGGCTTCTCTGACACCATCAATATAAGCCTCCCCACAGGGAATCTTCCCAATTATCATGCTGTTGTCCTGTGTCATGTAGATCCTGCACCTTTGAATCAGCAGACGCAGGTCTTTAATAACCCTCAAGTTAACAGATGATGTAAATTCAAAGCCCTGAATTTAAGGCTGGTAGGTAAATGAACGGGTAAGCCTGCTGGCTCTCCCTTATGGGCACCATTAGGATGAACTCTCCAGCGCTGCTCAGGCTAAGCCACTCAATGCAGGCATCTTCAGGAAGCAGAGTCAGCTCTCCTGAACTCATGTCCTCTTTTGTGTAAAAATTGTAGTTGCAAAGTGACATTTTTATTTCTTCTCCCATCAAAAAAGAAAGTTATATTAATTCTCTTACATTGTTAAAAATTAATATGTGGAAATAGAGAGACGTGGACCAATGAGTACATAAGAAATTTAAATTTAAATCAGTTTTGATGACAGCATATATTCAATTTTTTTGACATGTAAAGATATAATTGTGTCTGCTTACTTGAAAAATACATGGAAGCTGTGAGAGGCAGAGAATTCTGTGAAAGATTAGTTAATTTTTACAGAGCTAAGGGATCTGAGAATGTGGGATATTATGATCATCCTAGACATGTGGACAGAGACTGATGGACTTTGTAAGATTGGGTCCCACATCAATGCCTGTCACATTGACTTGTCTTTCTAATTTTGTCTTCTTATATTTCCTTCTCTGTTTGGTAGATTGGATCTCAATAAGGCAAGAAATGAAGACATTATTACTTACATCATAGTATTCCTTTGAGGTAAGGATGGAAAAATCCCTTCTCCCTTATGTCATGTCTCACCAAAGTGACCTATTTTCATTGCTACTTTACAAATGAGAACCATTTAGCAAATGCAGCCAAAGTAAAATGGATAAGCAGAGCAAGAATGAGAAAATTTTCCTGTCCCCATTTCCTTTCTATATTGATGTATTTTTTATTTTTTTAACTTGAGCTAAAATCTGACACCTAAAGAAACTAAGCAAGAAGGAGGGCCCTGGATAAGATGCTTAATCCTCATTCAGAAAGGCAACTGGAATAGACATCTGAAGAGGGTGAAAACAAGGAACAAGACAAGAGCCTACCCACAGAGGTATTTAAGCAGATGCTGAGACTCATAGCCAAACTTTGGACAAAGTGCAGAGAATCTTATGAAAGAAGAAAGAGAGAGAAAGACCTAGAGGGGACAGGAGCTCCACAAGGAGAGTAACAGAAGCAAAAAATCTGAGCCTTGAGGTCTTTTCTGAGACTAATAGTCCAACCAAGGACCATGCATGGAGATAACCTAGAACCCCTGCACAGATGTAACCCATGGCAGCTCAATGTCCAAGTAGATTCCCTTATAATGGGGACAGGGACTGTCTCTGACATGAAATCAGTGGCCTGCTCTTTAATCACATGCTTCTAAGTGGGGCTTCTAAGGCCACAAAGGAAGACAATGCAACCAGTCCTGATGAGACCTGATAGGCTAGGGTCAGAGGGAAGGGGAGGAATACCTCCCTATCAGTGGACTGGAGAAGGGGTATGGGAGGAGAAGAGGGAGGGCAGGATTGGGAGAGGATGAGGGAGAGGGCTAGAGCTGGGATACAAAGTGAATAAATTGTAACAAATAAAAAATAAAATAAATAAAAAATAAATTGAAAGAAAACAAAGGAAATCTTTTTGTTTGTTTTGCTGACCTGTTTTTGTTTTTGTACATTGAACATGTATGAATACAACTGACTAAAGATAACAACATATTTTCCATTTTAGAGTAATTAATAAAAGAAATATTTGTATATATAAGGTAAAGACATATTCCATCATTATTATTTATTGGGTTGAATTAAATGGATCCTGACCTGAATATACAATATAGAATAATGGTCTTGTCCTTTTATCATCAGATTGTTTTACCTCAAGTAATCTCTGCTGCATTATGCTATATTTGACAAGAAATGTGTTTACTGAAGTTTCAGAATATATATTTCCATTTTATACTCTGAAACCTCACATTTTAAGTTTATAATCTGAAGCTTCACATTTTAACTGTAATCCAGGTGGATTCTTGCCCCCCTTTAAGCATAAATACAAGTCCCCGTAAAAAGGGAGGGGCAATCACCAGC
Source organism: Psammomys obesus (assembly GCF_907164565.1). Classification (NCBI taxonomy): domain Eukaryota; kingdom Metazoa; phylum Chordata; class Mammalia; order Rodentia; family Muridae; genus Psammomys; species Psammomys obesus. Next base: position 14,793,416 of record NW_026596134.1, on the reverse strand, counting down.
GTGCTACAATTATTGATACGATTCACATAATGAATAAGTAAATTCCATCTAAACTTAATATGCATTCACCGTGTTTGATATGCTGTTATTAGTGTTTACATCAATTCTCTATTTTGTAAGCAAATGTGGCATGGCTGTTACGGCCATGTGGGAAATTCTTCCTAATGATAACCTCTGTGAAGTGTTAGCTCATCATTCCAGGTTAGACATTTCTCCCTTTCAAATAAATCAGGAGTATAATAAGTTTTCAGTGACTTATATTGCTTATCATCGTGTACATCTCCGGCTACTTTACCTTGACAGTATTTTGAAGAAATGTATCTGAATTCTATGCAACTCATATTTTAATTATCAGAAGGTATTCTTGGCCAGATCCTGAAAATTAGAGATCCTAAATCCAGCTGTACCTTATTTTCTATTAACAATTTTTCTCATGTAATTTATTTCATCACAATAGGCAAATTCGCCCTGTTTTAATATTAAGAACACAGTACCTCTACAGCAGGGAAGAGAGTGAGGATCATAAAAAGACAATGCAAGATAAAGTACTTTAAAATACTATTTGTGTCAAGTTAAGTTAACTTCCCAGATTGAATCTAAGATGACTGTCCTGTTTCTGAAAACATTATAGCATTTAGTTGTCTTGTATACTTGAAGCATCAAAGTGATCTTCAAAACATGCTTGAGTATAGTAATTTGCAGATATATGGGATCTTCTTACAAACAAGAGTGACTGTTAGTATAACTCTCTGTCACCTGAATCTTATATTGCATGTTGACACCTGCAAATGTGCAGGGCATAGTCACGAGAAGCTATTCATTTGCACCAGCTTCATTTGTCAATACTCAGGGTCTCTGTGAGGAAAAAAAGAGGTTGAACTGAAGAACACAGCGGGATGAGAACAACTTTCCTAATTTCCTTTTCACTCCCAAACTGACCTTTCACCCTCCTTCAAGAACAGACTTGAAATTCAACCTCCCTTCCAAGGCTGTCATAAACACTAGCAGGGTTTGTTTCCATTCCTTTCAGAGGCTGGAGTGAGAAATGTTGAAAGCCACATGAAAGACCTCAGTTATAAGACTTCCAGCCGAGACTGGAGGCAGCAGTGCTGAAAACCCACACTTGGATCCAGACTTCATGAACTTTCCAGACAAACTCTGCAGCCCCTAGGGACTGGGGTAAACTGAAGTTCCCCTTAAAGTTGTCATACCTAGAGGGGATTAATGGAGAGCTGTGGAAGTTTTCTTAATGATATCTCATGCTTGGTCTGTATTGTTTGTGAAGTTAGCTGTACTTTGGATCAGAAATGCAAGAGTATTTTTCTCATAATGTCAAACGTTCACCACATTGCAGAAAGTGCCGTGTCTTCTCCTTTCCATTTTAAAGGTATTTTTATAACCTTTCTTCAACAAGAAGCTTCTGGAAAATGAGGCGTTACCTGAATTAAAAAGTTGCAATCTCTTGCATGGGCTGCTTCAGTGGTATTCTGGAGTCCATTAAAAGGGACTTAAAACTGCACAGCAGGAAGGCACCACCAAATATTTCATTGAAGTTCCCTTATCTAGATTTTCACAGGAAAGGGGGAAAGTGCCTCATTTAGTATTTTTGTTGTTGTTGTTGTTATTGCTCGCTTTAAGTAAATGATGTCTCCATTTTCAAAATACAAACATCATCAGTACAGTTATAGTCATGGCGCTGAACATATGTGATAAAACAATGAGGTTGAAAAGCAGACCAGATAGAACATTGCAATAGAAAGACAGAAGAAAGTCTTCCCTTTGAAAAGTCAGATATTCATCCATTTAAAAAGTTTTTTTTTTTATGCGTATGAGTTTTTGTCTTTACACAGGTGCGTGCACTACCTGCATGCAGTGGCCACAAAAGATGGAGAAGGCATCGACTCCCCTGTGAGCTACAGCAGCAGATGGTTGTGAGTTACTATTCGAGTGTCCTGGGAAACAGGTTCTCTGCCAGACCAACAAGTGATGTTAGTACCTGAGGCAATGCTCCAGCCCCAGTATATTAAATTTTAATAAGATGTATGACTCACTTCTCAAAACAAACTAGATAACCTTGCCTGAACATATCCTTTATTTTATTGTTTTAACATTATATACAGTTTTTAGTTTAAAACCGCTGTGTGTGACTGCACCATTATCTTGAAGTAAGACTACTAAATCCTTGGAATTGAGGTGCAGAAAGCTGTGAGCTGTCATGTAGTTTCTGGGAATCAAACCCAGGTCCTCCACAATTGCTCTCAGTTGCTGAATCCTCTATAAATTTGTCATTAGTTAATACTTTTTTAATAGGAATAGAATTTTAAATATTAAAATCTTTCACTTCAAAGACTTAGCCAATTAAAATATATGATAGAGAAAACACAAGTATGTTCTATCTTTCATATCCCAGCTTCATGACTCCAAACTTTAAAATATTTAAATTATTTTCTGAGAAAGAGAAGAGAATTTGGAGAGGTGATAAATATTCACTGCCAGCTGTTCTTCCCAAACCAAGCCAATGGTATGGGACCAACGGTCATACTGAACTTCTTTCATTGTTACAGAAATAATGAGTAATGTAAGCTTGGGGTTTTTTCTACAGCAGTTATTAAAATTGGCCTGTATTTTAAGTTTCTAACATTTAAAAAAAATTCCAACAATCCTCAATGTTCACCAGTCATGGAGAGAATTGCAATTTAAAAATTTTTAAACATTTTCCTATTGTACTGCCAGAATTAAAACTTTCTGGTAAGGAATAAAGAAAAGTGATGTGAATAAAGGGAATTTTCCTCATTTCCTCACCATTCTTGTGATTTATTTCAGGATTTTTTTTTTTTTTTTACTGCACATGCAATACTGTAAATTACTTTGAATTTATAAGTTACCACACACATCACAACCACCACCAAGCCACTTCTATTTTCTACTAATATCTGTATGCAAGTTTGGTGAAGCAAGGATTTTTTATACATTGGAGATGAAATCAAAGGTAAATATTTGTCTGTCTCCATGCAATGTGAAAAAATGGTTATGTCAGAGCATATCAAATTGGGCTGTTTATGCCAGGAGTAATTTAATCTAATGTTACATTGTTTCTATATATAGTTTTAAATGCTTATAAGGTAGTTTCTGCTGTAGTGCTCAAGTCTCAGTTATGGAAACAGGCAAGGCTTTAAAATTAGACAAACCTTCTTTTTTTGAGACTATTGACTTTTTCCTGTACAATTCAAGGTTGATTTTGAGTGTATATTTTGGATGAGTACTATCAGATTATATGTTCACCTGTGAATAGACTCTCAAAGTAGAATTATAATTTATATTTCTCTGTAGGTTGGGGAAGTTTTGAAATGAAAGAGAATGCTAAAAGCCTTCAAAAATAATGTTTTTGAGACTCAAGTGTACACTTTATCATATATTTGTAAAGATAAAAATATTCATATTGTACATAAGTGCATACATATATACATTTAAATAAAAACCAGACATTCATTTATGGTGCTGTTCTCAAAATTAAAATTAAGCTCTACAATTACTTTCAGTTCTTATTTATCCGTTATTATTATTTTTAGTGGTGATTGAGAGGAAAATCCAAGGTCCTGTGTCTGACCTAGAATTCACCATGTTGTTTAATGTGTCTCTTAGTTGATTGCAAATCCCATCAAGTGAACAACCATCACAGGCAGGTAGCATAAACAGCATGGCTAAAGCAGGCAAAAGAGAGATTTAATAACTGAGGAATAATACAGTTAGAGAGAGCGAGGTTTTACAATAGTCTCAGAATGGCAAACTATTGAAAAATTATTAAACATTCCTTTCTGCAAGTTTACAGTCACTATTTTCTGACTGGGCTTGACCAAAGAAATCAAAAATACCTGCAGAATAAGGTTGCAGGAAACATCCAGATTTGAACACTTGTTAAGGTGAAAAGCTCTCTAATGCATGTGATTTTCTCATTATTATTATTATCATTATTATTTTTCTTTATTATTTCTTCTTCTTCTTCTTCTTCTTCTTCTTCTTCTTCTTCTTCTTCTT
>NW_026596134.1:14779386-14789371 GCF_907164565.1 Psammomys obesus | reverse complement strand
TTCTTCTTCTTCTTCTTCTTCTTCTTCTTCTTCTTCTTCTTCTTCTTCTTCTTCTTCTTCTTCTTCTTCTTGATACAGGATTTCTCTGAGTAGTCTTAGCTGTCCTGGACTCACTTTTTAGACTAGGCTGGCCTCAAGCTCACAGAAATCTGCCTGACTCCGCCTTGCCTCCCCAAGTGCTGGGATTACAGGCATATGCCACCACTACTGACTTTCTCTTCATTATTAACCAAAACCATATGAAATATGGGAGTGAAAATAAACTCATTATTATGTATGTAAATTTAATAACTACAACAGTGATAAAACTGTAAAAGTATGGTGATTTATTTAAAATATAGTTGTACTAGTCAACTTTTCATCACCGTGGTGAAAAAACTTCGAAAAAAAAAAAAGATATATTTACTGTGGTTTGTAGGTTTAGAATCACTTGGTCCCGTTATTTATGTGGTGAAGTAGAACATCATACCATGTAGCATGCAACAGAGGAAAGGAGCTCATCTCCTGGTGAACAGAAGCCAAATGAGACAGAGGGCAGTGTTAGAATCCTAATATATATTCTTTCAAGGACATGTAGCCAATGACCTACTTCCTTCCATCAAACCTAGGTTCTCAACATCCTTCCACCTACCAGCAACACCTACATGTTCTTACCAAGCACTCTCAGTATAACCTTTCATGTACATGTAGGATTAAAACCATAACAACAGCATGTTGATGTATCTTTAAGTATATCTAAAATGCACCGGGAAGAAATAAAATCCACCCTTCATGATGTTCCAGGCCAACTGAAGTAATTCAAAATAGCCCTATCAACATGGTCTATAGTCATAGCTCAGTGTTGCAATATCTTTATGTTTAAGCCAATGAGTGAAGACTATAAGCTAATATACATGTCATAGTGATAACTATTTCTAAATATTTCATATTATTTGGAAAATTATTACATCATAGGTTTTTTTCTCCCCTTTATATGTAAGTACATTTTCACAAATGTCATAGATGAGAATATTCATGTCCTCTTTTTAATAGCATTTCCTTCTGGAAATCCAAAATGATTATTGCACTGTTTGTGGTGATAATAGAGATATTTTCATACCATGAGATGACATGTTAATAGAGGTGTAAATAATAGATAAGCACACAGATGGTAGAACAAATTGAACAAACACCAATGGAATCCATATCTGTTTTGTCAAATGTTAATGGCATACCTACTTCAGTGGGTTGAAGACTGGTTAATTAGCACACAACTGTGCTGAGTCACTTCCAAGAATACCTTGGTTCTCCAAATTAAAACTGAGACCACAGGTGTTCCATTCTTTTTCTGTTTTTCTTTCTTTCTCCATAGGCCTGATCTCCAGTCAGAGGCCCAGCATTACCTTTCTCCAATTAAGAATGGATTTTTATTAATTTTTTTCTGAGTGGTATCTTCTATGAGACTGTATCTCCAACTAAGGACCATGTATGGATATAAACTAGAACCCCTGCTTGGATTAAGTCCATGGTAAGTCAGTATCCAAGTCGTTTCCCTAGTAAGGGGAACAGGAACTATCTCTGACATGAATTCAATGGCGGGGTTTTTGACTCCCCACTTCCCCAAGAGAGGAGCAGGCCTGCTAGACCACAGAGGAGGACTTTCAGCCAGTCCTGAAGATACCTGATAAAACAGGGTCAGATGAAAGGGGAGGAGGTCCTCCCCTATCAGTGGACTTGGAAAGGGGCAGGAAGAAGAGGGAGGGTGGGTGGGATTGGAAGGGAATGAGGGAGCAGGATACAGTTGGGATATTAAGTAAATAACCTGTAACTAATATTAAAAAAGAAGAAGAAGAAAGAAAGAAAGAAAAAGAATTTAAGAAATTGATGTTTAGAAAAAGTGTATTATAAACCGCTTTGGTCATAGAGAACATTCACCCACTTTGAATCTACTTAGATATCATGCTGTTTAAATATTTGGATGCTGTATTCATTTTTTTTGTTGTGAAGTATAAAAATGTTCTCTATGCATGTATTAGAATGCTTCGGCCAGCTATTTCTAGAGTTCCTTTTTTCTTTACTAATATAGGTGATATTTTATATAGTGTAAATTTACTTGAAACTAGAAACATTGAAAAATTTCTCATAAGACTTACGAATCTTTAACTTTCACATTTTTAGGATTTGCACTTTCAAATCCTTTTCAAAATTCCTTTAAATATATTTTTGTATAGGGACTTTTAAAATATGACCTAAGTACTTACTATTGTATGTGGTTTGTGTAGCCTACTTAAATCTATGGCTAATTAGCTAACGTGTACTCTCTATTCTTTATTGTTTCAAAAAGCATAAATTCTAACATAGTTTAGTGTGGTAGTCCTTTCATAAATGACTTGTCTCTTTTTTTTTAATTTGTTTTGGAGAGACTTTTTCTCTATTTTAGGTCTTGATATAGTTTTCCTATATTATCTTCAAAGAATTTTAGGTTTTTCTTTTCATGCCTATAATTTCAATATCTAATTATATGACATACATATACATATTCTATGAATAAAACATATACCATTCGACACAAAGCAATCTATACCTCTTACTTAGAAAGTTTAAGTCACCCACCCATACAAGAATAATCAAATGTGTGTTAGAGCTTATTTGTAGATTCTCTATTTTTTCATTGTTTGTTCATCCTTAGCAAGTACAATGCTGTTTTAAGTACCTACTTGCAATTGTCTTTAAACTTAAGTGAATAAATACTATATTCATATTTTAAAATTTATTTTTCTCTCATACAATACATTCTGATTGCAGTTTACACTCTCTCCACATCTCCCAGCACCCCCTACTTCCATTCTCCCCTAGGTCCACTTTTTGCCTTTTAGAAAACCTGGCCTCCAAGAGATATCAACCAAATTTGGTATAGAAAGATACAATAAGACTAGGCATAAACTCTCATATCAAAATTGAATGGCATCCCAGAAGAGGGAAGAAAAAAAAAGTTCGAAAAGCAGGCAAAAGAGTCAGAGACATCACTGTTACAACTGTTAGGAGACCCACAGAAATCCCAAGTTAAACATCCACAGCATGTATCCAGACAACCTAGGAGAGACCTAGTCATGCAGACTCCGTGACTGTGAGCCCCAAGGAACCCTGCTTATTTGACTCTTTGAACAGACTTCTCCTGGTGTCCTGAGCCGGAGAGATGGTTCACTGTTAAGGGCAAGGCTCGTAACCAATCACTTTCCTTCAATTATTAGAGTTTTTCTTGTCTTGACTTTAAGTATTTATGTATTTATTTATTTATTTTACTTGGGGTATAGAACTATTTCATGCACAGACAGAAATACTTTCTGAAATTGTAGCTAAATTTATAGTACATTGGAAAACCTGTAATTTTTATAATGTAAATTATATTCAGCTTGTTTTAACGTTGATTTCATAAACCAGCAACCTTTTAAAGCTCTGCTATTGTTCATATTTACCTATAGGACATGGGATGCTAGAGTGTATAGTAATAGAAACACCACTTCTTCTATTTGCTTTTTTCTTCCTTTTCTTCTGCCTCTTCTAATCCCACTTTTATTTGATAAAAATAGTTTGTTTGCTTTAATAGAATTGTTTTTCGTATTTCATAAATCACATTATCTTTATCAAGTCTTTCTCAAATTATGGCTATTTGTGAGTATTTCTTTGAGTTATAATTTAAATATAAATATATACATTTTAAAATATATTTTAGCATTTGTGGAAATGAGTGTTTCTTTTGGTCAGTATTTGGATGAATAATTGAATTCTCTCTCTCTTTTTAAGATAATGTCATTTTTAATAAACTCCAACTTTTTGTTTTGTTTTGTTTTTAGGTTAAGAGTTTCTCTGTATAGCCCTTGCCATCAAGACACTCACTCTGTAGACCAGACTGGCCTAATTTCAGAGAGGTCCAGATGCATATGCCTCCCCAGTGTTGGGATTAAAGACATGTGCCATCACCACTCAGCTAAACTCTTCCTTTTTTATACCTTTTTTTTAAATTAAAGACTTTTTTTCATATAATATATTCTAATCATCATTTTCACCATCCCTTATCTTCCCAGATACTCCCCACCTTCCTACCCTACAATTCCATGTCTCATAATTTTCTCTCTCTCTCTCTCTGATTCTATAGGAAGGGAGGAAGAATGTTACCCAGTGTCTTTGCTGTGAAATATTACTTAGAGGTATATTTTCACATTTTTATAACTAACTTTCTATTCCTGATTTCATATCTTTCCAAACTGATCTTTATTCTTGGGTCTCAAAAAGTTAATTAATTAATTAATAATTAAGGCCATTGATAATACTAATATGAATTGCTCTCTGAGAACCAGGCAAAATCCATGTTTAAAATGAAAATAGATCCATATTTATCACCCTGCACAAAACTAAAGTCCAAGTGGATCAAAGACCTCAATATAAAACCAAACACATTAAATCGGTTAGAAGAAAAAGTGGGGAAGAGCCTCGAGCTCACTGGCACAGGAGACAACTTCAATCAATAAATGGGGCCTCATGAAACTGAAAACCTTCTGTAAAACAAAGCACACCGTTGTCAGAACAAAAAGACAGCCTACAGACTGGGAAAGGATCTTTACCAACCCTATATCTGACAGAGAACTAATATCCAGTATATATAAAGAACTCTAGAAGTTAAAAACTAACAAATCAAGTAATCCAATTAAAAAATGGGATACACAGCTAAGCAAAGAATTCTTAATAGAGGAATATCGACTGGCAGAGAAACACTTAAAGAAATGTTCAATGTCATTAGTCCTAGGGAAATGCAAATCAAAAAGACTCTGAGATTTCACCTTACACCCCTCAGAGTGGCCAAGATGAAAAACTCAAGTGACAACACATGATGGAGAGGTTGTGGAGAAAGGAGAACCCTCCTCCACTACTGGTGGGAATGTAACATTGTACAACCACTCTGGAAATCAGTCTGGCGCTTCCTCAGACAACTAGGAATAGTGCTTCCTCAAGATCCACCTATACCACTCCTAGGCATATATCCAAAAGAGACCCAAGCACACAATAAGGACATTTGCTCAACAATGTTTGTAGCAGCTTTATTTGTAATAGCCAGAACCTGGAAACAACCCAGATGCCCCTCAACTGAGGAATGGATACAGAAATTGTGGTACATCTACACAATCGAATATTACTCAACAATAAAAAACAAGGATATCATAAAATTTGCAGGTAAATGGTAGGAACTGGAAGACATCATCCTAAGTGAGTTATCCCAGAAGCAGAATGACACACATGGTATATACTAACTCATACAGACATATAATATATGATAAACCTACTAAAATCTGTACACATAAAGAAACTTATCAAGAGGGAGGATTCTTGCTAAAATGCTCAATCCCTATCCAGAAAGGCAAAGGGGATGGACATCAGAAGAAGGAGAAAACAGGGAACAAATCAGGAGCCTGCCTCAAAGGGCCTCTGAAAGGCTCTGCTCTGCAGACTATCAAAGCAGATGCTGAGGCTTATGGCCAAACATGGGGCAGAGTTCCAGGAATCTTATGAAAGAAGTGGAAAATAGTAGGATCTGGAGAGGACAGGTGGGTTCCATATTAATGGGAACAGGGACTGTCTCTGACATGAACTGATTGGCCTGCTCTTTAATCACCTCCCCCTGAGGGGAGAGCAGCCTTACCAGGTCACAGAGGAAGAAAATGCAGCCACTTCTGATGAGACTTAATAGACTAGGATCAGAAGGAAGGAAAAGGCCTCCCCTACCAGTGGACTTGGGGAGGGGCATCCATGCAGAAGGGGAAGAAAGGGGGAGAATTGGGAGGGGAGGAGGAAGGGAACTATAGGGGGGATACAAAGTGAATAATGTATAATTAATAAAGAATTAAAAAAATAAAAAACAACACAAAAATGCAGTTTGTGGTTTTTGGATTTATAGTTACAATCTATGTTTACAAAAGTTAAAGTAGGCAGAAGTAATACTAAAGCAGACAATAGAGTCTATGCAAGTAACACTTCCCCCTTCAGTGACACCTTGCATGGCCTCAGGGGATGAGGAATGCTTAATCCTGATGTGACTTCCTGTGCTGCTGAGGATTGATACCTGGGGAGCTCCCCTTTTCTGGAAGGAAAGGGATTGGGGAAGAGGGAAAAAAGGGAAAGGGGAACTGGGAGAAAAAGATGGAGGGGGCACCATTGGGATGTAAAGCAAATAAACTGAAAGAATGAAATAAATTTTAAAAGTAAAATAGTTAAAGCAAGAGGTATGTTTCTTTATAAAAATAAACTTTATTAGAAAATTTTACTTTTTTCTTTTTTTAATTTATTTTTATTTTTATTAATTACACTTTATTCACTTTGTATCCCCCCATAAGCCCCTCCCTCCTCCCCTCCTGATCACACCCTCCCACCCCCTTCTTCACGAATGCCCCTCCCCAAGTCCACTGATAGGGGAGGTCCTCTTCTCCTTCCTTCTGATCTTAGTCTATCAGTTCTCATCAGAAGTGGCTGCATTGTTCTCTACTGTGGCCTGATAAGGCTGCTCCCCCCTCAGGGGGAGGTGATCAAAGAGCAGGCCAATCAGATTATGTCAGAGGCAGTCCCTCTTCCCATTACTATGTAACCCACTTGGACACTGAACTGTCATGGGCTACATCTGTGCAGGGGTTTTAGTTTGTCTCCATGTATAGTCCTTGGTTGGAGTATGAGTCTCTGGGAAGTTCCCTGTGTTCAAATTTTCTGGTTCTGTTGCTCTACTTGTGTGGTTCCTGTCCTCTCCAGCTCTTACTATTTCCCACTTCTTACATAAGATTCCATGCACTCTGCCCAACAGTTGGCCATAAGTCTCAGCATGTGCTTTGATAGTCAGCATGGCAGAGCCTTTCAGAGGCCCTTTGTGGCAGATTCCTAGGTTGTTTCCTGTTTTCTTCTTCTTCTGATGTCCATCCTCATGGCCTTTCAGGATGGGGATTGGCCGTTTTAGTCAGGGTCCTCTCTCTTGATTAGTTTCTTTAGATGTACAGATTTTAGTAGGTTTATCCTATGTTATATGTCTATATGAGTGAGTATATACTTTGTGTGTCTTTCTGCTTCTGGGATAGCTCACTCAGGATGATCCTTTCTAGGTCCCACCATTTACGTACAAATTTCATGATTTCCTTATTTTTCATTGCTGAGTAATACCCCATTATGTAGATGTACCTTTTTCAAAGTCTGATTATTTTTATATTAAAGAATTATATGACAAATAACCTATTTTCATCTTTTCTTCCTTTATCTTTCCTTCTATTCACCCCCTCTTCCTCATTTTTACCAATATTTTAACATTTTAGCTGTCATACTCTAAGCTATGGGTTACTCTTAAACACCTAAAAAGAATAGGGAGACTACTGATACAGGAAGTTATGCATTTTTTAATTTATTTTTTTATTTTTTTTCCTTTATTAATTACACTTTATTCACTTTGTATCCTCCCTGTGGTTCTCTCCCTCCTCCAGTACCAATCCCTCCCTTCCTCCACCCTCTGCATGCATGCCCTTCCCCAAGTCCACTGATAGGGGAGGACTTCTTTTCCTTCCTTCTGATCCTAGTCAATTAGGTCTCAGCAGGAGTTGCTGCATTGTCTTCTTCTGTGGCCTGGTAATGCTGCTTTCCCCTCAGGGGGAGGTAATTAAAGAGCAGGCCAATCAGTTCATGTCAGAAACAGTCCTTGTTCCTATCACAATGGAACCCACTTGGATACTGAACTGCCATGGGCTATATCTGTGCAGGGGTCTTAGGTTATCTCCATGCATAGTCCTTGATTGGAGTATCAGTCTCAGGAAAGACCCCTGTGCTCAGGTTTTTTTTGGCTCTGTTGCTCTCCCTATGGAGTTCCTGTCCTATCCAGATCTTACTGTTTCCCACTTCTTTCCTAAGATTCCCTGCACTCTGCCCAAAGGTTGCCCATAAGTCTCAGCATCTTCATTGATAGTCTGCAGGCAGAGCTTTTCAGAGGTCCTCTGTGTCAGGCTCCTGACTTGTTCCCTCTTTTCTCCTCCTTTTGATGTCCAGCCTCTTTGCCTTTCTGGATAGGAATTGAGCATTTTAGCAAGAGTCCTCCCTCTTGATTAGTTTCTTTAGGTGTGCAGATTTTAGTAGGTTTATCCTATATTATATGTCTATATGAGTGAGTATATACCGTGTGCATCTTTCTGCTTCTTGGATAGCTCACTCAGGATGATCTTTTCTGTATATCTACACAATGGAATATTACTCAGCAATAAAAAAAAAAAAAAAGAAAGGAAATCATGAAATTTGTAGGTAAATGGTGGGATCTGGAAAAGATCATTCTGAGTGAGCTATTTTATTTTATTAATTACATTTTATTCACTTTGTTTCCCCCCCATAAGCCTCTCCCTTCTCCCTTCCTGGTCCTACCCTCCCTCACCCTTCTTCAAGCATGCCTCTCCCCAAGTCCACTGATAAGTGAGGTCCTCCTCTCCTTTCTTCTGATTTTAAACTATCAGATGACAGCAGGAGTGACTGCATTGTCATCTTCTGTAGCCTGGTAAGGCTGCTCCCCCCTCAGGGGAAGGTGATCAAAGAGCAGGGCAATCAGATTATGTCAGAGGCAGTCCCTCTTCCCATTACTATGTAACCCACTTGGACACTAAACTGCCATGGGCTACATTTGTGCAGGGGTTCTAGGTTATCTCCATGCCTGGTACTTGGTTGGAGTATGAGTCTCTGGGAGGTTCTCTGTGTTCAAATTTTCTGGTTCTGTTGCTCTCCTTGTGGGGTATGCATTTTTAAAGACTGCAATTATGGTTGACACATAAGTCTTTCCTGTTGAAAGCTAAATGGAGAAATTATCTTTGTATTTGGCGACATTTTAAATTAGATACTTATGAAATGAAGCAAGCCAACATGGGAGAAAGGTTTGAACAAGAATTAACTTGAAATCATGTTTGACCCCCCCCCCCCAGGGGAGGAGCAGTCTGTTAGGCCACAGAGGAGGACTTTGCAGCCAGCCCTGAAGATACCTGAGAAAACAGGGTCAGATGAAAGGGGAGGAGGTCCTCCCCTATCAGTGGACTTGGAAAGGGGCAGGGAGGAGACCAGGGAGGGAGTGTGGGGTTGGGGAGGGAATGAGGGAGCAGGATACAGCTGGGACACAGAGTTAACAAAATGTAACTAAAAAGAAAAATTAAAAATTAAAAAAAAAATAAAGCATATTAAGGCTGAATTCACATCTGGACAATACTAAACATAATATTTGATGCTATGATAGATAAAATATATTTCCCAAACAAATGTCATGTTCTATACCCGTATAAACTCTAAATCAAACTCTTGCATTTTCTTGCTTTTTTAATCTTTCAAGATGAAGATGTGTGATAATAAATATTTATATACACATCTACTCCCACTCCACCTCTCAGTATCTCTAATCTTAATATTACAGGAGATAATTATCAAAAACCATCTACCACATGTCTACCACAAACTAGTTGTATCTAAAGCTTTGTATGCATTCCTGTCTCCTGCCCTCTGTCTATAATGTCTTTCCTTAGATTTGGCAAATTGTTGTGATGGCACACACTTGCTAAGATTAATTCAGTCTACTCTGTCATGGTAATGACTTTTATCTTCTGAGATTATAGTTTTAATATATATGTATATATATATATATATATTTTCTTTTTTATTTGATGCTGTCAACTGCGATTTGGTCAACTTGTTCCTTCCTCAGTCACAATTTCTTTTTGATGCAATTTTTTCTAATACATGGCTTAATTCTTTGTAGTCCTGTCATCTTCCTTCTTCTACTTGGGCTATTCTGAGGGGAGAAGAATATCATTCAATGCCTCTGTGTAATGTATTCCTAATATGCATACTTTGACATTTTTACAATTAATTTTTTTTATTTTATTTTTCTTTTTAGTTACATTTTGTTAACTCTGTGTCCCAGCTGTATCCCGCTCCCTCATTCCCTCCCCAACCCCACACTCCC
>NW_026596134.1:14758985-14774386 GCF_907164565.1 Psammomys obesus | reverse complement strand
GTGGAAGAACTTCTGAAGCCAGGGAAACAACGGAGAGACTTTCTAAACAACAGGGAACATCGCAGGAGGTGAAAACCTTGGTCTCGGGTCACCCAGGGACTTGTTTGGGGAAGGTGAGAAACGATCCTTTGATCTCTCGGCACTCCCCTCCCCCAGACCTCCCTCCTCCTCGGCACAGCGGACTCGCCTTTCTTAGCGCAGACCTAACTGCCTGGGGCCTGCAGCCACTGAGGCGGAGCCCCAAGCCCTTTATCGGCAAAGGCCAGCAGTACTGTGTCTCAGAGCCCCAGATTCACGCACGGCAGCTGCACCATCCTCCCAGGGCCCGAGTCTGCTAGATGCCATACTAGCTCCTCAGGAGCGCCATCACTGACGGTACGGCCCGCCCAATCCCACAAGGACAGAGAATACGCTATATACTCACCAAAACCAGACAGAAACGCCATACAAGCTAGACACACCAGGCGCTGGGCCTCCGAAGCTTGGAGAGCACAGTGAAGAGACCCCAGGACTTCCCAGAAAGCATCTGGACTAGCAACCCAGTCTCCAGTTACAGCGGGACTTTATAACCTGGCGGCGGAGCAGCACTGAGCTGGCGGGGCACATCAGCCCTCCAGTTTAAGACTAACCGGGGACAAACCAGAGAACAGAAAGGCTGGTTACCCCGATTCCCACTGACGTGACCACCCTGAAATCTCCAGCTGCAGCAAGACCTCATAACCTGGCAGTGACAGCAGCACGGAACTGGCGGAGCACATCAAAGAAGCAGGGCCAAACCAGAGAGCAGAGAGCCCAGATATACTGATCCCTGCCAAGTGTCCTGCCTGTAAGTGAGTGCACCCTTGAGAATCTGCAGCTCCACTGATCCTGGGTTCTTCTAAAACAGAAGCCAGGCATCGAACCCCCTCCCACCCATATACCCACTTTGGGAAACAGAGGGGCACTTGGAACATTGAAGTTCCTGCTCTGTGGGTCTAATTGAGGAGTTAAGGCAGTTAATGCCAGAAATTGCGCTGCGATCATCACTAGCGCCTGCGACATATACAGTGCAGAGCCCCTCCCACACACTCAAGGGTTCAACATTAGCCATCACTCTGTCCCTCGAGACACACGCCCACACCCACTTACACACACACACACACACATATACACACACTCACGCACGCTTGCATTTGCCTCTGTTTGCGCCTGCGTACTTTCCTCCCACAGGTACAGCTAGTCCTCAGCATACACTAAGGACACGGGACCTCTCTCAACTTCCTGAAGAATTCTCCAGACTCGAGAGAGAGACAGTACCAGTCTGATCGGCTGAATCCAAAAACAAACAGGGAAGGTCTCAGATAAGCCAATGGCCAGGGGTAGGCGAAAGAACACCTCCAACATAAATCAGGACATCATGACTTCACCAGCAAACCCCAAAGTCGATGGATACTCCAATTCATCAGAAGCACAGGAAAATGACCTTAAAGCCATGCTTGCTCAATTATTTGAGGCTCATAAGGAGGAAATGAACAAATCTTTCAAAGAGTTGTCCAGTCAATTGGAGGTAAAGAAAGAAGAAATAGACAAATCCCTTAAAGAAACACAGGCAAACATAGCCAAACAAATAGAGGCACAAGTAGAGAAGAAATTAGTGGCATACAAAAAGGAAATGAACAAAGAAATAGAGTCCATCGTAGAGAGACAGGAATCCAAATTCAAACACATGAAAGAAATGGCACAAGGCATGAAAACAGAATTAGAATCAATAAAGAAAACACAAAATGAGAAAACTCTTGAGCTGGAGAACTTGGAGAAAAGATCAGGAACCACAAAAGTAAGCATCACCAACAGAATACAAGAGATGGAAGAGAGAATCTCTGGAGCTGAAGACACACTTGCAGAAATTGATACTTCTCTCAAAGAAAAAGTAAAATCAGAAAAATTCCAATCACAAAATATCCAAGAAATCAAGGATGCTATGAAAGACAAAATCTAAGAATAATAGGAATTGATGAAAAAGAAGACTCCAGGCTCCAAGGTCCAGAAAATATTTTCAAGAAAATCATAGAAGAAAATTTTCCCAACTTAAAGAAAGAGATGTCCATAAATATACAAGAGGCCTACAGAACACCAAATAGACTAGACCAGAAAAGAAACACATCACGTCACATCATAGTCAAAACACTAAATCTACAGAACAAAGAAAAGATATTAAAAGCAGCAAGGGAAAAAGGCCAAGTAACATATGAAGGTAGACCTATCAGAATCACACCAGACTTCTCATCAGAAACTATGAAAGCCAGAAGGGCCTGGGCAAGCATCATGGAGACTCTAAGAGACCACAAATGTCAACCGAGACTACTATACCCTGCAAAGCTTTCAATCAACATAGATGGAGAAAACAAAATATTCCATGACAAAACTAAATTTACGCAATATCTATACAGCAAACCAACCGTACAGAAGATACTAGAAGGAAAACTCCAATCCAACGAAAACAAATTCACCCAAGAAAACAGGGCATACAGATAATGTCCCAACAAAAATGAAAAGAAAACAAGCAATGAAACAAGGTAAGATCATCGACTCCATTACAAAAGGAACTAACATGCATTGGTCAATATTATCTATCAATATTAATGGACTCAACTCACCAATAAAAAGACACAGGCTAACAGAATGGTTACGGAAACAGGACCCAACATTCTGTTGCATCCAAGAAACACACCTATGCAACAAAGATAAACACTACTTCAGAGTAAAGGGCTGGAAAAATGTTTTTCAAGCAAATGGTTCCAGAAAACAAGCTGGAGTAGCCATCCTAATATCTAATAAAATAGACTTTCAACCCAAGTTAATCAAAAAAGATAAGGAGGGCCACTATATTCTCATCAAAGGAAAAATCCAACAAGAGGACATCACAATTTTGAATATCTATGCCCCAAATACAAGAGCACCTACATTCGTAAATGAAACAATATTAAAGCTTAAATCATACATTGATCCTAATACCTTAATAGTAGGAGACTTCAACACCCCACTCTCATCAAGGGACAGATCAACCAGACAGACACCAAATAGGGAAATAAAAGCACTCACAGAATCCCTAAATCAAATGGACCTAATAGACGTCTACAGATCTTTTCACCCAAACTAAAAAGAGTACACCTTCTTTTCAGCACCACATGGAACCTTCTCCAAAATAGACCATATAGTTGGTCACAAAGCAAGCCTCAACAGATACAAAAGGATTGAAATAATCCCTTGTATACTATCTGACCACCATGGACTAAAGCTGGACATCAACAACAACAGAAACAACAAAAAGCCGACACGCACATGGAAACTGAACAACTTACTACGCAATGACAGCTGGGTCAAGGAAGAAATAAAGAAAGAAATTAAAGACTTTCTAGAATTCAATGAAAATGAAGGCACAACATACCCAAATTTATGGGACACATTGAAAGCAGTGCTCAGAGGAAAATTTATAGCACTAAGTGCCTACAAGAAGAAATCTGTAACATCACATACAAACAACTTAATGGCCCAACTGAAAAACCTAGAAAAAAAAGAAGCAGATACACCCAAGAGGAGCAGACGGCTGGAAATAATCAAACTAAGGGCAGAAATCAATCAATTAGAAACAAATAAAATTATCCAAAGAATCAATGAAACAAAAAGCTGGTTCTTTGAGAAAATCAACAAGATAGACAAACCCTTAGCCAAACTAACTAAAAAGCAGAGAGAAACCATACAAATCAGCAAAATCAGACAGGAAAATGGGGACATAACTACAGACACTGAGGAAATCCAAACGATTATTAGGTCATACTACAAAAGCCTATATGGCACAAAATTTGAAAATCTAAATGAAATGGATAACTTTCTTGACAGATTCCATCTACCAAAATTAAGTCAAGATCAGGTAGAAAGACTGAATAGTCCTATATCTCCCAAGGAAATTGAAGCAGTCATTAACAGTCTCCCCTCCAAAAAAAGCCCTGGACCAGATGGCTTCAGCGCAGAATTCTACAAGACCTTCAAAGAAGTACTAACACCAATTCTCCTCAAACTATTCCATAAAATAGAAACAGAAGGAACACTACCAAACTCATTCTATGAAGCCACAGTCACTTTGATACCTAAACCACACAAAGATCCAACAAAAAAAGAGAACTTCAGACCTATCTCTCTTATGAACATTGATGCAAAAATACTCAATAAAATACTTGCAAACCGAATCCAAGAACACATCAAAGATATCATCCACCATGACCAAGTAGGCTTCATCCCAGGAATGCAAGGGTGGTTCAACATACGGAAATCCATCAATGTAATCCACCACATAAACAAAATGAAGGAGAAAAACCACATGATCATCTCCTTAGATGCTGAAAAAGCATTTGACAAAGTCCAACACCCATTTATGTTTAAAGTCTTGGAGAGATCAGGGATACAAGGCACATACCTAAAGATAGTAAAGGCAATATACAGCAAGCCTATAGCCAACATCAAACTCAATGGAGAGAAACTTAAATCAATCCCACTGAAATCAGGGACAAGACAAGGCTGCCCACTCTCTCCATATCTCTTTAACATTGTACTTGAAGTCCTAGCCAGAGCAATAAGACAACTAAAGGAGATCAAGGGGATACAAATCGGAAAGGAAGAGGTCAAAGTGTCACTATTTGCAGATGATATGATAGTATACATGAGCGAACCCAAAGATTCAACCAGAGAACTTCTTCAGCTGATAAACACCTTCAGCAAAGTGGCAGGATACAAAATCAACTCAAAAAAATCAGAAGCCCTCTTGTATACCAAAGACAAAAAGGCTGAGAAAGAAATTAGGGAAACAACACCCTTCACAATAGCCACTAATAACATAAAGTACCTTGGTGTGACTCTAACCAAGCAAGTGAAAGACCTGTTTGAGAAAAACTGCAAGTCTTTGAAGAAAGAAATTGAAGAAGATCTCAGAAGATGGAAAGATCTCCCGTGCTCATGGATTGGTAGGATTAACATTGTGAAAATGGCCATTCTGCCAAAAGCAATCTACAGATTCAATGCAATTCCCATCAAAATACCAACTCAATTCTTTACAGACCTTGAAAAAAAGATTCTCAGCTTCATATGGAGAAACAAAAAACCCAGAATCTCCAAAACGATCCTGTACAACAACAGATCATCTGGAGGTATCTCCATTCCCGATCTCAAGCTGTACTACAGGGCAACAGTAATAAAAACTGCATGGTATTGGCATAGAAACAGAAAGGAGGATCAATGGAATCACATAGAAGACCCAGAAATAAACCCACACACCTATGAATACTCAATATTTGACAAAGAAGCCAAATCCATTCAATGGAAAAAAGACAGCATCTTCAACAAATGGTGCTGGACCAACTGGATGTCTACATGCAGAAAAATGAAAATAGATCCATATTTATCACCCTGCACAAAACTAAAGTCCAAGTGGATCAAGGACCTCAACATAAAACCAGATACTCTAAATCAGCTGGAAAAAAAAGTGGGGAACAGCCTAGAACTCATTGGCACAGGAGACAACTTCCTGAACAGAACATCAACAGCACAGGCTCTAAGAGCAACAATCAATAAATGGGACCTCATGAAACTGAAAAGCTTCTGTAAAGCAAAAGACACTGTCATCAAAACAAATAGACAGCCTACAGATTGGGAAAGAATCTTCACCAACCCTTTATCTGACAGAGGGCTAATATCAAGTATATATAAAGAACTAAAGAGGCAGAAAAGCAACAAACCAAGTAATCCACTTAAAAAATGGGGAACAGAGCTAAACAGAGAATTCTCGAAAGAGGAACATCGAATGGCAGAGAAACACTTAAAGAAATGCTCAACCTCATTAGCCATTAGGGAAATGCAAATCAAAACAACCCTGAGATTTCACCTTACACCAATAAGAATGGCCAAGATGAAAAACTCAAGTGATAGCACATGCTGGAGAGGTTGTGGAGAAAAGGGAACCCTCCTCCATTGCTGGTGGGAATGTAAATATGTTCAACCACTCTGGAAGTCAATCTGGCGCTTTCTCAGACAACTAGGAGTAGTGCTACCTCAAGACCCAGCTATACCACTCCTAGGTATATACCCAAAATTTGCTCAAGTACACAACAAGGACGTTTGTTCAACCATGTTTGTAGCAGCTTTATTTGTAATAGCCAGAACTTGGAAACAACCCAGATGTCCATCAACGGAGGAATGGATACAGAAATTGTGGTATTTTTACACAATGGAATACTACTCAGCAATCAAAAAGGAGGAAATCATGAAATTTGCAGGCAAGTGGTGGGATCTAGAAAAGATCATTCTGAGTGAAGTATCCCAGAAGGAGAAAGACAAACTTGGTATATACTCGCTTATATAGACCTGCAAGACATGATAAACATAATGAAATCTACACACCTATAGAAGATAATCAAGAAAGTGGACACAGGCGAAGGTGATTAATCCTCATTTAGAAAGACAAATGGGATGTGCATTGAACTTATGACAGGAGTCTACCACAAAAGGCATCTGAAAGACTCTACCTAGCAGTGTTTCAAAGCAGACACTAAGACTCATAACCAAACCCTCGGCAGAGTGCAGGGAATCATATGAAAGAAGGGAAGTTAGTATGATATGGAAAGGATAGGAGCTCTACAAGGACCAAATATATCTGGGCACAGGGTCTTTTCTGAGACTGAAACTCAACCAAGGACCATCTATGGATATAACCTAGAACTTCTGCTCGGATGTGGCCTGTGGTAGCTCAGTAACCAAGTAGTTTTCCAAAGTAAGGGGGACACGGACTATTTCTAACAGGATCTCAAGGGCAGGCTGTTTGACACCTCCCCCCAGGGGAGGAGCAGTCTGTTAGGCCACAGAGGAGGACTTTGCAGCCAGCCCTGAAGATACCTGATAAAACAGGGACAGATGAAAGGGGAGGAGGTCCTCCCCTATCAGGGGACTTGGAAAGGGGCAGGGAGGAGACCAGGGAGGGAGAGTGGGGTTGGGGAGGGAATGAGGGAGCGGGATACAGCTGGGACACGGAGTTAAGAAAATGTAACTAAAAAGAAAAAATAAAAAAAAAAAAAAAAAAAAAGAAAATAGTTTACTATAACTCATCATCAGAAAAAAAAAAATCAAAGCTGCAATGATGTTCTTATGAAAGCAATAGTAACAGTAGGCAAAGTGATAGAAAAAAGGAAGCTCTCATACACTGTTTATAGCTATGTAAGCTTGTATAACTGCTATGGAAAACAGGGTATAGGACTCTAAAATTCATGAAAAATAGAGCTAAACACATGACCAATAAATCTCTCAGTTGGATATGCAATAAAATGAAATAAATTCTGGACTTGGGGAGATAAAAAAAAAAAATAAGTTTAAATATACATTAAATTTAAAGCTATTAATTGCAAACTGTCGTAAGAACTGAGATATGACTGGAAGCTACTGTCTGAGTCTGCCAGAGCACATCTCCCTGTCACTATTCATAGGCATCCTTAGTCTCATTATGCGTCTAGCATTTTCCTTTCAGTATTTTGTATAAAGCCCCATGTCTTCAAACCTTTTAGCATGTTTCAACATCACTCTTGTATCTATAAAGAAAATGTACTACGTAAGGAAAACAAACACCATTGACAGTAATCATAGAATGTTCTTCGTTTAGTATTTCATGATAATTTTTGGCTTTGTGTGGTACAGTATTGCTTCCAGGCAACAATGTCCTCATTTATATGAATATTAATAGCAGACACAAGAAAGGATACAGCATTATCCAAGACATCTTAGACCTATGGCTAAGAAAATTCTCATATTTTATAGAACTGGATAAGCTAATGTTTATATCCATAGAATAAATTTCCCACTGTCACAAAAAAAAAAAAAAAAAAAAAAAAAAAAAAAAAAAAAAAAAAAAAAAACAAAAAAAAAAAAAAAAAAAAAAAAAAAAAAAAAAAAAAAAAAAAAAAAGAAAATACCATTTTCACCAAGGGGGGGGGGAATATTTCATTCAACGCAATGTGATGAAAGAGGGTTTCTCAAGGGAAGTATTGAAAAGATGTAATCATCAAAGAATACAACTAAGAAAGAAGAGATCCTCTCTCCAACCATACACATAAATGCTACGCAGTGTACAAGGATTCAACTCTTCATTTTTTTTTTTTTACAGCTAATCCCAATGGAACCAATTTATATGATCTAAAAAAGACAAGGCCATTTCAGTCTTTAAAAAATCCTAAAGACCAATGCTAGATTTTTCTCTTTAAGAAATGCATTTATTCTTTCACAATTTCCCAGTCTCCTCCTTGTGTTTCTTTGTTCAAATTCTCCACGTTACTCTCTTCCACCAGCGTGTGTGTGTGTGTGTGTGACTGAATGTATTCGTGATTACCTGTATAAGCACGAGTGGCTCATCGTCACTTATGTGAGAGCCACACACGAGTGCTGTTATACCAATTGTATTTTAATCAGGTAGATTTTGACAGTATCACTTATTCTGTGACCACCTCTTGTTAACTACATAGTGTAAAATGAACTTTATTACTATTGATTTTAAAAGCTTTTACTTGCACATCAACTTCTCCTAACTGTTTTATTCTTCTACCAACAAGAACAGTTAAACATGTTGTCAAGCAGCTTCGAGCAGTTTCTCTCCAAATATTCTTTTTTTGGTGGAGCGGTGTGCATTTGCAACTTATTTTTTTTTCCCATAAAAACGTCAAGTGAAGGAGTGTATATGTGGCTCCTGGCTTACAGTGAGATTAGGAAACGTTGACAACATTTATACCCTGGTGAACACCACCACATGATAAGACAGTGCACTGTGGAGCACGGATCATATCTTGTGGATAGCCACATGACTGGCTGGCAAAGGCGGATTATTGCAGCTGTCCGGTGTTGTGAGAATATCTTGTGTGAGAAGCATTTAAGCTCAGGAAACTAGAAATGCAAAATTCTATTTCTACTGGCCATTCATTATTTTCACATGATGCCAAACCATAAAAAAAAAGAAATGCCTGATGATAGTGTGAAATGAGATCTCTTTTACCTGTTTATCCTGGGGTACTTATTTTGGAAATAATTGCAAATAGATAGATAGATAGATAGATAGATAGATAGATAGATAGATAGATAGATAGATAAATGATGGCATTAACTTTGATTCATAGAGATGCTTCATGAATCCCCAAGCAGATGATGTCACTGGTCTAATCTTCCTGTCTCCAGTTACTACTTCACCTCACACTTTCTGATAAAAGTTATCTTTTTCTAAACATAATGTATTAATCTTCACATATTTACCAAAGATTTTTTATGAAATTTATTAAAAACTGAGCATTTTAAAATCTATTACAAGTACTTTATTTTATTATTCTTTTTTTATATTTAAAATATATTTTTAATTTTTGAGATTATAAAATAATTACAACATTTCTCCCTTCTCTTTCTTCCCTCCAAAACTTGCCATAGAGCTTTCTGTACTCTTCTTCATATACTTGGCATCTTTTTCCATTAATTGTTATTGCAGGCATATATGTAATGCATATGTGTGTGTGTGTGTGTGTGTGTGTGTGTATTCCTAAATATAACATATTCATGAAAATTATTTCTTAAATAAGCTGTGAGTTAAAAAATGTTCAATTTTACCCAAATAAATTCTCCATTTTTATTTTTGTTATGAATCTCTTGGAGTTTCAAGGCATGATATTTTTCTAGTTTATTTTTTTAATTTTTTTATTTTTATTATTAGTTACATTTTATTAACTCTGTATCCCAGCTGTATCTCACTCCCTCATTCCCTCTCAGACCCTCCCTCTCTCCCTCATCTTCTCCCTGCCCCTTTCCAAGTCCACTGATTGTGGAGGACCGTCTCCCCTTTCATCTGACCCTGTTTTATCAGGTATCTTCAGGACTGGCCGCAAAGTCCTCCTCTGTGGCCTAGCAGGACTGCTCCTTTTATTATTCTTGTTTTAACCTATAAGACAATTTTGAACTCCTAGTCCTTTTAATTGGTGACCTTTCCCTCTAAACTTTATACCTAGTACCTTATACTTGAGTGTACTCTTTTGCACGTACACTTTTTCCTGTCTAGATAGTCACATTTTTTTCTATCCAATGACTCACTTAAAATCCTGTTGGAGTCAACTTTAAGACTAAAAATTATATCTCATAAGTATGATTTCTGGAAGAAGGGATTGATTACAGCTGCCAAGTGTTGTGTGAAGATAATGTGTTGCAAGTATTTAAGCCCAGAAAACTGTTGAGTAAGTGTTCTATTTCTGCTGGCCATTTATTGCTTACACATGATCCCAAACTGGGAAACACATATATGTATGTGTCTGTGCATGGGACACACACACACACACATTGAGAAGACATTGTATTGCAAATCTTTAGTATCTCTCTCTCTCTCTCCAGATAGATAGATAGATAGATAGATAGATAGATAGATAGATAGATAGATAGATATTCTGTGTATGCATGTATGTGCGTGTTCCTGCATGCATTGGTCTATGCGTGCTTGTGTGTGAGTGTAAACATCTCTGGAATCTCAGAATATATTCACAAGCACAAACATTATGTGATCCAGAGCTGTTAAATAAAACAGCTTAAATAAAATAATATTTAAATCTTAAATTTATTAATACAGAAAATGTTTTAAATGAGGCCAGATAACTCAGTGTTCTCAAACTATAGAAATTCTTATTATTCTATGTGTGTGGTTGAATAAGGTTGTGTATTTTTTATTAATTAATTAATTTTGTAATAAATTACAATTTATTCACTTTGTATCCTCTCTGTAGTCCCCTCCCACCCCATCCTCCCTCCCTCATCTCCTCCCATGCCCCTTCCCAAGTCCTTCTTCCCTTCCATCCGACCCTACCCTATCAGGACTGGCTTCATTGTCTTTCTATATGGCTTAGTAAGGTTGCTCCCCCATTAGGGGGAAGTGATCAAAGAGCCAGTTCATGTCAGAGACAGTCCCTGCTCCCATTACTACGGAACTCACTTGGAGACTGAGCTGCCATTGGCTACATCTGTGCAAAGTTTCTAGGGTTTTTCTGTTATCTCCATGCATGGTCCATAGTTGGAGTATCAGTCTTAGAAAAGACCCCTGTGGTAAACTTCTACAACTACTTTGGACATCTGGCCCTTTCTTAAACAAACAGGAATAGTGCTTCCTCAAGATCCAGGTATAGCACTCTTGGCATATATCCAGAACATGCTCAAGTACACAACAAGAACATTTGCTAAACCATGTTCATGGCAGCTTTATTTATAATAGCCAGAATCTGGTAACAAATTAGATGTCCCTCACCTGAGGAATGGATACAGAAATTGTGGTACATTTACACAATGAAATACTACTCAGCAATTAAAAACAAGGAAAGCATGAAATTTTCAGGCAAATGGTGGGAATTAGAAAAGATCATCCTGAGTGAGGCATCCCAGAAGCACAAAGACACACATGACATATACTTACTTATAAGTAGATATTAGATATATAATATGGATAAACATACTAAAATCTGTACACCTAAAGAAGCTAATCAAGAAAGAGGACCCTGGGTAAGATGAACAATCTGCACTCAGAAAGGCAAAGGGGATGAACATCAGAAGTGGGAGAAAACAGGGAACAGGACAGGAGCCTACCACAGAGGGCCTCTGAAAGACTCTACCCAGCAAGGTATCAAAGCAGATGCTGAGACTCATAGTCTAACTTTGGGCAGAGTGGAGGGAATCATATGAAAGAAGGGGGAGATTGGTCCCTGGTGGGGACAGGAGCTCCACAAAGAGAGCAAAAGATCCAGAGATGTTTTGTGTAACAATTTATAATTCATAAATATTAGAGCCTGAAAAGTATTGCTGCTCATCCGCAGTCAGTAACCCCATCACTCCTCTTGTGTCAGAAATATGCCAAGGTCAAAGTCAACTTTGTCAGCCAGAGTAAGGCTATATTGCAAAACTAAAAGAACAAAAATTTTAAGAAACTGCCTATATATAAATGCATATCTTTGAAACAATGTGTTTAGTGCATTGCTGAAATTTGTCTTGTGTAATATGATTTAAGTCATTAAAATAATTTTAAATGTTTAGCTTCATTCATTTATTGTATCATGAAAATATAACTTTGAACTGTATTGTTGATTTGCAAATAATCAGGATATTTCCAAAAATCCCTTTTCTGATTGTTGAATAGTTTATTTATTGCCAAGTCACAGTATAAATGTGTGACCTGAGGATATTGTAAAACAAAATAACTTCCCTCTAATTGAACTGTAGGGCCACTTTTCTTTTGCCCTAATAAAGCATGAATGGTTTTAATGAAATGATGGCCTTAATTCCCCTGCAAACTTAGGGAAAATGACTTGAATGGATAATGTTTGGAAGATAAGAGTAACCTGGAAAGTTGCATCAAAGCCATTCAAGAACGACCACTGCCCTGGATATAACATTTTACCTCTGCCTATCATTTATTCTTGCAGCTTATGGGTGTTCCTAATATCAAACAAACATTTATGGCAGCAGAAAATACAGATACCTTTCTCCAAAATTGTTGTCCCATAGATCCCTTTAACTCCATGAAGAAAATTAGCAACAGCATAACTTCTCAAATCATATTCACTTTGACTTGCTGCAAAGACCAGATTTTAGCCCTTTTATTAATTTTTTTGAGAAATGTAATTTCTACTTCTTTTGAATTATGTGAGCAGAGACAGTACATATTTTCTATTTTAAAAGCAATTTAAGGTGGGGTTCTTTGGCACAAAGGCAATTCCAAAACAGCTGAAACTCAAGAGTTGGAACTCCCCTTGCCTATATATAAAAAATGTTAGTCACAATCAGAAACACTTGAAAATGCTCAGTCAAAAGCATAGTGGTGATTAATTTTTCAAAATGTTAATGTCAATGGGACCGTCCAATTGAGACAAAATGTGGACAAGTCATGTGCCATCTGGAAGCATTTTAGTTCTTTTTCTACTTTCAAGCAGGTTTTGAGGTTGAATAAAATTATTTATAAAACAATAAACATCTTTATATTTATTGTAGAATGTCATTCTAGAGATAATATACATAAAATTCACTGAAATGCAAAATTTGTTGGGACAGTAATTTTAGTATATTATTAAAAAATATTTTGGATCTTGGAAAACATTGGTTGAAATTTCTTCATTAAGATTTCCTTATTTATGGGTTTTTCCTTAAATCAGTTGGTTTGAGTCTTCTCATCCATAACATCTCATACCTATTACTCATCACATATTTTTATATTTCTCAGCCTATCTTCATTGTCAATATCCTTCTCTTAATTCTTATAAGCTTTTCAGACCACAAAATCTGTTCAGTATTAAAAAGGTAGCTCATTGGTAAGACCACTAATATTACAGTTATCATACTTTTGACATTTTAGCTTCAAAAAATTAAATAATAAATTAGACACCAAACTTCAATTTAAGTGTTACATAGTGTGGCTTCAGATTTTTATTTACTGAAGAAAAAAATGCATTCTCAGTGTACCAAGATAAGTCTCAGACCTCAGCCTTGTGTCGATCACTGTATACATCTTTAAGATTCATTAAGTACTTAAGGTGTAAGAAAAAAATTACTGTCAAGGTGGCTCTCTCCTGATAGATGGTATAAGAAGAAAACTTTAACATTTAAAGTTCAGATCATTATCAACAGAGGAAAGTCTTTAAGTATGTGCTGTGTCACTCTGGTAAATGTTGGAGTCACGTGCAATAAGACAGAAAACATGAAGGTCAGTTATAATGCACAGAGCACATATGCCTATGTGAAGGCCAATTCTCAGCTTTTTAGAAAATGGCTACATATTTAAATTGGTAGAGAGCTGCAGATAACAAAAGCACTCCAATCAGAGATGTTTCCAGAACATCTTTCAAAATAGCACATGTTGCTGAAGCATATCTTGTGATGATATCCCTAAAGCAATCTATACTTATGACTTGAATAAGGCATATCCACCCAAGTCCATGTACTGGCTTGGTTGTCAAAAGTAAGTTTTTCATCATTTGAGTCATTGAACCTAATCAACTATTAAATACTGTGAAGGTATCATAATATGGTGGCATCATTAGGAGTTGGCAAGAGGTAGGGATTAACGCCTGGTAGGAAATAGATAACTCTTAGGATGCCCTAGAAAACATGTATATTGATCTTTGTCTCTGCCCTCTGATTCCTGTTAACTTTTAAGCGAGCAGCTGTAACACACGGCGTGATTCTGCTGCTTTTATTCCCTTTCCTCCCAGACCAGCAACAAAATAGTCAGCTGAGTGTAGACTGAAAGTTCTAAAACCATGGGCTACAGTAAACCTTTCCTTTTCCAACACATTTTCTCTGCTGTGTTCGTCACAGTATTGAAAAAAATTAACTACCCTTATTATGTTATTATGAGCAAAAAAGAATCAAAGGGATTTGACTGAAAAATCATTAAGTTCTTTGTGTATATATATGTGTGCGTTTTTGTGTAGGTATATTTGTGTGTGCATGCTTGAGTCTTTGCATGTGTGTGTGTGTGTGTGTGTGTGTGTGTATGTGAGTGTGTGAGAGATGTGAAGACTTTAGAGACATGAGGCATAAATTATTGGAGAATATTGCTTTAAGGAAAGCTACTTACCAGCCATAGTCAATTATGAAGTGATATACATTTTAAATGAATATATTTCACTCAATTCATAATTTTGATATGTCTGTCGAGCTATATTTATCATCTTATATAATTTTTTCTATAGGTGCTGAAACAATCACACGTATACAATTGAGAAGTTAATATAGTACTGGGAGTCCTGTGTCACTCTGCTTGCCATTTTCCTTTATCACCTTTATTCTTTGTTCTACTGATGATAGAATTTTCATTTGCTTTATATATAATTTTTGTTCCTTTGACTCTCTGATGTCCCTTAGTAAACAATTCCTGGTGTCAGAACATGAATTTTTTTTTCTGTTAAATTTCTCATACGTTTTTAGTGAAATTTCTGTTTAGCTCCGGTAATTCTGATTACGTAGAACACCTCATGTTCTGTACATTTAAAAGTGTTTTTAGATGTGGGTCCAATTTGGATAATTTCTTTTGACCTATCATCATGTTCACTGACCTTATAGCCTAAAATTTTACAACCTGGGTCTTTAATTTTCTTTGAGTTGTCATTGTGTTTTCCCTATGCTTTATGTTTTCAGGTTGCTAGAATATTTTCAACATTGTTTTAACTTACATAGAATCACATTACTTCCTCGGGTCATTTCCTCAATCATGACCTCTTAGTAACTCTCCTTCTACTCCCCTCATACTAGCTCACTCTCAAGTGGATAACCCCGTTTCTTTCTTTATTGTTTTTATATGTGTATTATGTACACACACACACACACACACA
>NW_026596134.1:14743861-14758585 GCF_907164565.1 Psammomys obesus | reverse complement strand
AAAAAAAAACAAGAGTCTAAACCAGATGTAGAATAGAAACACTATCAAGAGATTTGTGATTATAATATTCAGTGTGAAATATAATATGGAACATATTGTCTGTGCAAGATGCCAAATGAGATCCTTAGGAGCTTGAAGCACATTATTTAAATCCTGCATCAGTTAGCAAACCTGTGCCTTATATGGCATATTTTTCTTAGCTATGGCATACTGGTTATCTGGTATCAGATAACTGCATTCATCACTTATTTTCTTCTTGTGCCTCACATATTGGGAATGTCTTTTGCGCAGTTTTCAGATTCAGATTCAAACACATTCCAAGAGTTGCAGGAGAGGACAGAGAACAATGCAGAGAAATAAAGACAAAAAATGAGTTCATTCAAATCAAGAATATCACATCCTAGCCCCTGTTTTCTTCCTCTCCTGATGTCTATCTTATCCAGGGTCCTCCTTTTTGCTTAGCTTCTTTAGATGTTCAGAATTTAGTATGTTTATCCTATATTATTTGCTTCAGCCTCTGAAAGACTCTACCCAATAAGGTATCAAAGCAGATGCTGAGACTCACTGCAAAACTTTGGGCAAGTGCAGGGAATCTTATGAAAGAAGGGGGAGATAGAAAGACTTGGAGGGGACAGGAATTTCACAGGGAGAGCAACAGAACCAAGGAATCTGGGCGCAGGGGTCTTTTCTGAGACTGATAGTCCAACCAAGGTCCATGCATGATAACCTAGAACCTCTGCACAGATGTAGCCCATGGCAGCTCAGTGTCTAAGTGCAAACCCTAGTAAGGGGAACAGGGACTGTCTCTGACATGAACTTAGTGGCTGGCTCTTTGATCACCTCACCCTGAAGGGTAGCAGCCTTACCAGGCCGAAGAGAAAGACTATGTAGCTGGTTCTGATGAGACCTGATAAGCAAGGGTCAGACTGAAGGGGAGGAGGACCTCCCCAACTTTGAGAGGGGCATGGGAGGAGATGAAGAAAGTAGGGTGGTATTGGGAGGGAACGAGGGAGAGGGCCACAGCTTGGATACAAAGTGAATAAACTCTAATCAATATAAAAAATAAAATGAAAATGAAAAAAAGAATATCCTAGAAAAGTCTAGTAAGGAAATATCTTTGTGGAATTAATCTTTATTTTGTTTGCTTATTTGGGGGAGGGATTGGTATTTCAAGACAAGTTTTGTCTGTGTACCTTGGCTGTCCTGAAGTAGCTTTGGAGACCAGGTACTCCGAACTCAGAAATATCCACCTGCCTCTGCCTCCCAGCGTCTGCAAATACAGACATGCGCCACCACACCCACCTTGTGGGATTCATCCTTAACATGAAAATGGCGGATGCGAGGAGCTCTATATTGTTTCATTTTTATCCGAATATAAAATTACTATAATTTTCAGTTTATAAGTGAGATTGGATACACCTTTCCTTTCATAAACCCAGATGCAGATGATGATTTAAAGAATAAACTTCAGTGCGGCAGAATGGCACTGAATTTATTGCCTGTGAAAATGTAAACATGTTATCCCTTTTAAATCATACATTGTTTAATTTGTTAAGAATTTCAAACATTGTTCATTTGTCATGTGAAATTCCTCTTTTCTCCCAGATCCACCAACCCATTCCATACTGACATGAATGTGACCTAAAATACCCTTCATTGAGTTTAGACCTTCTGCTTCTGGGTTCCCTTACTCAAGATGAGCTTTTCTAGTTCCATACATTTGCCTGAACATTTCCTTGTTTTTAATAGTTGAGTAGTATTCCATTGTGTAAATGAACCACAATTTTTTTTTATCCAAAAATATATCTAGGTTGTCCAGATTCTGGCTATTATGGATAAAGATGCTGTTGTTGGTTATTAATATTTATCATTGATTTATATTTTAGTAAGCAGTGGTTATTCATACCCAAATCACCTATTTATTAATTAACCGAGAGAACAATGCTGTGCAACAGTTACTCCATCCTAACCCCCATGCCTGCATAGTTTCCTTCCATTCAGATTTCCCATGTTAAACTTGCTCTTAGTCATATCTTAGGTCTTTTTCATCTCTCAAGGTTCCAAGTCCTCTTCTGCTGATCTCTCTCTCCAACTCCTCCCATTAGCTTTCTTCTCCTTCCCACCAGACAAGGGTGCCCCATCCTATTCTCTCCATTGCACAGCATTGGCTAGTTGTTTTATTGAAAATACAGAGAACAAATGGTGGCATGTTTACACAAATTTGAGACAGGTGATGATTAGAATAAACTTCACAATGCATTGTCCAGATTGAAACCAGATAGTGGGGTGGAAAAATGAGCATTTGAATGAACAAGGGTAAATTGTATACATTCCACAAGAACATTTACCAACAAGCTACTATGAACATAGCTGAGCAAATGCCATTTTTCTATGGTTAAGCATTTTTCAGATATATGCCCAGGAGTGGTATAGCTAGGTCTTGAAGTAGTACTTTTCCTAATTTTCTGAGAAATCACCAGATTAATTTCCAAAGTGGTTATACAAGTTTACATTCCCGCCAGCAGTGGAAGAGTGTTCTTTCTCCGTATTCTTTTCAGCAGTATTAAATAGCTTGTAATATTTTGGGGTACCTTAGACAATAGCTAAATAAGATACTATCTATTTCTGACACAAGATGTTTTACTTGGTATCATAAGATGGTTTATATGAAGTATTGTTTCTAAGCAGGCATCTCTTTCCTTGGAATAAGAATGCTTTTATATGATTTTTTTATTGTTGTTGTTAAAAATAATTTCCGTGCATTTGACCTGGGTTATTTTCTCTTCTCCTAGTTCTATCACTTATAGGTTTAATTTTTCATTTTTATTATTTTTTAGTGAAAACAGATTCATCTTCCATACAATATTTTCTGGCCACAGTTTCTGTTCTCTCCTCTCCTTCCCCACCTTTCCTAACCTCAGATTCAGTCCCTCATCATTTTCCTCAGAAAAGAGCAGGCCTCCAAGAGACAACAACCAAACACAACAAAACAAAAGCAAAAGCCATCAAACTGAGGCTGGACAAGTCAATAGAATAGGAGGAAAGGGTTTCCAAGAACAGGCAAGAGTCAAACATACAACTTTTCCCACTTTTTATTATAATTTATTCACTCTGTATCCCTGCTGCAGCCCCCTCCTCTGTCTCCTCCCAGTCCCACTCACCCTCCTACTTCTCCCCCTATGCCCTTTACCTAGTCCCCTGATAGGGGAGGACCTCCATCTCTTCTATCTTACCCCAGCTTATTCAGGTTTTGGTGATTTGAATTCAGGCTATCTTGTTTGCAGGGCAGTTATTGGCGCACTGAATGATAGTCTCATATCCAAGTTTAGTTTGTATTCTTTTCAGTGTTCTACTGATATGTGTGTGTAGTTAAAAAACTCAATATGAAAGTGTTGGTGTACAAATAATGTTAACAAAATGTCTTACTAGAATCATACCTACTATCAACAGCATTTAAGAGAGTCATGTTTGTTAAAATATAAATTCATTCAAATTTATTTGCTGTTCATACACCTTAAAATTAGTTTGTTGACTAACTAACCTGACATAAACTCAGGTTTATGAGTGCATGTATTTTCTTAAAACTCAGACAAAATAATAGGTTTTGAAATGTGATTGACTTTGATTAGTCAGTATCTTCAATATTATGGACTGTTAAAAGCTGTCTTTAATGCCAAAGACAAAATATAACCTTAAAAAAATAAATAAAACAAAACTGAGTCTCATTATCAATGTAACATCATTTCATCAAGATTTTTCTTTATCAAATAACTCATAATCATATCATAAATAATAGGAATATTTTTATTTTCTTTCTTGTTTATTTTAGCGAAAATGGTAGAAATTCCAGTAACCTTGACTCATGTTGTCATTATGCATACCCTAAAAAATAAACTCATCTTGCTTAAGATTTCTTGGAAAAGAAGTTGAAGTTCTTCTGAGTGCTGCATCATTGATAGCAAAAAAATCAACACAATAAATTTCATATTTTATATACACATATAAATGCGTTAAGTAATTCTGATCTTTTCTCACAGTCTTGTAAATTTCTTTGATGTTGGCTGTTTATGTTCTTCTATAAACAAACATTTTGCAGATAGCTAGGGGGTGGTTGTCTTCTATCACTCTGTGTATGTCTTTGTCTGTCTGAGTGCCCAGTATTGTGTGTGTCTCTAGGAGCAATCAATGTAAATTGTAAACTTGAATTTTACCCTAATGCTCATATCATATTATGGTCAGTGAAGAGGCTTCAATAATTATCTTCATTTATTTAATTTTTCTTAGAGACTACAAAGTCCCAATGTCAGTAAATCTCCTAATTGCTATGTTCTCGCAAATATGCATTTTTTTTAAATCAGGTAAATCCAGAGCCAATGAGTGTGATAATACCTTTACATTTCTAAATACAGGGAGGAGAGCCAAGATACTTAATCTCTGGCCTTAAACAGGTCATGTTTCTTAATGGTGACAGAAAATTGGTGATTCACATATACTGGAACTGACTTCCATGAACCAAAAAAGAAAAATATGTTCTCATCTGCTATGAATCAACAATGATACAAGACAGCCAATCTAGTTTCTTTTTCTGAAGGATTTTTTATTAATGAATTAAGGATTTAACTCCATTCCTGTTATCTGTGCTGACTATGGGTAAGCATTTATCCTCTTTGGTCAGGGTAAGCTGTGGAACACTCCAAGTGTCTTGGAACCCTTAGTTCTAGCTTTCACTGAATAAATACAGTACATATCTTCCAAACCAGAACATGTATGAGAATGAAGGACCTTTGAAGAAAAGAAAATGATCCTGAATACCCTGGAAATTTTCTTCATCTTCTATGTGAATCATATATCAAAACTAAACTGAATGTCAGCATCCATATAGCACCAGTGTTCTGTCTTATGATCACGTTCACCTCATCTCATGTTCTGCCTCCATAGAATCGTGAGTGAGGGAAATGCATCTCCACAACAGAAACTAGTGAAATGTGTCAGGACCTCCAGTAGATGCAGAAGTTGCAGAAGATGCTGAATGCAAGCTGTATGAGAGAACACAGACTCAGCAGCTGGGCCCTTGCTTTCATATTCTCTGTGTCTTAAACTTTGACTCTCTTTTAATCATCAAATATATGTACTTATCTTTCTCTCCCGGAGCTGCTTCAATTTGAAGAGTTCACATATAAGGTTAAAGGGGCAGTGCTAGGAGCGATCTCATAGCTTTTTAATTGATTATCTCTTCTCAGACTTTAGATGGAACTTGTGAGAAATAAATAGAACCAAATGATCACTGTATAAAAGATAGCTCAAAGTTTTGCATTTACCTTCACAAATCTATCACATACATGTACCTACTAAATAACTAAAATTGGCTAAATTGAATGAACAGTAAGTATAATGTACAGCACAAATGTAAGAATCTTGGTCGTATACATATATAATATGTATATATGTATGCATTAGTTTCTTTTGAAAATGATTATTAGAAACACGTTGATGAATAAATGTATTTCTGAAATTCAAAATACAGTCGCTTTTGTAAATTTGCAAAAGATACTAGAATATTCTTTAATTATGTATGTGGGTGACATTTTTAGATTAGATTTATATCAGACAGTTGTAAACCTTGGCTTTTTACCTGCTGGTAGATGAATGAATTCTTCCCTTTGTTTTTATCTTTTACCTTGTCTTTCATTATTTCAGAAAACAACATGGGAGACTCCATTTTCAAATCCAGTCGTTTTCTCTTTTATGTGTATTTTACCCAATAAAACTGCTTCTCCCAAAACTATAAATGTCTGTAGCTTTAGGGAGAATTTAAAAACAAATTGCCATGCTCTCTGTGGTTCTGACTTCATAACCACATTGTCAAAAAGTTTGAGGCATAGCTGTAGCCAGCGTTGCCATCAGCACTTCTAGTTATTAGCACAGCATATCATGAGGAAGGCAGATTGTGGCCTTCATAACAAGGTAGCATGGTTTCTATAGTTTAAAGAATGATTGGGTCTATAAGCCATGTGTACACGCTTCTTACTGACATTGTATGATGAAAAATACCCCCGTAGCTCATTCTCTTGTGCAGACACCATTATTGAAAAGGTATTCTAATTCACTGAGAGATCTTTTTCTTCCTCTTCATATCTATCCATCAGTTGCAAGACAAAATCACCAATCACCTCCAAAGAAATATGAAAGTTTTGATTTTTTTTTAATTTTATTTTTCTTATTAGTTACATTTTGTTAACTATGTATCCCAGCTGTATCCCGCTTGCTCATTCCCTCCCCAATCCCACCCTCCCTCCCTCATCTCCCCTCTGCCCCTTTTCAAGTCCACTGATTGGGGAGGACCTCCTCCCCTTTCATCTGACCCTGTTTTATCAGGTATCTTCAGGACTGGCTGCAAAGTCCTCCTCTGTGGCCTAACAGGACTGCTCCTCCCTTGGGGGGTAGGGAGGTCAAAGAGGCTGCCATTGAGTTCCTGTTAGAAATAGTCCTTGTTCCCCTTACTATTGGAAATCAACTCGTTACTGAGCTACCACTGGCTACATCTGAGCAAAAGTTCTAGGTTATATCCATTCATGGTCTTTGGTTGGTGTCAGTCTCAGAAAAGATCCTGTGCCTAGATATATTTGGTCCTTGTGGAGCTCCTATCCTTTCCACATCATACTAACTCCCCTTCTTTCCTATGATTCCATGAAGGTTTGGTTATGAGTCTTAGTATCTGCTTTGAAACACTGCTAGGTAGAGTCTCTCAGGTGCCTTCTGCGGTAGACTCCTGTCATACGTTCAATCCACATCCCATTTGTCTTTCTAAATGAGGATTGATCATCTTACCCTGTGTCTGCTTTCTTGATTTGATTTGTAATAGACCATAAGTCTGGCCCTTTAACAACAGAAACTATTTAATGCCAACTTACACATGCATTAATGTTTACATTTGGACACATGTACATATATTAAGTCTAAGTTGTTTAGTTATACTTTTACCTGTTAAAGTTATTTCTGAAATTCTACTTCAGAGTGTTTTATACTTTGGCATAACTATTAGTATATGTCGAATAAATAAACTATCATCATAGGTAGCCTGACAGAAACTTAATGTAGGTACATCTTTAGTGAATATGTTAATTTGTACCTTTCATACGACACATTCATAAGAGAAGATATATAACCGCCTGTTTCAATTTATGGATGAAAAATTGACTTCTGAATTTACTACTCACTACTAATAAATAAAATGATTTGACGACCTTGTTAATTCTCCACTCTGCTTACATTAGTTTCTGGTCAATTTAATCCATCCCAGGAAATATATTCACATAAATATGGCTGAGGAGAAATGAATCATTGAAATTTATTCACCTCACAAAATAGGAGCCATGCAGAGATCACTCTGAATATCTACTCACCATTGTATATCCTTCATGTAACTTATATTTGTTTTCACTATCTCAACGAAAGCTGGAAGTATTATTTGGAAAAATTGCTGATGGCAAGGAAAATAAGAAATCTCAAAATATGTTCTGAAACCATCAAGCTGAATAACAATGGGGGGAACAAAAGACACAGGCAGAATGAGTCTGTACATGCAGGATGTGAAGGCTGTTCTCTGCCCTTTCCGGAGAATCTGCTCTATAGTTTAATTTATCTTAGTTTTTTTCTTTATGAAAATATTTATAATGCAGAACAACCTGGGGGGATTTGGTGCAAAGACAAGTTAAACATTAATTTTATCTCTTATTTCCCAGCACTCTAATGGTGGTGGTTTGATATGCCCTCCGATTGACAAGACAAGGCACATTTGTTTGCAATGTTCACAGGGCTCAGCAGGCAGAGGTAGATGTTTTCAATAATTAGAGCAGGTTGCGTTCCCCTTCCTGAAATATAAAGGAGAACTAGAACATTGATGGACAGAAGAAGCATCTCATCAAACCTCCACAAATATACTACATAAATAAGGAGCAAATTTGTTTTTTTGATTTTCAGTGAAGTTTATTTCTTTTTAAATTTCAATTTTTTTAATTTTTTATTTAACTTTTATCAATTACATTTTATTCATTTTGTATCCTCCCCATAAGCCCCTCTCCTCCCCTCCCGATCCCACCCTCCCCCACCTTTCTGCATGCATGCCCCTCCCCAAGTCCAATGATAGGGGAGGTCCTCCTCTCCTTCTTTCTGATCTTAGTCTATCAGTTCTCATCAGAAGTGGCTGCATTGTCATCTTCTGTGGCCTGGGAAGGCTGCTCCCCCCTCAGGGGGAGGTGATCAAAGAGCTAGCCAATCAGATTATGATTCTAAAGAATACAATCAGAGGGGCATGGAAAGAGATGAGGGAGGGAGGGTAGGATTAGGAGGGAATAAGGGCTACAGCTGGGATACAAAGTGAATAAACTGTAATAAAATAAAAAAAATTTAAAAGATTACAATACAATTATTTAATGATGTTTAGAAATAAAATTTACAGACTGGCTATAGAAATCCATTTACAGCATTTTCTAATACCCTTGTCACTGTGAACTATGAATAAGAAACATGATGTAACTTGAAGAAAATTATTTGAAGATTAACAAATATGTGTTATTTTTATAAGCAAAAATTACTATACATCTTTATATGCAAGAAGACCTGTTATCTCAACATTTTAAAACTGAAACATTTTTTCCATTTTTCTTCTCTAGAAAGTTTATGTGACTTGAATCAATGTGAAGAATGTTCTGAAATGATTTTAAGAAAAAAAAGGCAGCAAACAGGAAAGGCAGGCAAGTACTTTTTAAGTTTTAAATGCTTTTATTTATTTACTCATCATTATCATTTATTACAATTTAATCAATTTGTATCCTAGTTGTGGCCCCCTCCCTTGTCTCCTCCAAATCCCACCCTCCTTCTCTCTTCTCCCCCTATACCTGTCCCCTAGTCCAATGTTAGGGGAGGTCTTCCTTGTCTTCTATTTTTCTGTGTGTGATGACATTATGAAGACAGAACTTTTACCTATGTTATAGACACTTGTGTCTTTTCTTTACTGAATTTAGTTCAATAAAAAAAAATCATTCCTTCAGTGATACACTGTTCATAACATTCTTTCCATCACAATGACTTTTAAGCTATAGGCACTTTGTTAACCCTAATGGAGTGGAACTGTAGACAAAAATATACTCTACACAGTCAAAATACTCTACATATGTCACTGAGCACACAGGGTTACACACAAGAGGATTTCATGTGCTGTAGTCAGATGCTTCTGGAGAAACCATATAGTGAGTTACCTGGATTAGTTGATACAGTCTTTACACATAAAATAAAGATGAATGGTAATGTAAAAGGAAGAAATAGTTTCAGTGAGGACTGTAGCTTGGGGAAACACAGAAAACCGTCAAAATTAGAACAGACAATGGCTAAGGTAGATGGTGGGTTAGGACTTCTTTTTATTTGGGTCACAGACATAGTGAACTAAGGTCATTTTTTTCTGTTTTCTGGCTAAATTCCATTCTCAACTTTTTGCTATGTGGACAGAATGTACAAATGTGATCTGGTTGTCAATGGCATCTACTTATGAGACTTTTTCAAGGACCTTGAAAATAATTTCTCTTGTCAGAAGTTAAATCATTTAAAAATGTGGCATATATTTTGTACAATATGTGAATATTTTAGTGGACATAATGCCAAATAATTTGCTTAAAGAACTCAATTAAACTCAGTAGTTTTCCTTTTCCCCATCTGCATTTTATTTCAATAAATACCAAAGAAGACCATCAAATTTTAAGTCTCATAGGGAAAATATACATGTTTATGTGAAATGATCATTTATGTAAAATGATTCTATCAGGATGTGGTTTAGAGAAAGAATTGCTCTATTTTCTTCCAGAAGCAAAAAGAGATTTTTTTAAAAGATCCTTAATTACTTGGAGATTGTGTACATGTGTATGCTTCAACTCACAAACTCTTCTGTGTGTATTTGAATTTTGTCACCCATCATAAACTCTATCATTAGTATAGAAATAATGGAATATAAATGCAAAAAAAAAAAGTTACCAAAAGCTCTATTAAGCTCAATTTCTGTCTCTTACACAGTGATGCTGTTGAATGGAAAGTTCACTATATCAAATGCATCTAGACTCAGAAGTCAGAAACCTGAAAAAAAATGTTTAATTTCTAGTTTATCAGCTAATAGCTTAGATCCTACAGGGAAAAAAAAATGCAATCACCCACAAAAGCCCAGGCATTTGAGACATAAGAACCTAAATAAAATCCTCCCACATTTTGATGAAGAGAGGGAAAGAAAAAAGAGTGGCAAGGGAGAGGTGAGGGAGAGGGAGAGCACATGGAAATGAGCAGGTTAAGGCACAGGTGTTTTTATTAATTTAATTTATATCTGTCAAGGCCGCTCCCTCCTCTCCTCCCAGTCCTATACCCTCCCTCCCACATCACCTCTCCCTTATTCCTAAACATAAGGGAGCCTCCCCAATCCAAACACCCCAGCTCATCTATTGACATGAGGACTGAGTTCATAATTCCTATCCTGTGACCCGGTAGGGAAGGCCCTATCAGGGGGAAGTGATCAAAAAAGCAGGTAACATAGTCCATGTCACAGATAGCACTACTCCCTTAAATAGTGGGCCCAAGTGAAGCCCAAGACACCTATTGGCTACTTAAAAGTAAGGGACCTAGGTCCAGACCATGCATTGTCCCTGGTTGGTGCTTCAGACTCCATAGACCCTTCTGGGCGCTGGTTCATTGGCTCTGATGATTGTCTTCTTGTAAAGCTTTTGCATCTCTATGTCCTTTCATCCTTTCTACCTTTTTCCCCAGTACATTATCTATATTTCTTGAACAAACTTTTATATTCTATTTGACCATTGTTTTCTTTCTTTAATAGGATAAACAACCAGGATGTTTCCTAGAATACCCTTAAATTCACAGAACTAAAGAACTATGCTTTAGCATAGCTTTAGCATGTCTTATGAAAAGAAAACTTGTGGTCAATGCCAAACCAAACATCATCTAACTGAGAAAGATACCCTAGTGTCTTTACTAAAACTTATACTAAGGTACAGAAATTAATAAAAAAAAAAGAAGGTCTATAATATCTGAGTAGACAAATCAGCAACAGTAAAACTTGAGATTTCTTTTTCCATGTGTAACAATTGCTTGCCCATGTGCGTATCACATGTGTGCACTGATGTGAACACCAGAAGAGAGCAACAGATGCCCTGGGACTAGAATTATACATGGTTTTCAGCTAGGGGCGTGAGGAGCTGAAATCTAGATCATATGGAAGAGCGGCAGGTGGGCAGGGATTCTTGAATGGCCAGTCATTTCTCCAGAAAAAAATAAAAATACAAAGGAAAAGCACCATTCGCCTGCAAATTTCATGATTTCCTTGTTTTTAATGGCTGAGTAGTATCCCATTGTGTAAATGTACCACAATTTCTGTGTCCGTTCTTCGGTTGAAGGCTGTCTAGGTTGTTTCCAGATTCTGGCTATTATGCATAACACTGCCATGAACATAAATGAGCAAATGTCCTTGTTGAATGGTGGAGCATCTTTCAGATATATACTCAGGAGTGGTATAGCTGGATCTTGAGGTAGCACTATTCCCAATTGTCTGAGAAAGCTCCAGATTGATTTCCAAAGTGATTATACAAGTTTATATTCCCACCAACAATGGAAGAGGGTTTCCCTTTCTCGACATCCTCACCTGCATGTGAAGTCACTTGAGTTTTTGATCTTAGGCATTCTGAAAGTATAAGATGACATCTCAGAGTCATTTTGATTTGCATTTCCTTGATGACTAAGGATGTTGAGTATTTCTTTAAATATTCTCTGCCATTCAATACTAATAAATATATTCCTGTGTAAGATAGCCCTGAACCAGAAAGAGGCACATGGAATATATTAACTTATAAGCAGATATTAGCCACATAATACCAGATAA
Source organism: Psammomys obesus (assembly GCF_907164565.1). NCBI lineage: Eukaryota > Metazoa > Chordata > Mammalia > Rodentia > Muridae > Psammomys > Psammomys obesus. Next base: position 14,746,659 of record NW_026596134.1, on the reverse strand, counting down.
CCATAATACAATCCATAGAACTAAAGAAGCTAAATAACAAGGAGGACAGTAGGAAGGATGCTTAATTCTCAGTCAAAAGGGCAACCGGAAGTGGTTGAAGTGAAGGACCGGATTGCACCCTACCATAATTGTCCTCTAAAACACTCCACCCAACAAGGAATCAGAGCAGATGCTAAGACTCACAACCACACTTTGGGCAGAGCTCAGGGAATTGTAGGAAAGGAGGAGGGAATCAAAAGACCCAGCATGGAAAAGAGCTCCACAAGGAGACCAACAGAACCAACAAATCTGGGCCAAGGAGGGCCTGCAAAGACTGATGCACCCACCAAGGATCATGTATGAAATAGATCTAGACCCCTGCTCAGATGTAGCCAAGAGGCAGTAAATTCTCTAGTAATGGTAGCAAGGCCTGTTTCTGTTTCTTGCTCTTTGATCAATTTCCTCTGGTGAGGGGTTATTGCCAAACTATGGAGGAAGAGGATCCTAATGAGACCTGATAGTCTAGGATCAGATGATAGGGGAAGAGGGTTGCCTTTCCTGAGAAATAGGGGAGGGTAAGAGGGGCAAGAGAGAGGGAGGGAAAAGAGGGAGCTACAATCGGGATGTAAAGAGAATATATTATAAAAAATGAAAGTTATATTAAAAAAATAAAAGGAAAGAAAAAAAACACCTTATTTGGCCTGAGACCTAAGTATGTAAGCAACACTGTGGAGTTCACAAAGGTGCCAAAGAAGAGCCTGCCTCAATGACTTGCCTTGCTCTGGATGTGGATTTTACTTGAAGATATCTGATGGTGGCTGGATCTGACTCATATTATTAAACATTACACATCTTACTTTATGTGAAAAATATCCTGGGACAGTGTCAGAGAAAACAGGGATAACATTAAGAATCCAGTGACAACTGTTGCAGGTGGTTTGGGAGATGGAGAGTCCTGAATGCATTTGAAAACATTTCATTGCGGAATGGACAAGAAATGTTCAACAGTTTGGTTATGAAGAAGAAATCAAAAGTAGATCTCAAGGACGTAGATTATACCAACTAATATCTATGACTTATTTTAGTAAATATTTAGTCCCCTATTATTTGTAACAACAACAACAAAACAACTGAGACTTGATACTTAAGAAAGGAGGTTCACAAGAGCTTCTATATCAGGGAGGCAAAAGTCGAGACCTTTGTGACTTCATATTTTTTGACCTGTGATGACATGCTCAGAGTAAATGGTATCACAAAGGCTGAAAGGACCACAGAGGAAGGCAGTAAATCACAAAGCTTCTGTAAGCAGGTGCCATTCGTTAATAACAGAGAGCTTTTGCTAGAGTCAGTTGGATTCTTGTAAGAAAACTTTACAGCAGCAAGCTAGAGAACCAAGCTTCTTGAGTGTGATCCATTGAAGCACAGACTAAATCCACTGTCAGACTCTAAGCCTCTGCATCAAGACACTGAATATTAACTGTTCTCACTGGTAATACATTTTCTGAAACACAAGGATGAGATGGATGGCTTAGTGGTGCTTTGCCGGTATGTGGGTATTTCCACAAGAGAGAGGCCAGCTGATCTATCTGGGGTGAGAGGAATGAGTCTCCACCTGGGTTGTGTTCAGATTTCACAGTCAGAATCTTTATATATCTGAAAATGGAAGAACAAATCTTTTTAGCAGAGAAACATTCATTCACACTGACTTAGCGTAAAATAAAACATGAAGTCTGAAATATAATTTATTAATTAGTATTTGCTAGCCATAAGGACCAGTTACTTTTAAAACAAAAATAACCTATTTTCACAATAGGAAAGAAAAAGGAGAACAAATTTCTCTGAGACCTCCCATCACATCCCAAATCTTAGTCTAATCCATGAATGCTTCTGTTTGAAGGCCAACCTCATGCTAATTTGGCTTCATATATACAGTTTCCCACTGTGAAAAAAATGTTATTAATCTTCACAAAATTGGCTTGGGGTGGTCTATTAATTTTTTTTTTCCTTTAGAAATTGTTTACATAGAACTACATACACCTTTGAGAAGATATTTTTTTTTCAGGAATACATGTAAATTGCACTATAATAAAAGATACTAATGTTTGCCTCTGAAAATGTGGTTTTAAGAATCTCTTCACAAAAAAAAGAAAAAAAAAAGAAAAAAAAAGAATAAAAAAAGAATCTCTTCACTTTAAACACACTTTTGAATGAAGCACACACTCACTCTTTGTTATCTTGGAAAACTCTTTACTTTTCCAAGGAATCTGCATATTCCTAGATTATTTGTCACTATTGCACTAATGGAAACACTATTTAACTTTTATATAAGTCCTTGGAGGTAATATAGACGTGTGTAAGATCAGAATCACTCTGAAATATTCAAAAGTAAGCTGTGCTTACTGAAGTCACCAAAGGTAAAACATCACTCCAAAATACAGGTGGAAGAAACATAAAATATAAGCTGATAAATTCTCTAAATATTCAATTAGCAGTATTTCTCAATGATAGTACTTTTGTAAAATGGAATGCTTTCTATTTTCCATGAATTTCATAACTTAAAAATTATGTAAAATGAATAGCAACTAGTCATCTCATTTACAGATAACCTTTGATGACTGATGAAGTTTTATTTTTTTTTTCTCAGCTGTATAATGTCTGCATGTAGAAACTCCTGTGTCTTAAGTGGATCTTAGTATCATTGTCTATCAACTACCCATGGGAGTATTATAAAAGCCAAGGGTCTTGCTAGATGATTTACAACAAAACATCTCACATAAACATGTAGGTCATTAGATTTTGTTTTTTGTTTTTTTTTTTTT
>NW_026596134.1:14664539-14743461 GCF_907164565.1 Psammomys obesus | reverse complement strand
TATATATACTACTATATATGTATACATATATAGTAGTATATATAGTATATATAGTTGCTATATATGTAATTACTATATATAATTACTTATACATATATGGAAGTACTATATATACTATGCATATAATTACTATAATTATTATATATATATACTATATATATATAAGTACTATATAAAGTATATGTATTTATGTGTGTGTGTGTACATTTGTTTATAGAGAAATGGAAAGAGACCTGAAGAAATAATTCAGAGTTTTGAAAGGTCCAAAAGAGTTATTTCTCAGAGTTTGTTTGCCTATTTTGTGTTTCCGGTTTTGCTTGTGTTTAAATTGCTTGGTGTCTTGGTCTTGGGCACAATGTTAAGGTCTTTCTCAAAATAGCAATGTTGCTCACCTTTCACAGGCTGTCTATATTCTCTATTTTCTCACTTCACCTTTCTTTTCTATTTCCTCAATCAATTCAGTCATCTTCCTTCTCACACTCAGTATCCCAACTCAGTGTCAAACACCTGTAGGAAATGTCGGGTATCCATGTGGGTTACCTAAGCATGTTTGAGGTAAAATCAATGAAGGAAACACCAGCGTTCGACTTGCTTTGATTGGGCTAACTAATAAAAATACTAAGCAACTTTGTAAACTGTCAATATTAAACTATGTGACACATAGCAAATATATTAAATTAAAATAGTTTACATTGTACCATGCAGGTCTCCCTTCCAATGTTCTTTGGCCATTGCATATTTCCTGCTCTACTTTAGAAAGATTGAAGGGATAGAGAGACATGTACCTTAGCAATGGTACATCAAAAACAAACTTTAGTGCCTTCAAATATATTCACTATAGATTTAGCTCAATTGTTAGAAACATGATATGTTAATAAACCCAGAAGAAAGAATTAGAAGAAGATATGAGAAGATGGAAAGATCTCCCATGCTCATGGCTTGGCAGGATTAACATAGTAAAAATGGCCATCTTACCAAAAGCAATCTACAGATTTAATGCAATTCCCATCAAATTGCCAACAGAACTCTTTACAGACCTGGAAAGAAAAATTCTCAACTTCGTATGGAATAACAAGAAACCCAGAATTGCTAAAACAATCCTCTACAATAAAAGATCTTCTGGAGGTATCTCCATCCCTGATCTCAAGCTGTACTATAGAGCAACAGTTATAAAAACTGCATGGTACTAGCATAGAAACAGAAATGTGGATCAATGGAACTGAACAGAAGACCCAGAAATAAACCCACACACTTACGGACACCTGATTTTCGACAAAGACGCCAAAACCATACAATGGAAAAAATATAGCATCTTCAACAAATGGTGCTGGTCCAACTGGATGTCTACATGTAGAAAAATGAAAATAGATCCATACTTATCACTCTGCACAAAACTGAAGTCCAAGTAGATCAAAGACCTCAACATAAAACCAGATACATTAAATCGGCTAGAAAAAAAAGTGGGGAATACCCTAGAACTCATTGGTACAGGAGAAAACTTCCTGAACAGAACACAAACTGCACAGGCTCTAAGAGCAACAATCAATAAATGAAATTGAAAAGCTTCTGTAAAGAAAAGTACACCATCATCAAAACAAAGCGACTGCCTACAGATTGGGAAAGAATCATCACCAACCCTTTATCTGACAGAGGACTCATATCCAGTATATATAAAGAACTAAAGAAGCTGAAAAGCAGCAAACTAAGTAATTCACTTAAAAAATGGGAACAGAGCTAAACAGAGAATTCTCTGTAGAGGAATATCCAATGGCAGAGAAGCACTTAAATAAATGCTCAACCTCATTAGCCATTAGGGAATTGCAAATCAAAACAACCCTGAGATTTCACCTTACACCCATCAGAATGGCCAAGATGAAAAACTCAAGGGACAACACATGCTGGAGAGGTTGTGGAGAAAGGGGAACCCTTCTCCACTGCGGGTGGGAATGTAAACTTTTACAACCACTCTGGAAAGCAATCTGGCGCTTTCTCAGACAACTAGGATTAGCGCTTCCTCAAGATCCAGCCATACCACTCCTAGGTATATATCCAAAAGAGGCTCAATTACATAAAAAGGACATTTGCTCAACCATGTTTGTAGCAGCTTTATTTGTAATAGCCAGAAGCTGGAAACCGCCCAGATGCCCCTCAACTGAAGAATGGATGCAGAAACTGTGGTACATCTATACAATGGAGTATTACTCAGCAATGCAAAATAAGGAAACCATGAAATTTGCAGGTAAATGGTGGGACGTGGAAACGATCATCCTGAGTGAGTTGTCCCAGAAGCAAAAAGACACACACGGTATATACTCACTCAAATAAACATACAACATAGAATAAACCCACTAAAATCTGTACATCTAAACAAACTAAGCAAAAGAGAGGACCCTAACTAAAATGTTCAATACCCATCCTGAAAGGCAAAGAGGTTGGACCTCAGAAGAAAAAGAAAACAGGAAACAACCTAGGAACCTGCTACAGAGGGCCTCTGAAAGCCTCTGCCCTGCAGACTGTCAAAGAAGATGCTGAGCCTGATGGCCAACTGACGGGAAGAGTGAATGGAATTTTATGTAAGAAGTGGGAAATAGCAAGAGCTGGAGTGGACAGGAACTCCACAAGGAGAGCAACAGAACAAGAAAATTTGAACACAGGGAACTTCCCAGAGACTCATACTCCAACCAAGGACTATTCATGGAGATAACCTAGAACCCTGACAATGCAGCCACTTCTGATGGGAACTGATAGACTAAGATCAGAAAGAAGGAGAGGAGGACCTCCCCTATTAGTGGACTTTGGGAGGGGCAGGCATGCAGAAAGGGGGGTGAGGGTGGGACTGGGAGGGGAGGAGGGAGGGGCTTATGGGGGGGATACAAAATGAATAAAGTGTAATTAATAAAAGTTAAATAAAAAATTAAAAAAAAGAAAGGCCACAGGATTACTTTATTTTGCTCACCCCCAATAGGCCCTGCCTGAAACATACCTTCATTTTTATCTTCCTTAATACAAACAACCCTAAGCCTGCATGTACATTACCAAAAGCCTGTGGCATTATCTTCTCAGGCAAACAGCAAAATATATAGAGTAAATTAATATGTGCTTCTTGGTTTAATCAACCAGTGTCAGGAAAAATTACTAACTTCTGCTGAATCATACATAGTAATCATTATTTCATTTACAAAAGTAAATATTTCATAAACTCTATGCTTTACATAAACTTAAGCACGCACATTTCCAACTTGTATGTAATCAGAATATGTTGCATAAATGTCTCATAAATCTGGATAATGAACATATCATTTATTTTTCTGATGCTGGTGGTAATCCTCAGTTCCATGACACAGAAACATAGATGTTATTTTCTGATGCAGTTCCCTTGTTTTCTATATTCTGGTATACTTGATGCAGCTTCCTCCAGTTTCTCCTCACTTGTGCTTCAGGTATTTAATTAGACCCTTTAAATTTGTTGTTTTATTTGTTTGTTTTGTTGGTTTGTCAGGACAGGATTTCTCTACCTAGCCTTGGCAGTCCTGGACTCACTTTTTAGACCAGTCTGGCCTCAAACTCACAGAGATCTGCCTGTTTCCGCCTCCCAGAATGCTGGGATTACCGATATGTATACCACGCTGGGCTAAAATGTCATTTTTCATCATTCTCCCTGCCACCCAACTGCATGTTCTGTTAACAGTCTCTTCTAAAGAACTGGAGGTAATATTTAAGAAGCTCTATAGCTTTTTCCATGCTTCATCTCTGCATTTGCACAGGGTACCTTCTCCTCCTGTGTGTTTGTCTTCTATCTAGATTGAGTTCTCAGCGGTCTACAAGAGTATTATGTTAGAAATTGTCACAATATCATGAAGTCCTCTGTTCTTTCCCCAACTCTTGCTGAGTCTTCTTTTTGCATAGTAAAGAAAATCATGACATGGAAATTGAAAATACCTAACGGCTAAGACAGGGGTATACCACCTCTGTAGTATCTGTTTATTAATTTTTCATGCTTGACAAATGATTTTTTTCAGTATTGCATAACAGGGATATGTTGGGTCCAGAGAATAAGATGATGTCATCTTAACAAAACCACTGATGATTGGACCAAGGATCAACATGAGATGAGAAAACCTACCCAGAATTTAGGCCTGGACAATAATAATGATAGTGATAATAATAAAATATTTTTTAAAAACTGATGACCAAGAAAACTTCAAGGAAATTTAGTATTATATCATAGATCTCAGCTCTAGCACTGTGATCTTCAGTAACTAACACAATGTAGTTATCTTTGGAAAATTAATGTTCTTCAACCAAAAAACTTTGAACCTGATACCACCAAACACCCATTCCACGAATTCCTCTGGGTTTGTTTTTCATGTGTGTCTCTGTTTGTAATTTCTTGTGTTTCCGTGAATTATTTATTTAAATTTTCTTTCTCATTTCACAATACTAAAAGCATGCATATTTGATACACATAATTTTGATGATCTGACTTCTTGTAAAATGCCACCATTATCCTGAATTCATTAGAACTAAGGTAGGAAATAGTATATAAAATATTAATACCACCACATAAGCAAACTAATATCTTTGTGACTGATATGAGGAATACTTGATGTTTTAAAGATCGTTTCATCAGAATTACTAGTAGTTCCATTTTTAGTAGAATTCTCTGCCTTCTTTAAAGTTTTTGCAGTGTGCTACAACCCGACAAGAAACTTACAAAAAGCAGATGTGCTGTGGGATGAAGCCATCATTTTGGATTGTGGAATGTCCAAAACTCCCTGTCACTTTTTGGCAGCAAGGACTAAATGTCTGCTCTCATATCTCAATTCAAAGGCATAAATGTTTATCAGCAGAGACATGTTATATACAGTTCACTGAAATCCCAAAATCACAGCACGTAGTAAAACTTTGGGGTCCAAAGAAAATAGCTATCAATTCTAGTGTTTTATTTTAAGCTATGATCAGATTGGAAGCTAGTATGTACTAAGTCACATTAAGATTTGTTTAACTTAATGAGAACTATAATAAAAGTTTCATATGAATATTATGGAGTTTTAGGTGGTAAAGCCAGCTGAATTATGGAACAGTGTTATTAGTATTTTCATGCCATATCTGAAGCTATACATTGAAGTTAAAACTATAGCCAAAATACACTAATTACTGAGTTCAATGTACTTTTATTATTCATAGCATTTTGCTTTGGTCATCATATTTGTGATTAATTGAGAGTTACCAACATAATTTTGAAGAGAACACATTCAAACGAATATTTTATGAATTTATATGGAAAAGTACTATATTTCAATAGACTATCACCTCTGTTTCCCAAGTACCATCAAAACACAGTTTTATCATTTGAATATTGTGTTACAATTTTCATTAAAATTAAAGGCATGCACTATTGAAATGATGCAGAAATCTCTACAGAAAGATGATTGAATATTTTTTTATTTCTTTTACTGGAAAATTGGTTGTTGATTTTTTAACATCAAAATACAACACAATAAAATATAATGAGGCTTTTAAAAATCACATTGACTTGGACAAAACAGAAGAAAAAGAGTGCAAGAAAAAGCAGAGTCAGAGACCTACTTGTTCACACACTCAGAAGTCTAATAAAAATACTAAACTGAAAGCCATAACGAGTGCAGAGGCCCTGGTGCAGACCGGGGCTGGCCCTATGTTTACTGCTTTAGTCTCTTCGAGTTCACATGTGCTTTGTACAGTTCATTCAGAGAGCCTTGTTCTAGTATCTTCCATCTCCTGTTACATTCCTTCTGACTCCTCTTCCTGGTGTTTGGTGAGCTCTGAGGGAAGGGATTTGATGGAGACATACTATTTAGAAGTGAGTATTCCCATCTCTCATTCTCCATCTCTGTCTCCCTCTTCCCCTTCGCGTGAGAATTTTAAGATGATATCTCAAAGTAGTTTTGATTTTCAATCTCCTGATGGTGAAGGATATTGGATACTTCTTTAAGTATTTCTCTACCATTCGAGTTTCCTCTATAGAAAATTCTCTGCTTAGGTCTGTACTCCACTATTTAATCTGATTATTTAGTTTTTTTTTTCTTACCTGATTTCCTAGGTTCTTTGTGTATTATGGATATTAATCCTCTATCAGATGTGGACTTGTTAAAAACCTTTTTTCTACTCTGTAGGTTGCTGTTTTCTCTAAACGATTGTGTCCTTTTTTTTACAGAAGTTTTTCAGTGTCACGAGGTCCCATTTTTTTAATTATTGATCTTAGTACTTGCATTAATAGTGTTTTGTTCTCTAAGTTGATGTATTGTTTCATGTGTGTGTGTGTGTGTGTGTGTGTGTGTGTGTGTGCGCGCGCCAATATGTTCAGGATTATGCCCTAATTTCTTTTCTATCAGGTCCAGTGTATCTGGTTTATTTTGAGGGATTTGATCTATTAGACATTGAGTTTTGTGGAAAGGATAATTGAATTGTTAACAATTTATGTGGGAAAATAAAAGTCCATTTGACTAAATGAAGGAGTATCCCTCACGTGTGAAAATTTCCTGCTACCAAAAATATTGAATGACTTGGTTATTCTGGGGCAGATGGGTGGGAGCACCTCCACTTGTAAAGACATATCCATAAGTCTGGAGTCTGCAGGGAACATGAAAACAAATTGAAAAGAAATATACTTGTGAGCAAAAAACCTTTTTAGAAAATTATTATAAAATTAAATTATATAGATTGGTATTTTCTCCTATTTCTTTGCATTTTTTTTTCTTTTTACCAAGGTTCCCTTTCACTTCTTTCAATTGTATTGTCAGACTAACCCTTGGACTTAGAGAAGTAAGTAATATTCAATTTGAAGCATGAGACTTTTCTAATTGAAATCATAGTTCAGAGTTGTAAGTGGAGTCTATGCTGAACATGTGAAAAATTCTTACATTTTCTTTGTCTATTGTTGAACTTTTTAGTTTTTTCTGGATTTTAAATAGTTTTTTCCTCTTATTTAAATTTTTTTTTAATACACTAAATTCTGATTTTAGTTTTTCTGTTACCATCTTCTCTCAATTCCTCCAAACCTCCCCTCCCATTCAGGTGCATAACCTTTCTGTCTCTCGTTAGGAAATAAAAAACAGACATGGAAGAAATAATAATAAATAAAATAATAAAACAAAATAAACAAACCAAATAGGTCAAAACAAACAGAATAAAAAAAAAGATAAAGGAAAAGCAGGGGAAACACAGATGTAGACACAAACATGTTCACAAACAGAATAATCTCATAAAAACGCAAAATCAGAAGCCCTACTATATATGCAAATAAAATGGAAGACTTAAAAAATAAATAAATAAACCCTGACACAGGTACCTACTGCTCATCTTCTGTTCTGTCTCTAGTCAACACTGAAGAGTCATTTGGAAAGGGGCAGGGAGGAGCAGAGAAAGGGAGGGTGGGTTTGGGAGGGAATAAGGGAGCGGGATACAGCTGGGATACAGAGTTAATAAAATGTAACTAATATAATAATAATAAAATAAAAAGGAGTCATTTGTTTTCTTTGTGAGACTCCCTTGGAGAAAACAAATAATTTATTTGCAATTGTATATCAACTGGACCTTGCTTTTAGGTCAAAGATGGGCACATGTGTCCACTTTTCCAAGTTCTATGACCACATCTTTTGTAGACCTACGGAGGCCATGGGCATGCTTCTATAGTCTCTGTGAGTTAATGTGTGTGTCAGTCATGCCATGTTTCCTTGATGTCTTCCACACTCTCTGGCTCTTACAATGTTTCTCTTCTATATGGTTTTCTGAGCTCTGAGGGGGGAGGGATTTGACATCTTGTTTAGGGCAGAGTGTTCTAAGGTCTCTAATTGTCTCTACATTGTTTAGCTTTGAGACTGTATTTGCCTGTCTTCTGCTGGACAAAGTTTGTCTGATGATGGCTGAGCAAGGCAGTGATCAATGAATGTAACAGAATGTCTTTGGGGATTATTTTATTGCTATGTTTGTTTTCTGGGGTTTTTGTTTGTTTTGTTTTGTTTTTGTTTTTGTTTTTTGCTTAAGTTTCTGGCATATCTAGTCTCAGTTTCTTCACTACCCAAATTGAGTTTGAGATGGGATCCATCTTAGTGAGTGGGCCTTCAATAAAATCGGACCTATTTTGGGCACTCCTGCCATCTTCATGCCACTATTAAATGAGTGTATCTTGGCAGTAGTTCATCATTGTAGACTGAAGGGGTTATAAACAGGCTATGTTAACCTTTCTCTTTAGCTAGTGTGCAAAGAAACTTCAGTACCATGTTCGTCCATGCTTCAGAGATGAAGGCTTTTTTGTAGGTGTTGTCTTCTGCAATAGGGCCTTACTGTCAGTTTCTACAGAACAATCACCAGTCTTGGCAGCAGCCTGGGTTCATGAGGGGGCTCCCTTGGGACTCTTTGGCTAACAAGTTGATACTGTGTAACCCATTTGCCACACCTGAAGGAAGCTTCATTTGGTGACAAGAAGTGTGCAGTGGAGGCTCTGTATGCGCCTTTATTTGGCAATTTCACTTAGATCAATTTCATATGTGTACATATTTTAAGAAGCTTCTACTTCTTTAGGCTTCCATATGCCCCCACGAATTGCCTTTAGTTTTAGATGTTGTTCTTCATATTTCCTCCCTTGCACCATCTTCCTCTACCTTCCTCCTTTATCCTTACATTCTCATCTCATAAACAAAATTTCATTTCCTTATGGCTTATTTATGCTTCCTTCAAATGCTTATTTAAATTGAGCAAAGTCAAAAGAATGTGATAAGGAAATCCTGCAACTAGACAGTAATATCATAAATCTTCACTCAATGTCATTAAATTCTAGTCTTAAGTATTAATTATTTCCTTAATTACATCCTATCATAGAAATTTTAATTAAATGCTAGAAACTGTTGGATTTTTGCATAGTAGAAATCTAAAGTTCCTTATGGTAACAGAATGGGTATACCTGGAAATTTCCCCACATAGAGCTCTTCTTTGGCATTAAAACCCTTCATAATTTCCTATCTTATAGTTAACTTCAAGATCTATGTATTATTTTCCTAGAAAATTTTCCAATAATTCTGTCTTATTTGTTACATTGACAGCACTTGACCTGGTAAAAAGAGGTAAGATAAATATCAATTTTAGTCAGAGATGGAATTCTGGGTAGTAATAGCAAAAATTTAGGCCAAATGAAGTTGCATGCAGAATCCTACCACCCTGTGTAAAATTGTTTTCTGTGTAGCAGTTACTTTTGAACTCTATTTTACTTAACATTTCTTACATCTCTTTCTCCCTATTCCACCCCAATCCCTTCGAACACCCCAACACCAGGTAAGAAAAAGGAACTTCAGTTTGTTTTCTTTTCCTTATCTGCTTCCTGCTGGCTAAGGTCCTCAGGTGCTCTGAGGGAAGTCCTATCTTTGTGTCAGGAGATCTTCAAGTTCTCTTCACACTGCATCAACAGCAGTCAGGAGCTGAGCAGCGGCCGTGAGCAGCAGCCTTCTTTCTCTGAGCCCTCCTTTCTCTTCCTGGGCACCGGCGTTTATTTCCTCCCCAGAGTCCTCACATTTAAACTGTCTGCAGCTGGCAAAGGGTCTCAGAGCCTGCATGAGGCAAACAATTTGCTTCTTTGGACAATCAGAATCAATTCCATATCCTAAACCTGGCATCAAAACAAAACCGCGTTTACATACACAACATTTCTCCTCTTTAAAAATCACTCTTATATTGTATAAATGTGATAGTACATTTTTCAGAATGTTAATATATAATAGTTTTACTTTTATATGTCCATAAAAACAAATTTTGGATAATTCTTAACTGCTTTATTACCCCTGAAGTTAATATACAACATAAATTTATATTAATAAGATACTACCTCACCTTTTATATTGAAGCAATTTGTAAACCTTTTGCAGTAGCTCTCCTACCACAGGATTATGCCAGTGGGTGTAGCCATAATATATGCCATTTATCTGAATGAAATTATTAGATGAGGTGCAGGTGTCATGCTCTCAACTTCTAAACTGCCAGTAGTTGTTAACAACCAGGTCAATCATTTCTATGAACTCAAAAGTGAACCTTAATATGCAGGGTGTCAAATGCTGCCAAATATTTTCTGTGAGTATAGATCATGTTTCTCCTTACTCTTGTGTTTTTTGCCTTGTTTAAATTTATAATATATCAAAGTGATTTTTTTTGTTTGTTTTGTTGTTGCTTTTAGTTTTTATTTTTTTTTAATTTTATTCAAAGTGACCTTTAAGGCCTGCATTTCTCTTGGTAGCAACTCTCAAAACTTGCTGTATGTTTTTTTGTACCAGAGTGGGAAAACCATCCTTACAGCAGAAATAAACTGACAACATTCTTTCTGGGAGTGACACCAGCTCTAGATAGGATGGAAGAGCCATTTTATGTTCAACTAATCAGCCAGCAGCATCAAGAAAGGGGGGTTTCTGTACTAGAATCATGTAATCTCTAATCCTCAATGGCAAGCATTAAATTTTCCCTCACTCAAAACTTCTCACCAACAACAACAACAACAAAAAATATGTGCTTGTGATTTTCCAAATTTTTTGTCTTTCACAAAATATCTTATCTGAAAACAGGAGAAAAAAATTCTTTCCCAACTATTTTCAATTGAGTTAATTTTTTAGACGCTAATTAGTGTAATATGAAAAATTTCAGGGTGTTAGGTACACACATACACACACATATACATACATATATATAATATTATACATTGGATTATTTCCCTCAGTTTTTCTCCACTGTCATTGTCGTCACACCTTTCATTCCTTTAAAAATTTCTCTCTTCTGATTTCAGGACACATTCATTCATCTCTTTTTTAGTCTCAATTTCCTTCATCCATTTAGATCTATCCCTTTCATGTCATAGTTCTAATTACATAATCCAACTTTTTTTTAATGATATATCGCCTAAAATTATGTAGAAAAAGTTACCAATCATTTCACACATAGTCGTTAATTCTTTTAAAGACATGCCTATTGCTCTGTAATGTAATTATACAAAAATGACTCATAAACATCATAACCATTACTGATGTCTTTACAATATTAGTCTTTTAAAAATATTTTGTACTTTTTAGTCATTTTCTTCTGTTTAGTGTTACTAGCCATGGAGGCATAATCCTGCAGGCTCAACCTTCTCAGTGATAGCTTTGGAGGTACATACAGACATATTTTGCTTGCTTTTCTATTTTATAATTAATCTATTTCTGTATCACTTTCTTTATACATCAGGGTTATCACCTGACCACCTATTAGCAAGCAAATAAGATAGGGAGAATGTTGAACTTGTCATTAGGCTTTCAAATTCTTCATCTAAAAATTGTTTCTCTATACGTGAATAAACATTTGACCATCATATAATAAAGCTGTAAATTTGAAAGTGTTACTGTTCTACACACAGCATTAACAAAACACAAGGATATTTGTATACAATTTTCAAGTCAAAACATAAAATAACAAATGTATATTCTAAGTTCCCTTCATGTCATCTGTCCATACTCTGGTGGAGAAATAGAATGGCATGTCTCTAGTGCCAAAATATGGGAAGTCTGGCCAGCTGAGCCACCATCTGGAGGCAAGCCACCTGCTGCCTCAGAACATCCTCCAGAATGAGAACACAAGCAATACATAAAGCTTTAATTGTAGTTGGAGCTTTACCACCCATCTGAGGTTATTTGGTGACATTGTCAAAAGCTACACAGCTCTCCCAAGCTAATGGTGTGTGAGTTTTTTGCATGTAAATATATATACAATATACAGTTCTGGGTCTCAGAGTTTTTCATATTTCTATACATGAAGTGTAACCCAAGTATGACTTTCACTTTACTTTATGATAGTATATTATTATCTTATAAGATTCAAAGATGAACATATCTCTGTTGGGAAAAACCAGTTTTTCCTAGATGAAATATGTCTTTTTAAATTTAATTATTTTATTTACTTTACAAACCTATTGGAACATTCCCTCCCTCCTCTCCTTGCAATTCTTCCGTTCACCTCCCCTTCCTCTATGAATATCAACCTTCCTCGGAATATCAAGTTACAGTAGTACTAAGCACATCTTCTTCTATTGAGGCTACACAAGGCAGCCTACTTAGAGGAAAGGGATCCAGAGGCAGGCAACAGAGTCAGAGACAGCCCCTGCTCCTGCTGTTAGGATTCCCACATGAGGACCAAGCTGCATATTTGCTACCTGTGTGTAGAGAGCCTGGGTTTGTCCCATGCAAGCTCTCTGGTTGGTGGTTCAGTCCCTGTGTGTCCCTATTGGCCCAGATTAATTGATTTTGTAGGGTTTTTTTTCTGTGGTGTCTTTGACCTCTCTGACTCCTTAAATCCTTCCTCCTCTTCCTCCTCATGATTCTCCAAGCTCCACCCAATGAATGGCTGTGGGTTTCTGCATCTGTTTCTGTCAGTTGCTGTGTGAAGCCTCACAGATGACAGTTATGCTAGCCTCATGTCTTCAAGTATAGCAGAACATCATTAATAGTGTCAGAGGTGAGCTTTCTCTCATGGTATGGGTCTCAAGATGGGCCAGTCATGGGTTGGCCATTCCCTCAATTTCTGCAAGTAAATGGACAGAACTAGAAAAGATCACTGTGAGTGAATGTTCAAACCCCAAAAGACAAACATGGTATGTACTCACTAATAAGTGGATATTAGCCATAAAGTACATGATATATATGCTACAACCCACAGACTCAAAGAAGCCTAGAAGGTCCCAAAAGAGGATGTTTTAATCTCACTAAGTAAGGTAAATAAAATAGACAGCTGGGGTGGGAGGAAAAGGGTGTATGAGAGAGGGAATGGGTACAGGACCAGGAAGGATCAAGTCTGAAGAGGACAAAGAGAGAAGAAAGGAAGGAGAGGAAGGAGGGACCTGGAATTGGTGAGAAAGGTACCTTTGGGAAGAGCTGAAAACAGGGCAATGGAAACTCCCAAGAATCTATGAGGATGACTAAGACTCCTAAAGGTGTGAGATATGGAACCTGAAACAGCCACTGTCTGTATCCAGGCAAGAATGCCAGTGGAGGGATGGAGATAACAAGCCACCCACAAAACTTTTGACCCACAATTTTTCCTGCCTATAAGATGTGCAGGGATAAAGAGGGAGCAGCAATTATAAATTCAAATGCAGCACCTTCTTTTCAATAAACTCTCAACTTTTATCTTTGCATTCTCATTATGTCGATAATCATTTGCATCACACACAAAACATACACACACACACACACACACACACACACACACACACACACACACAGACAAATGTGGAGATCCTGTATATGATATGGAGTATCCACAAAGAGGTGGATGTAGTACAATAGGAAAGCAAACATTTCTCATAAATAGGCCCGATGGACCATTGTGCTTTGTTACTCCAACCATTACTTTGCACTGGACTGTTTATTCCACAAGTGTTCCAAGACATGCTTAACAGGCTATGTCAGGAACAGAGTGCCTGATGGAAAGGAGCAGCTCACTGCTTGTTCTGAACCATTAACTGTATTTTGGGAAAACAGGAAGCCAGAGGGAAGAGGCTTCCTAGGAAGCCTTCAGCTTGAGAAGATCCTTGTAGAGGAGCATTTTTTGGTGAACTTGATAACAGAGTTTACAGTCTAACTGGATAGTTGGAAAGTATAAGTTGGATTATTAATACAATGCAGGAAAATTCTCCAAAGCGCTGACTGAGGAGTCAGCCCTGGATCCAGAATATACCTAAATCCCTCCTGCTTTTGCCTAGAATCGGAATCAATTAATATTTAACCCCAAGTTTCAAGTATAAAAATAGAAAAATAAAACTGATAAAATATTTTTTGGTAGTAAGTGTGGGTTCTTGCCCAGTTAATTTACAGCTTTTCTACATTTGGAAAAGATCCTGCTTTTTTTCTGACTCCTGTTATGTGAAATGATGTCTGGCAGTCATCTTGTTCTTTCCTACATAAAACATGATTAAAGTATGCTCTTTCAGAAAGAACAACAAAGAAAAAAAGCTTTGACCATGCAGTAGTAGAAGCCACCTGGGGCTACTTTAATAGCACAGAATTGTAATCGTTAAGTTAAATGTTCATCTGAAGATAATACAGGGCACAAAATGAAAAGAACATGACTGCAACACAGAGAAACAAAGGACAGAAATGCTGGCTGTGTAGATTTTCTTATTTGTGTGTGCACATGCATGCACATTTACACACACACACAAACTCACAGAAAATGTCAGTGTGTGTGCGTAAGTTTTACGTTGGTAATCAAAACTCATGATATTATGCCATACCAGACGATCACACTATCACGGAAAGTCTTCTTTACCTCTTTGAAAAAGAAAATTAAATCTATTTAAGAAAAAATATGTATGTTAACACAAGAGGAAGAATTAAAAAATATATTGATAAAAGACAAACAACAAACAGGTACAAGAAAAAAGCAATTAGAAGTTTAAAAGGAATTCTTATTGGAATATTGCCAAGAAAAAAGGAATAGATATGCAGAAAATGCATCAGACACAGTTACTGAGAGAGTTGAAAAATAAACAAAATTGAAATAAAGATTATTAATTGGTGTGATCTCATGAAAGACGTCAACTGGTGTTGCTGTAGATTAGATGACCAAAAAAAAAAAAAAAAAAAAAAAATGCTGTCTTGCTCAACTTTATGTTTTAGAATGAGAACTGTCCAAAATAATTAAATTGTCTATTTAAACAAATAAATGTGTTCAAAAATTTTCTCTGAGACTTTCTGAATTAAAAATCATAATACCATTCCTAGACATATATCCAAAATATGCTCAACTATACAACAAGGACATCTGTTCAACCATGATCATAGCAGCTTTATTCGTAATAGCCAGATTCTGGAAACAACTCAGAATGTCCCTCACAGGAGGAATGGATGCAGAAATTGTGGTATATTTACACAATGGAATACCACTCAGCAATTAAAAACAAGGAAATCATGAAATTTGCAGGCAAATGGTGGGAACTAGAAAAGATCACTCTGAGTGAGGTGTCCCAGAAGCAAAAAGACACACATGGTATATACTCACTTATAAGTGGATATTACACATATAATATAGGATAAACATTCTAAAATCTGTACACCTAAGGAAACTAAGCAAGAAGGAGGACCCTGGGTAAGATGATCAATCCTCACTCAGAGAAGCAAATGGGGTAGACATTGGAGGAGGGAAAAAACAGGGAACAGGACAGGAGCCTACCACAGAGGGCCTCTGAAAGACTTTACCCAGCACGGTATCAAAGCAGATGTTGAGAGTCATAGCCAAACTTTGGGCAGAGTGCAGGGAATCTTATGAAAGAAGGGGAGATGAAAGATCTGGAGGAGACAGTAGCTCCACAAGGAGAGCAACAGAACCAAAATATCTGGGCACAGGGCGACTGATACTGCAACCAGGGACCATGCATGGATATAACCTAGAACCCTTACACAGATGTAGCCCATGACAGCTCAGTCTCCAAGTGGGTGCCCTAATAAGGGGAGTAGGGGCTGTCCCTGACATGAACTCAGTGGCCATCTCTTTGATCACCTGAGGGCTGAGCAGTCTTACCAGGCCACAGAGGAAGACAAGTCCTGATGAGCCAGTCCTGCAGCCACTCCTGATGAGACCTGATAGGTTAGGGTTACATGGAAGGGGAGGAGGACCTCCCCTCTCAGTGAACTTGGGAAGGGACATAAGAGGAGAAGAGGTAGAAAAAGTGAATTTTGGAGGGGATGAGGTGCGGGGGGGGGGCTACTGCTGAGATACAAAATGAATAAATTGTAATTAACAAAAAATTAATTAAAAATCATATTACAGCATATAAAGAAAAACACCTTCATTTATTTGCTCACTTTTCACTCTCTCAGGTGATGTCTCAATACATAGAACAACTGGTCCTTGAACTTGGATACTACCCTCCCTCTGCTTCCTGAAATTATAGGATAGACTTGTTCCAAGTTCGAAGCTATGTTATCACATCATTTGCATTAATTTATGTGCTGTATATCTTTCAAAGTAGAAAATTATTCCACCTCTATTTTTCAGTTATATACCTAGAGACAGGGTTAGATAATTTGCAGAACCCTTTGTAAAATCGCAGTGTAGAATTCTTTACACCTTCCCATAGCACTGCCTTCTTCACTGTGCCACCTGTATTTGAGGGGTAGTTAAAATTCATACCATAGACATTCCGTAGAAAGAGATCATCTATTGTTGCTATTATTGTTGTTGTTCTTGTTCAGACACACAAAATCTGCTATCTATGTAGAAGCCAACATTCTTACAGATAACACAATTATCTATCTCTACCCTAGAACAGAACTTTGTTGTGGAAGTTTCACTTTGCTTCTGTTGTATGAAAATGGATACTGAAGAATCTGGCACGTCACTCAGAGGAAACCTCACAGTACATTCTTTACTGGCGATCCTTCCAGCCTCTGCATGTTGTGTCACTACCAGTCCCGAGATCCACTTGTCCTTAGGTTACTCTATCTTCTCTTACTCTTCATGTACTCATTAAGATAGTACACGACTCAAGTGTAAAATTAAAAAAAAAAAAATTCCTGAAATTTGTTATAAACACTTGGTAAAATATTTCTAGTCCTCAAATTCATTTGTGTGTGTGTGTGTGTGTGTGTGTGTGTGTGATGTGTGTGCAGAGCTGTGAATCTGTGGCCATATGTAGATAGGTGTGCACATGTATATTGGCCACCAGACAATCTCTTTGTCATTCTTTGGGAGCTTTTGACTTTGTTGTCAAGAGATCTGTCTGTGTCTGGAGCTCACTGATTAAGATAATCTGGCTCCTCCAGGTCTTTCCTTATCCCCTTTCTTTCATAAGTTTCCCTGCACTCTGCCCAAAGTTTGGCTATGAGTCTCAGTAGCTATTTCGAGACCTCGATCAGTAGAGTTTTTCAAAGGCCATCTGTGGAAGACTCCTGTCATGTTTCCTATCTTCTCCTGCTTCTGATATCTATGGAATTTGCCCTTCTGAATGAGGACTGAGCATCTTCCCTAGGGTCTTCCTTGTTGTTTAACTTGTTTAGGAGTATAGATTTTAGTATGATTATCCTATATTATTCGTCTCATAACCACTTATGACTGAGTATATGCCATGTGTGTCTTTCTGTTTCTCGGTTACCTCACTCAAGATGTTATTTTCTAGAAGAGCCAAAATAACTGAACCCTGAGGGCCCTGAATAGAATGATACCCCAACCAAGGACAATACATGAAGAGGACCTGAAATCCTGGCTCAGATGTACACCATCGACTCAGTTTCCAAGTGGGGTCACTGGAAAGGGGACCATGGAATTTCTCTGGCATGAAATCAGTGGCAGGCTCTCTGATCACCTGCCTCTGGGGAGTGAAGCCTTGCCAGGCCACAGAGGAAGACAATTCAGTCATTCCTGATGAGACCTGATAGGCTAGGGTCAAATAGAAGGGAAGGAGGACTTCCCTATCAGTGGACTAGGGGAGGGGTATAGAAGGAGAAGGGGGGAAGGGGGATTGTGAAGAGATGAGGGAGGGGATCACATGTGGGATACAAATTGAGTAAATTATAATAAATGATAATAACAAAAAGAAAAAGATGTTAGACACCCCACCCCCAAAATGTATAACCTTGCTGGTTTGGGAGATCTAGACACCTCTTAGTCTAATCCCCCAGCATTTGGATTACAAGCATATGCCACCAATTTTTGCTTTTAATGTGGATGCTGAGGTTCCCATGTTTGAGTGGCAAATACTTTTGACTGAACCACTTCTCCAAGCCACCCGACCCATTTTATTTCTTTGTAAATGTTGCAATGATCTTGACAGAAATGGGCTGGAAACCATTCCTGATTCACAGAATGACCCGGCAAGTGAATCAATGAGATGAGATAATACCGTCATTAATTCTTACGTGCAACCAGTAACCACCACATATGCGTTAGCCTCTATTTCCCATTTCCATGGCTATGAATAAGAATTAAAAAAAAAAATTATTGACCAATTGTATTAGAATTACTCTAATGAAATATCAGAGGTCACAAATCCACGTGGTTGTCTTCTCATTGTTTTACATATACTTACCCACCCAGTCCCCACAACAACACTGGCATGGCTTCATAGACACTGTTCTTTCTCAGATCGCTGAATGGACACATGGGAAACTTAATCAATGGCGTTCCATTCTATCATTCGCGCCTAAGCGTCATGTCAGTACGATCCACTCTTCTACTGTAAATGTGGTGGCGGGTAGTTCAATGATAATGTGTCCCCACAGAATCAGCTGTGCAAACAGTAGGTTATACCAGATGTTTGTGCCCTTAGGAAAGTTTTAGGAAGTTCACCTTTACTCGAGGAGATTTGTTTCTGGGAGCAGACTTCGACAGTTTAGAGCTTTGCCCTATGTCCAGTTGACTCTCCCTGCTTCTTACTTGTGTTTGAAATGTGGTCTCTCAGCTTCCTGCTCCAGGTGTTACACATGTTGTATGCTACCATGCTGAAAAGGTAAACTCAAATAATTTATTTTTAAATAAAACGTTTGGTCATGACGTTTTACCACAGCAGTCGTGAGGCAACTGATGTAGTCTATTTCTACAGTTGGGTTAATTTAGAACGTCTCAAGATTTATTTTTTTCTGTTTCTGAAATTGCTTAATATTGAAGAAAAGTACACAGTCTGTAGATGACATTCAAATAATCCTCATTAACTACATACAATGCAATTATTTATTATTTTTCACCACACATTTTCTGACTTAAAAAAAAATGATTGCATAGAAAATAAGGGAATTTTGTTCTCATTGAAAGCTTGCTGTGAAATAAGCATGATGATTTCATCATTTTGGATCTATTGATTGCTCTTCAAATGCCCTGCATCTGTAATTAGGACCTGCAGTAGTCAAACACATTCTGAATGTTTCTGTTAATAACCTTCTGCTTTATATTCTTGTTGTCCCTGCTTTAAATACAGTACTATCTCTTAACATTTGACATTTTCAGGAAACAAGTCACAATCTTTGTGGGTTTTTTTGTTGTTGTTGTTTATTTTGTTTTGTTTTGTTTTGTTTTGTTTTTTTGAGAGAAGTGAAGTGCTTTGTCTCTGTTCCATTTAAGGGCACCTTTTTATATTGTTCATTCATGAATCTCTGTTGAGTGACTGAATAAATTAAGCAAGATTAAAGCACATTGTAATTAATTTTATGGTACAGCACATCATATTTAGAACAAATTTTATTTTATTTTAGATAAAGTAAACTAAATATTTTTATATTTAAAATCAATTAGAAGATGTCTGCTTTTGATGGACGGGTATCAGGAAACATTCATACATGAAAACAATGCAACCGGGCTGGAGGATGGCACAGATGTTAAAGTGCTTCCCCATGAGTATGAGCAACTCAGTTGACAATTTAAAAAACAAATAAAAGAAACAAGTTAAGAAAAACATGTGTGTTTGTGTGAGCTGGGGAAATCAAGATACATCAGTATACAGGGCTCTCAGGTTGCCAGGCTTAGCTAAACTTGGCAAGTTCCTGGCCAGAGAGATCTGTATTTGTTTTAATAAACAGTGGATTGCTGATGATACATTTGATAACTGACATTTGATGTTGCATTCTGGCCTCCATACACAAATGCTCACATGCATATGTGAATCCAAATATGATTGATGCACAAATACATAGACTCTCTATCTCTCTGTGTCTCTACTTGTGGATAAAATAATCTAATAATTGTTTTTTATTTATTTTTTATTTTTTTTATTTTTTGACTTTTATTGTTTACACTTTATTTGCTTAGTATCCCCTCATAAACTCCTCTCTCCTCCCCTCCTAATCCCACCTTTACTCCCCCTTCTTCACAAATCCCCTCCCCATGTCCATTTATAGGGGAGGTCCCCCTCTCCTTCCTTCTGATCTCAGTCTATCAGATCTCATCAGGAGTGGCAGCATTGTCTTCTTCTGTGGCCTGGTAAGGCTGCTCTCTCCTGAGGAGGAGGTGATCAAAGAACAGGCCAATCAGTTTATGTCAGAGGCAGTCCCTCTTCCCATTACTATTTAACCCACTTGGACACTAAACTGCCATGGGCTACATCTGTGCAGGGGTTCTAGGTTATCTCCATGAATAGTCCTTGGTTGGAGTATGAGTCTCTGGGAAGTTCCCTGTGTTCAAATTTTCTTGTTCGGTTTCATTGATTCTTTGAGTTGCTTTATTTGTTTTTAATTTATTGATTTCAGCCCTGAGTTTGATTATTTCCAGCTGTCTACTCCTTTATGGTGTGTCTCATGCTTTTCTAGAGTTTTTAGGTGAGTCATTAAGTTGTTTGAATGAGCTGTTTTGAATTTCTTCTTAATAATAATTTTAAAACTTTATGATGATAAAAACATTGTTAATTTAACTGAGTTTAATGTATTCTATCAGTATTTTTCTAAATATGATTCACATTTACAACTTCTATATGAAGTAATCTTAAACAATATATACATGAAGTTAAATTTCTGCTTCATAGTTCTACAGTATCAGCAGAAATTAAGAGAGAATTAAAAATTGTTATCTCAGAAATATTACAGAATTTAAGAAGCAGAATTCAAGTACGTACTAGACACATAGTTGACAGACTACTTTAACACAGATAATAGCAATTTGAAACACAATAGTGACATGAGGATTTAAAACACAAATGAGAGGGTAGCTACAGCCAGGATACAAAGTGAATAAATTGTAGTAAATAAATAACTTACAAATTTAAATAAATATTAGAAATTTGAGAGAACATATTTCACAGAGAACATGTATACGTTAATAAACCAAGGAAGATATTTGGCATCATTGTCTCTGTGCTAATTTAAGTTAATTATGCACTGAGATATCATATGTATCTTATGGATAAAGTGATAAAAGTATCAATACAGACAGTATTAATCACTGGCTACACATGATAGTTAACACTAATTGTCAACAAGACACTTAGTCAGCAAGCTTACAGACACAGCATTGAGGTGTCTAGATTAAGGTTAGTCACTGACAATGCCTGTGAGGTATTGTCTTGATTATATTGACCTAGGTAGACATATTGTATGGATGGATGGGGCCGTTCCCTGAGCATGGCATGCTAGTTTGTGGAAAACAGAGAGGGGCTGAACACTAGCATCTGTGCATTAAGTCATTGCTCTCTGCTCTTTACTGTGGAGCCCATGTTACAAGCTGCTTCAAATGTCTGGCTTCTGTGACTTTCTTGCAGTGGAAGCCTAGAACCTGGGCTTGAGAGAGCGAGAGAAAAAAATAACTTTCACTATGAAGTGCTTTTGGGTTATTTATCATAGCAACAGGAAATAGAACTAAGACATAAGAATTATCCTCTGATGTTGTAGGTTGAATTCTCAATGGGTACAGGGACAGGAAATTCTCCTCAAAATTAAACTTACCAGAAGTGGCTGCATTGTCATCTTCTGTGGCCTGGTAAGGCTGCTCCCCCCTCAGGAGGAGGTGATCAAAGAGCAGACCAATCATATTATGTCAGAGGCAGTCCCTCTTCCCATTACTATGTAACCCACTTGGACACTGAACTGCCATGGGCTACATCTGTGCAGGGGTTCTAGGTTTTCTCCATGAATAGTCCTTGGTTGGAGTATGAGTCTCTGGGAAGTTCCCTGTGCATGCAGAAAGGGAAGGAAGGGTGGGATCAGGAGGGGAGGAGGAAGGGGCTTATGGGGGTTACAAAATGAATAAAGTGTAATTAATAATAATAATAAATAATAATAAAGTCCCTCAAAAAATTAAACTTACCATTCACTAACTGGTCTGGGATAATTTGCAAAGTAAAATGTATATTCACACAATACTTGAATTCCAATGTTCTTTGCAGTCTTAGTTGTAGTTGCCCAAACCTTAAAACAGCCAATTACACTTTAATAGGTGGATAGTCACCAGAATAGATATACAGGTCTAAATATTTATATATTTCAAAACGAAGGATGCCGTAAAGGAATCCAAATAAGAAAAAGTCTGTATTAAGACCATTAAGGTTTTAATAAGTCAGTGTTTTACTTTTACTGTGTATTATGGAATAGATATTGTGCCATGGAAAGACTAGAGATTGAGTTGAGAAGGTAATACTTTCTGAAGCACATTAAACTTAAATCCAGAAAGAAGGAGAGGAAGACCTCCCCTATCAGTGGACTTGGGGAGGGGCATGAATGCAGAAAGGAGAGGAAGGGTGGGATCGGGAGGGGAGGAGGGAGGGGCTTATGGGGGGGATACAAAATGAATAAAGTATAATTAATAATAAAAAATGGAAAAAAAAAAACAAATAAATGGAAGCCAATACAAATCATAAAAAAATTAATCCAGAGTATTTTTGTTCTTAATCCATGCATTGTAAATTTCTATCAATTTCTCATAATGATATTTTTTACTTTTATATTAATTGCAGTTTATTCACTTTGTATCCCAGCTATAGCCCCCTCCCTCATTCCCTCCCCATCCCACACTCCCTCCCTTATCTCCTCCCATGCCTCTTTCCAAGTCAATTGGTAGGGGAGGTCCTCCTCCAATTCCATCTGACCCTAGCCTATCAGGTCTCATCAGGACTGGCTGCATTGTCCTCCTGTGTGGCCTGGCAAAGCAGTTCCCCCCTCAATGGGAGGTGATCAAAGAGACAGCCACTGTGTTCATGTCAGAGACAGTTCCTGTTCTCCTTACTAGGGCACCCACTTGGATACCGTGCTGGATACCATGGGCTACATCTGAAAAGGGGTTCTAGGTTATATCTATGCATGGTCCTTGGTTGGAGTATCAGTCTCAGAAAAGACTCCTGTGCCCAGATACTTTTGTTCTGTTGCTCTGCTTGTAGAGCTCCTGTCCTCTCCAGGATTTCCTATCTCCCCCTTCTTTCATAAGATTCCCTGCCGTCTGCCCAATGTTTGGCTATGAGTCTCAGCATCTGCTTTGATACACTGCTTGGCAGAATCTTTCAGAGGCCCTCTGTTGTAGGCTTATGTCATGTAATTTTAAAAGAGAGAAGAACCTAAACAGTGGTATTACTAACGTTTATTATGAAAAAAAACACATAAATAAATTCACAAGAAATTTAAAACATGTAGAAATGAATGGCCATATGAACTAAACATACAAATCTTCAATTACGGATAGATAAATGATTAGAATTTAGTGAGCATTTTAGGTGAACTGTAGTAAGTTATACATAGATTAGAAAAAAATTCTCCTTGCTTCAGTATTTATATATTTTTCTTATTGCATGGCAATGAAGCACATTTACAGTTTTATAAAGTAAATAGATACACTTTAGATGAAAAAGACAGATTAACATTGGTAAAGATATATTTTAAATAATATATATATATATATTTTTTTTTTTTTTTACATTCTTTGCTTCATTTGTAGCAAGCTAAAAAAAAATCCCTGATAAAACTCCAGGGTATTTTTTCTTAGCTAATTTCATGGGCAGATTTCTGTAATATGTGGTAGAAACAGAAAGATAGAAATATGCTCATTTTTGACTAAAATTCTCCCATTTCCCTGAGACTGTTGATTTCCACAGTAAAATTCAATGGGTTGAATAGTCCTTTTGTGAAAAATCTATTATATTTTTTTCCAGACAGAATAATTACCTAACAACAGGAACAGCATGTTACAGAAAACTCACTATTATCTTTTCCTGATATGAAAAAGGAACTGTTCTAAAGAAGGAGGAAATAACTCAACAGACCTCACTAAGCAATATGTTTTGGGACAAAGGAGATTTAATGAAAGAGACACCATGATGGTTCATCCTTTGTTATGCATTCTCATAACTGCTGTTAGGATAAAAGGATAAAGCATTATTATAAATTTGACATAATTATTTCAACTCATTATTTCCTTTCATATAAAAGCCTGTATCTGACTTTGATGTAGCCTGTGTGTGTGTGTGTGTGTGTGTGTGTGTGTCTATGTGTGTGTGTTTGCTGCAAAAATTGAAAATGGGAGGAAAAGTTTCTCCCTCAGAAATTGAAGGCAGAAGATGCTATCCTTGCCATTTGAAAACATGTTTAATTAAGCTTGTTAGGGTAAGAGGAGAAAGAACACGTGATGATTATAATATAAACTATTCCTCACAGTAGAAGCCACCACTGCATCCTTGGATACAATATTTGAAAGCATTTCATTTCACTAATCTTTAATGTTTTCAGAACATTTACTTGGACTTGATATCAGAGATATAGTACAAAGTTACGTGTGGTGATGCCTGTTAATGATCCCAGCAAAGGGCGAATGAAGGCAGGAAAATGGGAGTTGGTGGCCAATATAGTTATACAGCAATAATCGAGGCTGGTGTAACTTATTTCAAAACATAATTCAAGCAACAACAAGCTCCTAAAATAAAGAACACATACAAGTATAAAAAGAAACAATATTAATAAAATAATAAACATGCCTGAGAAACACTCACTTAAATGTTTGAAAAGCTGACCATGAACAAGTTGCCTTAGGCTGAACTCTTAACAGTATCTCCTCAAAAGCCCAGGATCATTTTCTTACTTTCTGATTGCTAGGTAGGTGATCTTAAAAAGAGATACAAACTTAACACATTCAATTAAAAGTGCTGTAGAGCAACAATATAGATTCAAAGTGAGTTGTGGTGGTGGTGAGAAAGATTAATCTCCAGGCCTTGTGTATCCTAGGCAATCACTCTATCATTGAGTTACGTCATCAAACATAATGGTGTTTTTATGAGGAACAAAAAAAATAAAAATAAAAAGACACAGACCTACACAATGAGAAAAATGTGCAAAGTGTGCCTTGCAAAGGCATACAACTTTGAAGACATATTTAATTTCATTCTTTCTCTCACACCTGCTATTTGTGACATATGTGTTTGTATCTGTGGCGAGTTTGGAAGTTGATCTGACAATTTCCTATGAAGATAAACATGCTCATAGAAGCTTTACTATACTTGCCCCTAATTGGTAACAACTCAAAACATTCTAGTCCTGCAATGGAAACAATCTCTTCATTTATAGGAAAATGGATAAACTAAGCTTAGATTACATACAACAGATCACTACCCAGAAATTAAGGTAACCAACTGTTGGTATATGAACCTCAAATAATTGGACTCAGCAAAAAGTTCATGATAAAATAGTGTACATATGATACCACTTATAGAAACTTCTAGAAATCCATGACTAAGTTCTGGAAGAAAATCAGAACATTGCTTGCCTCTGGAATTATGAACTGCCTGGAAAGAGACATGATAAATACTGAGAAATTATAGAACTGTTATATATATATATATATATAGTCCCAGATATGTGCAATTGACAACATTGTTAGGATTCCTTGCTTATAATCTTTTTGTTTTACTGTATATACCTAATAACACATGAAATATAATTCTGTATATACATATTTAAGTATTTAAGCTATTCTAAATACTAAAATAAAATATCTAGAATAACTATCAAATGTAATGAACTGAACTTTAATATTCTGGAACATTTCCTCCATAACAATACTTTACAATATTTGCTTAATTTACTTAGTTTTTTTATATATATACTTAGTTTTTACTTAGTTTTTTAATAATTTAGTATATTTATGTGTGTGTATATATATATCACATGAAACTCAATCCCTAACTAATATATTTCACTTATTTATATATTTGTACAATAAAAATGCAGTTCCTATACTTATGATTCTTTAATATTAATTCTTCTTTTAATATAATTAATTTTAATATAATTAATCAGTTATTTTCTTTATAATCTACATTGACTATCACTCATTTAAAACATTCATTTCTACACTCAGTGTGTGAGCATATGTGACAAGCGTCCTTTTTTATTAGGCTTGAATTGGGTGTTTAAGTCCTTGGAAGTCACGGGATTGAGCTTTAGGTCTAGTGTGTGGTTAAGGTCTGACATACTTATTTCTATGTGGATAACTAACTTCACTAACACGAAAAGTCGAACAGGGGTTCCTTTGTCTTTTCAACTTCATAGGTCCATCTCATGTGAATTTTTTTACAGCAGTCTTATCTGCTTCTTGAGTAGGACTTTGTTCTCTTGCTTTCCACCAGAGATTTCTGCGAGTTTTCTATTCACCCAAATTATTGAACTTTACTAATAAAATTGAAATGACCAGAAAATCTAGCATTATTAGTCACTACCCTCATATTTCACATGAAAAACTAATCTCAACTTTTGTATCAACCGTACAGTCATCTTGTCACATTCATTTGAAAATTATTTCGGTTAGAATTCTATCGACAATATATAGATACAGTTTTTTGCTTTTCTTATCATTATTATTATTATTATTATTATTATTATTATTATTTACCGTTTATTCAATTTGTATTCCACTTGTAGTCCTACCCTCTCTCAGCCTTCCTACTTTATGCCTCTTCCCTAGTCCACTGATAGGGGAGGTCCTCCTCCCCTACTGCCTGACCCTAGCCTATCAGGTCCCATCAGGACTGCCTGGATTGTCTTCCTCTGTGGGCTGGCTAGATCTCTCCTCCTGGGAGAAGTGGTCAAGGAGCAGGTACAAGATTTTATGTCTCTTCTAGCCCCCCTCCCCAGTATTTTGGCTTTGTTGGTGTCTTTGTGTGGTTCCTATCCCCCTTTCTTCCATAAGCCTCTCAGTTCTCTGTTCAAAGTTTGGCTGTCAGTCTCTGCATCTTTGAGCCTCTGCCTTGGGATTCTTTTAGAGGACATCTGTGGTAGGCTCCAGTCCAGATTTCCTTTTTCTACCATTTCCAGTATCTATCCTGTTCTACCTTCTGAATGATAATTAGGAATCTTTGCTGGAGTCGTTTTATTGTTTAGCTTCTTTAGGGCTGTAGATTTAATATGTTCATCCTATATTATATGGCTAATATCCACTTATAAGTGAGTATACACCATGTGTGTATTCCTTCTTCTGAGATACCTCACTCAGGATAAT
This sequence comes from Psammomys obesus, assembly GCF_907164565.1. Classification (NCBI taxonomy): domain Eukaryota; kingdom Metazoa; phylum Chordata; class Mammalia; order Rodentia; family Muridae; genus Psammomys; species Psammomys obesus. The sequence continues at coordinate 14,716,527 of NW_026596134.1, read as the reverse complement.
CTTTTCTATCCCCCCATTTGCTTGCAAATTTCGTGATTTCCTTGTTTTTTATATATAATATCAAAAAACCTATATATATGTATATATATAATATTTTTTAAAAATATTATTATCATTTATTATAATTTATTCAATTTGTGTCTCAGCTGTGTGTTCCTTCCCCTGGTGTTTAATTTCTTGAGTTCTTTATATATTTTAGATATCAGCCCTCCAAAATATCATCCACCATGACCAAGCAGGCTTCATCTGAGGCATTCAGGAGTGGTTCAATATAGGGAAATCCACCAATGAAATTCACCATTTAAAAAAACTGAAAGAAAAAAAAAAAAACACGATGGTTTCCTTAGATACCGAAAAGGCATTTGACAAAATCCAACACTCATTCACGTTTAAAGTTTTGGAGAGATCAGTGACACAAGGTACATACCTAAACATAGTAAAGGCAATATATACAGCTAGCCTATAGCCAACATCAAACTAAGAGGAGAGAAACTTAAGTCAATCCCACTGAAATCAAGGACAAGGCAAGGCTTCTTAATCTCGCCATATCTCTTCAACTTATTTCTTGAAATCCTTCCTAGAGCAATAAGATAACTAAAGGAGATCAGGGATAAAAGTTAGAAAGGAAGAAGCCAAATTATCACTATACACGGACACTATAACAGTATAAATAAGTGATCCCAAGAAATCTATCAGAGAACTTCTTCAGCTGATAAACACTGTCAGCAAATTGGCTGGATACAAAAATTACCTAGAAAAAAAAAAAAGTAGATTTCCTGTATACAAAAAAACAAAAGGGATGAGAAAGAAATTAGGGAAACAGCATTCTTCACAATAGCCACAAATAATATAAAGTGCCTTGCTGTGACAAGTGAAAACTTGTATGAAAAAAAAATCAATTCTCTCAAGAAATAAATTGAGAAAGATATCATAAGATGGAAAGATCTCCCATGCTCATGGCTTGGTAGGATTAACATAGTGAAAATGGCTATCCTACCAAAAGCAATCTACAGATTCAATGCAATTCCCATCAAAATCCCAACACAATTTTTTGCAGACATTGAAGGAACAAGTCTCAACTTCATATGGCAAAACAAACAAACAAACAAAAAACTAGAATAGCTAAAACCATCCTGTAAAATAAAATAATTTCTGGAGGTACCTCCATCCTTGATCTCAAGTTGTACTGTAAAGCAACAATAATAAAACTGGCATTGTACTAACAGAGAAAGAGACTGGAGGATCAACACAATCAAATTGAAGATCCAGAAATAAACATACACACCTACTAAGGACACCTGATTTTTGGTAAAGAAGCCAAGAGCATACCATGGAAAAAAGACAGCATCTTCAACAAATTGTACTGGTCTAACTGGATATCTACATGTAGAAAAATGCAAATAGATTCATATTTATCACCCTGCACAAAAGTAAAGTCCAAATGGATCAAAGACCTTAACTTAAAACCAGATACATTAATTCTGTTAGAAGAAGTAGAGAAGAGCCTTGAAGTCATTTGTATGAAAGACAACTTCCTGGACAGAACACCAAAGCTCAGTCTCTAAGGTCAATGATCAATAAATGGGACTACCTAAAACTGAAAAGCTTCTGCAAAGCAAAGGACACAGTCATCAGAACAAAATGACAGCCTACAGACTGGGAAAAGATAGTTGCAGTTTTTAAAGTAATTTCTTAGTCACATTAGAATTTCCTATGTATAGTATGTATTAAATTATGTTAAAAGCAGTAATTTTAGGCTTGAGAAATGTCTCAACAATTTAGCTCATACCTTACAAACAAGAAGACCAAGATTTTGATTTCAATATTCTGGCAAATGCCAGGAGGATTTTGGAGCCCTCCTATAATTTTATAATGAAAGACAGCAACCCCTTGAGCAAGGTGGCTAAAAAAATTTAGCCTTCTATGAGCTCTGGATTTAAATGAGAAATCTGACTTCCAAAGAATATAGAAGAAAAGCAATGCGGAGGATTATAAACCTCAGCATTTGCCTTGGTTAGTATGTATATGTACATATACCACACACACAAACAAACTTAGAAATGAAAAAAAAATGGTTTTAAAAAGTAAATCTTAGACTAGTATAGCAGTAAGGAACAGGTATTTTTTTTTTCTGAGAACCCAGTTCCCATCCCAGTATCCATATCATGAGGAATACAATAGCTAATAACTCTATCTCCAGGAGATTCTACCTCTCTGCCCTTTATGGACACTAACACTCAGATGCACATGCAGAAACATATACACCCCATGGACTAGGGGAGGGGCATACGGAGAGAAGAGGGAGGATGAAATTGGGAGGAGATGAGGGAAGGGGCCAGAGCAGGGAAACAAAATGAATAACTTGTAATAAAAAATAAATTAAAAATTAAAAAAGAAACTATTCAGAAACTACTAAAAATTCAAAAAGCAATAGATATAAAAGTCCTTCACCATCTCAATAACTATGTATTTCTTCTACATACATCTGTATACTTCTACCATAAATTATATTTTTGATTGTTTTTTTCTTTCTGAGACATGGTCTTGGCTGGCACTTGATATGTTACCCAAACTGATGTAAAGCTCACAATCACTTGCTTCAGTCTTCTGAGTACTGCTGGTATAGTTAAGAGTTTTCATAACTGGACAATTGACATTTTATTTTAGATTTACTATTATATATGTGATAATAAAGAATATAGAATAAATTTATTTTTATTATTTCAAACTTGTTTTAATTAATTTTAAGAACCTGATCAGATGTGATGTTCTGTAAATAACTAAAAGCAGCATATGTAAAATTATGTTTTAGTTCGCCTTTTGTAATTGTTGTCTCAGAGGCTTACTGCTGAATAAGCTCATTCTTTCTCATTCTATCTGAATTCTTGCTGGATGGTTTAGCTCAGCTGTTCTCACTCAAAACTCCACTCCAAGCTGAGTGATTCAAATTGGCTTCTCTGAGCTTCTCCTGAATTGTTTTGCTTTTGAACCCCATGAACTGAACTAAACTAAGGTTCATGTACTCAACTGAACTCAAGTATTCTCAATGGAACTGCTTGAAACTGCCTATGCTACAGTACTGTAATGAACTAAACTGAACTCGAGTCTTCTGTACTGTTTTCTCTACTGAGCTCTCTTTTGTACTCACCTCCATTCTTTTCTCTACTGTGCTTTCTTCTCTACTCTCTCTCTCTCTCTGCTACCCTACTCTCCTGTCTCAATTCTTTGTACTGCCCTTACATAGCTTCTCTTTCCTATCTGTTCTCAGGAGAGTTGGGAATACCCTATCTCTGACTCATCCTGCCAAATCTTTCTCTAATTTGTTACTTTATTTGGCCCTTAATTAGACATCACATTCAAAGCAAATTTTTTTTTTTTTTCTACAAAATAGCTTTGCCTACATTGTTTGGGATTAAAGGTGGGGATTAAGGGTGTGTTGGTATTTCCAGTGGATGGATTAAAGTTGTGTCCTTCCAGCCTGATCACACAGACCTAGAATGGCTTTGGATGTGATCAATAGCCAAAGTAGCCGTATTGTTGGATTAAAATTAATCTAAAAGCATCTGAGAAGAGATATGTTTACATGTTTTTTAATGTTTTTATTTATTTATTTTAGATTTTTAATTTTTTTATTAATTACACTTTATTTACTTTGTAACCCCCCTGTAGCGCCCTCCCCCTTCCCCTCCCAATTCCTCCTTTCTTCCTCCTTCTCCACTCATGCCCATCCCCAAGACCACTAGTAGGGAATGTATTCTTTTCCTTCCTTCTGATCCTAGTCTATTAGGTCTCATCAGGAGTGGCTGCATTGTCTTCTTCTGTGGCCTGGTAAGGCTGCTCTCCCTTCTGAGGGGGAGGTAATCAAAGAGCAGGCAAATCAGCTCATGTCAGAGACAGTCCCTGTTCCCATTACTATGGAACCCACTTGGAGAATTGTCATGGGCTACATCTGTGCAGTGGTCATCTCCATGCATTGCACTCGGTTGGAGTATCAGTCTCAGGGTTTTTATTTTTAACAATGTTTTTTCTTTCTCATCTTTCAGCAACGGGGCATGATTCCAGTTCTCAATGTTGGATAACTAATTGCTATAATAATTATGTTCTTTTTGCTGTTTTATTATCATCATCATCATCATCATTATTTACAATTTATTCACTTTGTATCCCAGTTGTAGCTCCCTCTCATCTCCTTCTGGTCCCACCTTCCCTCCCTCTTCCTTCCCTATCTCTCCACTAGTCCATTTATAGGGGAGGTCCTCCTCCTCTACTGTCTGACCCTAGCCTATCAGGTCTCATCAGGACTGTCTGGAACTACTTCCTTTGTGGGCTGACTAGGTCACCCCATCAGGGAGAAGTGATCAAGGAGTTTTATGGACACTGTACTAGTGTTCCTTTATGAAGTATGAAGCCTCTTAGGTATTTTATAGAATTTATTAGTAGAAAGGTAAATTGATTCCCATCTAATTTTCAGGTGCTGGCCTATTAAGAATGAGTTGAGAATTATTTCAAGTGCTTTTCATTGTACTTAAGGCACATGTAACATAATATTTATCATTCTGTTTGTTCAGACAGCAAATATTGACAAAATTTCCAATTTTATAACATTTTTCTTTATTTTGCTATTGTTTCTATTATACCCTTACAACATTCTTTATTATTTTTCTGTTTCCAAACAGGTTTAAATGAGAAAAAAAAAGTCATCCTTTAAAAGCTGGTGAAAATACTAATTTTAATTTTTTAATAATGCAAAGGATTTGAGCTATTCAATATTATCATTATATAATTGCACTTAAAGGTTCAAATTTTGTCAGTATTTGACAAATGATGTATGTAATTAGTATATTTGTTGACAATTTTTATCAATATCTGAATTTATTTCAAGTATTCTATACTGTTTTTAATTGTGTGTATGCTTGTGTTTCTGTATGAGGGAACGTACACATGAGTACCATACTCAGAGAGACAAGTAAGGGGCACTGATTCTCTGGAGTAGGAATTAAAAGTGGTTGTTAACAACGTGATGTGGATGCTAGGAATTAAACTGCAGTTTAATAGTATTATGTCACGCATGAGACATGTGTCCAACCCCAGACTTCATGTTTCCATTTTTTTTAAATGTTGTACATGAGTACTAATAATCCAAACACAGTTTCTAATGCTTGTGTGGAAAGGACTTTCTCCACTGAGCCATCACTTCAGATTCTTTACAGCCTTTTCTCCAAACTTTTTTCCCTCTAGACTACTCTGGAGTGAGAAACAAATTTTCTAGACTATCTTTTCCAACAGCTTACAGAACCATGCATGATAGCTCAAGTTTTACTCACTGCTTGTGTTTTAATAACTCAAAGATAGTTATACTAAAGTGGTGGATAGATATGGCTTCTATTTTGCAGCTGGGTTTGCATCAATATATACTTTTCAATCTCCTTAATTATATTTCTATCTATCTGTCTGTTTAAGGGTAAAAGATCATTATTTTTCCTGCTCAGAGAGATCTAACGCAACTGATTTCTCTTAAAGAGTGCATGTACTGATTTTATTGCTTTTATAAATGTTTACAATGAAGTGAATGACTTCAAGGTGATAGTTTATAAGTAATGTGGCATTTGAAAGAAGAAATTGAAGTAACATTTGGTCAATAGATGTGAACATTGTAGTGTATTCTCTTTACTTCTAATGTCGTATATAAAAGGCCTAATTTCATAGTTGATGATACTGGAAACTGAACAGATAAAGTAAGATACATTATATATTGAGGAACTTCAATGTTAGTGTTAACTGCATCTGTAAACCAGGTTCCCCACTTGGAGGGAGAAAGCAATGTATATACATCCCTTAATGTTCTCTTTGGTTTTCATGTGTAGGTTACATTAGAGGTTCTTCTTTTATATATAGAAAAAAAGATATCGTGGGTTCTAAAAGATCATATAACTGTGTCTGGTCTAAAACTGAAATACAAATGCCTTCCCTTTTCCCAGAAAATTTAGAGAAATAATCAATTACAAACATTTTATCATAAGCTTAGTGAAACTATAGATGCTAGACAAATAGCCATACTGTTTGTAGTATGAGGATAGAATTTGCGCTATTTGGGTCCTAAAATAAAATTCAGAAATATCCCACAGGCAGGTTAGAGTTGTGTTCATCACATAAAAAAAAAAAAAAATCAAGTTGGGGTGGCTCATCCTTACTCAGTATGCATTATTTGGAAACAAGAGAGAAACTCAGTCTTGGGTCTTAGCTTTTCCTTCACAACCATTTCTAGAGCACGTACAGGAAATGTTCCGAGAAATGCTCACAAAAGTTATAGAACAAACTAAGATATAGATGATGCCAAGGAGTTAACTCTGAGCGTCAGTGGTTTCATGTGTGTGTGTGTGTGTGTGTGTGTGTGTGTGTGTGTGTGTGTGTGTATTTCATTTAATCACACAGGAGTTATGATTTTAGACAATAAAAGTCCATGTGAGTTTATGGGCTACAGTTCTTCAATCACACATTTTTCATGATCACCAATATTTTGATGATTTGTTCAACTTTAATTTTCAAATATATCATTTTTAAAATGTGTTTTTTCTCAAAGTTTATTTCATGAGAACCTCCAATTTACTCATTTTTTTACTGCATTTATAGTCCTCAAATAGCAAGATTCCAAAATAATGTACATTTCAATGTATGAGAAGTATCCTTTCCATGTTGTTTTCAGTTTAAGTGCCAATTTTCAAATACACAATCTTTATATTACCTTCATTTTCTAATGTAATTCAGAATGTTGAATCATTTTCTCCAAAAAGAAATGAAGAAATTATGCTGTTTGTCTATTAAGAGAAATATTGGTTATAAGCTCAAGGAAAAAAAATCAATAATATAAAATTTAAGTATAAAACAATAAAATAATAGTATTTGTGAACAACCAGCTGTGAATCTTAATGGAATCACTGTATCTCACAGGTATGTGTAATCCTCTAACCTTAAATTTTTTTCTCTGTGTGTTTTTGCTATCTACTTTCTGACCTTTAATAATGTAAATTATTTATATAGCATCACTTCATTATTCTATTTTGTTTAATCCTATAAAACAGGAAGGAATTATCTAATTTTTTCTTAAATGTGTTTTATCAGTGTGTGGAAGTGTACACAGTTTAAACATAAACCAGAGATCCAATACTTCAAGGTTACTGTAACTTTTATTTCTAGTGAAAATAAGAATATTCATCGTCATTATATATTTCCAGGGTAACTATTTAGATGCTGAAAACAATCTAATGAATCTCATAAAGATGTTGCCCTTCATCTATTTATGATAAATAACCATGACATTTTATTTATCATTTCTTTTGTTTTGTGATAAAATACTATACTGATATTCACCCAATCATAACTGAAACAGAGATACAGTTTTTGGTGACTCTCCTTCCAAAGAAAGGAGAGTCTCTGCACCATGCTGCATTGATAAACGGTCTAGGAAAGAACAAACTAATGCTATTTTAGGACTCAAGTGGGCTTTCCAAGGCTGAGAATCCTAGTCATAAGGAATCAGAATACGAATGATTGCTAGGTATTTGAAATTGTGAGATTAGAATCAAATTGCCACAACCAATGAATTCATCACATTTCATTGATTAAGATTCAACTGAAAATAAATTCATTACAGTACACAAAGCAACCTCAGGTTTTCATGATTGAGGCTTAAGATCATGGTAAAACATTGTGCATATTCTAGGCTATGGCTCTACAACTGGGTTATATCTGTAATAATGACATCATCATTATTATTGTTACTATTACCATTCTGAGAATTAGACACAATCTCAGTAAATTGCCTATGCTGCCTTCCAATGTGTGATCTCTTTGCATCCGTTTTTCTATGTACCTGCATCAATATGCCTGCACCTGGATTCTAATCATCCCTTTGATACTGACTGGTTATGTATTCACTCATTTGCTGCTTCTCTGACTTTTGCCTTTCTCAATCATTTCTTTGAATTCTTGCATTATTTTAATTCACAACGCGGTTTTTTTTTGTATTTATACTCTTACACTATACTCAATTATTTATTAACTCCAGATAAAAACCATTTAAGCACATGTAATGATTGGTTTGAATTTTTCCAAATCAGATGAATTTATGATATCATGTAACTGTCAATTTCTATTCTCACTTTAAACTCTAGTTTTCTTTCTGTGATGATGAAACGCTCCGAAAAAAAAAAAGAGAGAGAGAGAGGAAAGATCTTATTTCATCTTACACTTCCTGGTCACACAGTACATCACTATGGTAAGTCAGAGCATGAATTTAAGGCAGGATCTATGGAGAAATGATATTTTCTCCCTCACTCTCTGGCTTTGGTAAATGCTTATGCTAGGTAGCTCTCATCCAAATTTCAGGATCAGGACTCCCATGGTGGGCTGGACTTTCCTGAATAACTAATAATCAGGACAATCCCCATGAACATGCCCATAGACAAACCTGTTTTAGAAAATTCATCAACTTAGGCTTTTAAATATTGCTTAGGCAGTGTCAAGGAGACAAGGCTAAAATGAACAATTACATTCTTGATTTACATAGTGTATTATACTTAGAAAAAGTAATTTAGCTGTTCACTTTCAATAAAAAGTAGCACACTAAACTGAAAAACAGGTACCTCAAAATATAAGCATAAAACACAAACATACTGTTGTGGAATTTCATTATATCAATAACAAATGTACATTTATATTTCCACATAAACAAAATATTTTAAAAAGCATAAAACCTAAGGGTGTATGTGACAGAGTTTTAAGACATAGAAAAGTCACTAGTTTATTTGATGCTTTAGCATTTTAATGATCATAATTTCTTAGTCTCAACTTTGAAGAGATAATGTAATATATTACAAGATGATATGTTGCATGAATTATCCACTTTAACTTTCTTTCATGTATATAATTAAGTCGTGCTTAATTAAAGGTTTATTTTACTGAGTAAGTTTTTCAAGGGTATTTCAAGTCATGATATTTATCAAAGAATCTTGAGGTTTCATGTGGATGAGAGAAAACAATCTTTATTGCACTCTCCCATTTAATGATAAATTTAAATTGTCTTTTGATATAATTATTTTTCTTTTTTTAATTTTTTATTAATTACACTTTATTCATTTTGTATCCCCCCATAAGCCCTTCCCTCCTCCCCTCCCGATTCCACCCTCCCTCCCCTTTCTGCATGCATGACACTCCCCAAGTCCACTGATAGGGGAGGTTCTCCTCTCCTTTCTGATCTTAGTCTATCAGTTCTCATCAAAAGTGGCTGCATTGTCCTCTTCTGTGGCCTGGTAAGGCTGCTGCCCCCTCAGGGGGAGGTGATCAATGAGCAGGCCAATCAGATTATATCAGAGGCAGTCTCTCTTCCCATTACTATGTAACCCACTTGGACACTGAGCTGCATGGGCTACATCTGTGCAGGGGTTCTAGGTTATCTCCACGAATAGTCTTGGTTGGAGAATGAGTCTCTGAGAAGTTCCCTGTGTTCAAATTATCTTGTTCTGTTGCTCTTCTTGTGGAGTTCCCGTCCCCTCCAGCTCTTACTATTTCCCACTTCTTACATAAAATTCCATTCACTCTGCCCATCAGTTGGCCATCAGGCTCAGCATCTGCTTTGACAGTTTATACTGCAGAGGCTTTCAGAGGCCCTCTGTGGCAGGTTTCCAGGTTGTTTCCTGTTTTCTTCTGGCTTTAAGAGGCCCTCTATAGCAGATTCCTAGGTTGTTACCTGTTTTCTTCTTCTGCTGCTGTCCATCCTCTTTGCCTTTCAGGATGGGTATTGAACATTTTAGTTAGGGTCCTCTCTTTTGCTTAGTTTGTTTAGATGTACAGATTTTAGTGGGTTTATTCTATGTTGTATGTTTATGAGTGAGTATATACCATGCGTGTCTTTTTGCTTCTGGGACAACTCACTCAGGATGATCCTTTCCAGGTCCCACCATTTACCTGCAAATTTCATGATTTCCTTATTTTTCATTGCTGAGTAATACTCCATTGTATAGATGTACCACAGTTTCTGCATCCATTCTTCAGTTGAGGGGCATCTGGGCTGTTTCCAGCTTCTGGCTATTACAAATAAAGCTGCTACAAACATGGTTGAGCAAATGTCCTTTTTGTGTACTTGAGCCTCTTTTGGGTATATGCCTAGGAGCAGTATGGCTGGATCTTGAGGAAGCGCTATTCCTAGTTGTCTGAGAAAGCACCAGATTGATTTCCAGAGTGGTTGTACAAGTTTACATTCCCACCAGCAGTGGAGAAGGGTTCCCCTTTCTCCACAACCTCTCCAGCATGTGTTGTCCCTTGAGTTTTTCATCTTGGCCATTCTGATGGGTATAAGGTGAAATCTCAGGGTTGTTTTGATTTGCATTTCCTTAATGGCTAATGAGGTTGAGCATTTCTTTAAGTGCTTCTCTGCCATTCAATATTCCTCTACAGAGAATTCTATCTTTAGCTCTGTTGCCCATTTTTTAAGTGGATTACTTAGTTTGCTGCTTTTCAGCTTGTTTAGTTCTTTATATATACTGGATATGAGTCCTGTCAGATAAAGGGTTGGGGATGATTCTTTCCCAATCTGTAGGCAGTCGCTTTGTTTTGATGACGGTGTCCTTTGCTTTACAGAAGCTTTTCAGTTTCATGAGGTCCCATTTATTGATAGTTGCTCTTAGAGCCTGTGCTGTTGGTGTTCTGTTCAGGAAGTTTTCTCCTGTACCAATGAGTTCTAGAGTATTACCCACTTTTTTTTCTAGCCGATTTAATGTGTCTGGTTTTATGTTGAGGTCTTTGATCCACTTGGACTTCAGTTTTGTGCAGGGTGATAAGTGTATGGATCTATTTTCATTTTTCTACATGTAGACATCAAGTTGGACCAGCACCATTTGTTGAAGATGCTATCTTTTTTCCATTGTATGGTTTTGGCATCTTTGTCAAAAATCAGGTGTCCGTAAGTGTGTGGGTTTATTTCTGGGTCTTCTGTTCGATTCCATTGATCCACCATTCTGTTTCTATGCCAGTTCGATGTAGTTCTTATAACTGTTGCTCTATAGTACAGCTTGAGATCAGGGATGGAGATACCTTTAGAAGATCTTTTATTTTAGAGGATTGTTTTAGCAATTCTCGGTTTCTTGTTATTCCATATGAATTTGAGAATTTTTCTTTCCAGGTCTGTAAAGAATTGTGTTGGCAATTTGATGGGAATTGCATTAAATCTATAGATTGCTTTAGGTAAAATGGCCATTTTTACTATGTTAATCCTGCCAAGCCATGAGCATGGGAGATCTTTCCATCTTCTCATATCTTCCTCTAATTCTTTCTTCAGAGACTTGAAATTTTTTTCATACAAGTCTTTGACTTGCTTGGTTAGGGTTACACCAACGTACTTTATGTCATTTGTGGCTATTGTGAATGGTGTTGTTTCTCTAATTTCTTTCTCAGCTCTTTTGTCTTTTGTATACAGGAGTGCTACTGATTTTTTTGAGTTAATTTTGTATCCGGCCACTTTGCTGAAGGTGTTTATCAGCTGCAGGAATTCCCTGGTAGAGTTTTTGGGGTCACTCATGTATACTATCATATCATCTGCAAATAGTGATAATTTGACTTCTTCCTTTCCCATCTGTATCCCCTTGATCTCCTTCAACTGTCTTATTGCTCTACCAAGGACTTCCAGCACTATGTTGAAGAGGTATGGAGAGAGTGGGCAGCCTTGTTTTGTCCCTGATTTCAGTGGGATTGCTTTAAGTTTCTATCCGTTCAATTTGATGTTGGCTATCGGCTTGCTGTATATCGCCTTTACTATGTTTAGATATGTGCCTTGTATCCCTGATCTCTCCAGTACTTTAAACATGAATGGATGTTGGATTTTGTCAAATGCTTTTTCAGCATCTAGGGAGAATATCATGTGGTTTTTTTCTTTCAGTTTGTTAATATGGTGGATCATTGATGGATTTCCGTATATTGAACCACCCCTGCATACCTGGGGTGAAGCTTACTTGGTCATAGTGGATAATATCTTTGATGTGTTCTTGGATCTGGTTTGCAAGTATTTTGTTAAGTATTTTTGCAACAATGTTCATAAGGTAGATTGGCCTGAAATTCTCTTTCTTTGGTGAGTCTTTGTGAGGTTTAGGTATCAAGGTGACTGTGGCTTCATAGAATGAGTTTGGTAATATTCCTTCTGTTTCTATTTTCTGGAATAGTTTGAAGAGAATTGGAGTTAGCTCTTCTTTGAAGGTCTGGTAGAATTCTGCACTGAAGTCATCTGGTCATGGGCTTTTTTTGGATGGGAGACTTTTGATGACTGCTTCTATTTCTTTGGGGGATATAAAACTATTTAATTGATTTACCTGGTCCTGATTCAGCTTTGGTAAGTCAAATCGATCAAGAAAATTGCCCATTTCATTTAGATTTTCAAATTTGTGGCATATAGACTTTTGAAGTAAGTCCTAATGATTGTTTGGATTTCCTCAGTGTCTGTAGTTATGTCCCCTTTTTCATTTCTGATTTTGTTGATTTGGGTGGTGTCTCTCTGCCTTTAGTTAGCTTGGCTAAGGGTTTGTCTATCTTGTTGATTTTCTCTAAGAACCAGCTCTTGGTTTCATTGTTTCTTTGAATTGTTTTATTTGTTTCTATTTGATTGATTTCAGCCCTGAGTTTGATTATTTCCAGCCTCTACTCCTTTTTGGTGTGTCTGCTTCTTTTTCTAGGGTTTTTAAGTGGGCCATTAAGTTGTTTGAATGAGCTGAATCGAATTTCTTCTTGAAGGCACTTAGTGCTATGAACTCTCCTCTTAGCACTGCTTTCATTGTGTCCCACAAGTCTGGGTATGTTGTGTCTTCATTTTCATTGTGTTCTAGGAAGACTTTAATTTCTTTCTTTATTTCTTCCCTGACCCAGCTGTCATTTAGTAACAAGTTGTTCAGTTTCCATGTGTGTGTAGGCTTTTTGCTATTTCTGTTGTTATTGAAGTCCAGCTTTATTCCATGGTGATCAGACAAGATACAAGGGATTATTTCAGTCTTCTTGTATCTGTTGAGGCTTGCTTTGTGACCAACTATATGGTCTATTTTGGAGAAGGTTCCATGAGGTGCTGAGAAGAAGGTAAATTCTTTTGTGTTTGGGTGTAAAGTTCTGTAAATGTCTGTGAGCTCCATTTGATTCATGACCTCTGTCAGAGATATTGTTTCTTTGTTTAATTTCTGTTTTGTTGGCCTATCCTTTGTTGAGAGTGGGGTGTTGAAGTCTCCCACTATTATTTTGTGGGGATCTATATGTGGTTTAAATTTTATCAATGTTTCTTTTACAAATGTGGGTGCTCTTGTATTTGGGGCATAGATGTTCAGGATTGTGATGTCTTCCTGGTGGAATTTTCCCTTGATGAGTATGAAGTGTCCTTCCCCATCTCTTTTTATTAATTTTGGTTGAATATCTATTTTATCAGATATTAGAATGGCTACTCCTGATTGCTTCTTGGGTCCATTTGCTTGGAAAGTCATCTTCCAACCTTTTACCCTCAGGTAATGTCTATCTTTGTGCCTTAGGTGTGTTTCTTGTATGCAACAGATTTCTGGGTTTTGTTTACGTATCCATTCTGTTAATCTGTGTCTTTTTACTGGAGAGATGAGTCCATTGATGTTGAGAGAGATTAATGACCAGTGGCTGTTAGATCCTTTGATTTTGATGTTGGCTGTGTTCTTAAGGTTGTGTGCTTGGTTGCTTTTTGTTTTGCTGTGGTAAGGTTAATTACTTCCTGTGTTTTCTTGACAGAAGCTAATTTTCTTGGGTTGTATTTTCCCTTCCAGTATCTTCTGTAATGCTGGATTTGTGTGTAGGTATTGTTGAAATTTGTTTTTGTCATTGAATATCTTGTTTTCTCCGTCTATGAGGACTGAGAGTTTTGCAGGGTATAGTAGCCTGGGCTGACATCTGTGTTCTCTTAGGGTCTGCATGATATCTGTCCAGGCCCTTCTGGCTTTCATAGTTTCTGTTGAAAAGTCAGGTGTGATTCTGATGGGTTTGCCATTATATGTTACTTGGCCTTTTTCCCTTGCAGCTTTTAGTATTTTTTCTTTGTTCTGTATACTTACTGTTTTAATTATTATGTGGCAGGAGGATTTTCTTTTCTGGTCAAATTTGTTGGGTGTTCTTTAGGCCTCATGTATCCTTATTGGCTTCTCCTTTAACTTGGGGAAATTTTCTTCAATGATTTTGTTGAAAATATTTTCTGGGCCTTGGAGAAGGGAGTCCTCTTTTTCCTCTATACCTATTATTCTTAGATTTTGTCTTTTCATATTGTCTTGGATTTCTTGGACGGTCTGTGTCAGGAATTTTTTGGATTTAACATTTTCTTTGACAGATACATCGATTTCTTCCATTGTATCTTCTACACCTGAGATTCTTTCTTCTATTTCTTGTATTCTGTTGGTTATGCTTACCTCTGTAGTTCCGGTTTTCTTCCCTAAATTCTTCCTCTCCATTATTTCCTCCAATTGTGTTTTCTTTAATTTTTCCAGTTCTATCTTCAAGTCTTGATTTGTTTTGTTTACTTCCTTCACCTGTCTGATTGTATTTTCCTCTTTTTCTTTTAGTTCCTTCAACTCTGTTTCTTTTATTTCTTTCAGTGATTTAATTATTTCTTCTCTGAAGGCCGCAAACTGTTTGGCTGCATCTTCCCGTATTTCTTCACGGATGGCCATAATCTGCTTGTCTTTAACTTCCTCCATTTCTTTGCAGATAACCATGATCTCTTTGGTTTTATCTTCCTCTAATTCTTTACGTATTTTATTTGTTTCCTCTATTATCGTCTTCATCATCATAGATGTAAGGTCGTCTTCTTGATTTTCTATTATGCTGCGTTGTCCAGGGCTGTTTGCCCCTGGATGGCTGGGTTCTGGAGATGCCATATTGCTCTGTCTTTTGTTGGTTGAGCTTTTACGCTGACCTCTACCCATTGGGCTGATTTAGGTGTTGGCTGTTAGTTTCTGTGCTTCCTGGAGTCCTGAGGTAGGGAGAATCCCCTTGGCTGGAAGATGATTTTTCCTGAAGGAGTCCTCCTCTGCTTTTTGGTTATGGTCACTGTATGGCCAGTGTTTCTCAGGAATTGCCACTGCTCACCTCAGGTGTATAGCCCTGAGTAGTAGCTGTGGTCTTTGTTAGGCAGGGGGGATCTCACCCATAGAAGTTCTCAAGGCAGCTGCCCCACTGCTGGGTTTCTCGTTATAAATTTAGTGTGCTGCTGCTCACTAAATTTCCAGGTACAGTCCTCTTGAAGAACCTGCTGATTCCCTAGCTGTGGGGTTTTATCCCAACAGGGAAACTCAGTCTGTTACCCTGGAGCACACAGTTCTGTCCAGGAAAGTGAGAGGTGCGCCAGTAAGTCTCTGGGCCAGAGGCTGAGTGCTCTGCTCTGGGCCTGAAGAATGTGCACTTAGGTTGAGTTGGCGCCTGGGGGCGCTACTTTGGTCTGTAGGCTGGGTGCCTCACTCTGGACCAGAAGCTGTGTGTCCCTGTCTGGGATGGCGGCTGCAGGCACTGCTCTGGTCCAGATGCTGTGGGTGCAGCCCTCTTGAAGGACCAGGGATTCCCACAGTTTTGTCAGTCTAGCTAGAGATAACGGGTTGATCCTTGGCACAGTATCTGAGGGCTGTTGTAATGGCTCTCTGGCTTTTGTAGGTCTGAGGATGCAGCTGTGTTTCCCAGTGCCCTAGGGAAACTCAATAATACAGGCACAGTGCTCCTGCCTGTATTAGAGCCTAGAGTCTGCGTGAGTCCAGGAAGTCTTTTGGTGCTGGGTGTCCTGAGCATTAGACCTGATGATCCCCTCCACTGTGGGTTTTCTCCTGCCAGAGACACCCAGTCTTTGCTTTGGGGACCTCTGTTCTGTCTGGGGTGGCGAGTAGAACCCACAGGCACAGATGCCTGCTTGTGGCTCCGCCTTTCTGGACGTTTGGAGCCTTGGCAGCTGCCTAACTAGGTTATTTTTCCCGAGACCTTTTCGGAGTGGGGGTGTCGGCTGAGTGCTCTGAGATCAGACCAGCCATTTCCCTCCCTTTGGGTTTGCACCTGCCAGTGAAATGCAGTCTCTGGTGCCTGGTGCCCTGGTGCCCACAGTTCTATCTGAGGCGGCGAATCAGGTGCGCAGGCAGGGCTCCGTGCAGGTGCCTGGGTCCCTGCCTCTTGCTCTGGGCTGGCTCCTGGGGCGCCCGCAGAGACCGAGTCTTTTCCAGGGGATGTCTGGGTGACCTGAGGTCGGTCCCAATCGTTTTCTGCTCTGTGGGGTTATCTCTCTACTGGAAAATCCAGTCTGTGGTGTTGTGGGCCCACAGTTCAGTCTGGGACAATGACCAGATCATGCTGGCGTGTAGCGCCTGGCGGAACCAGGATCTCTTCCGAGTTTTAGCCAGGTGAGTTAAAGCTGATTGAATCCCCCACTGTGGGGTATTCTCTCACCTGTGAAACACAATCACTTGTGTTTTATGGCCGTGAGTTCTGATTGCTGGTCACTGTGCCAATTCTGCTGTGCTGCTCCTCAGAATGAGAGTCCTCCTGGCGCTGCCATCTTGCCCCGCCCGATATAATTATTTTTCAAACATATTGAGTATATTACCCCATTTACTGTTTGCCTTTATGGTTACTCTTAAATAGCTTAATATTAATAAGATTTTATTCTTTTATTGGTTTTAAATTTTCCTTTTATTTCAAGGAAAAATATGAACAAATTTCACAAGTTCTTCTAACTCATCTTTTGGGCATGGCATCTGGCCTTATTTTTCCAGAGCTCAAATTCATCTCCATGATAGTTATCACATTTCTCTTACTCTTGCAAAATTCTGTTCAGTTTATTTTTATCAGTTTTACTGATTCAGACATCTTCTGTTTTACTTATAGTAGGTCTCCCTTTGAGAAAGGAATGTTGTTATATTTACCTTCCTCTCCAAAAATCCAATACCATGATTAATTTTAATTAAACCAAGCTTCTAGGAAGAACACACATACTAATTATTTGAGTTTTATCCATATGCGATCCATTCTAAACTGAGTAAATTTGGGTTTCTTCTCATCCATTGTTGTAAGCTCTTCTTGTTGATTTCAACAAAGGCTTTCATATAGTTTGGTGGCATGTTTTATATTTTGTTCAATCAACTGACTAGCTTATGATGCCTTCAAACACCTCAGTATAAAACCTACTTGTGGTTTGAAATACAATATTCCATTTTTTTGCCCTGTGGTCCCCGTTCATCATAATATTCCCTTCTAATTTTTACTCTCCTTAGTCTTAGAAATGGATGTTAACCGAACTATATGTGATTTATAAACAAGACAGACATAACAATATTAATAATCTCTAAGTTTTCTTACAATACAGACTGATGAAATTCTAAACAAATGCTAATTTCCTTTCTGCATTGATATACTATTGGTATCATTGACTCCATGTGTTTTCCAAGAGTTCCTGTGTTCTTTATTTGAGCTGTGACTCTTCTCCTCTGTTTCTTTTTTTTTAATTTTCTTTTTTAATTTTCTTTATTATTATTATTAATTATACTTTATTCATTTTGTATTCCCCCATAAGCCCCTCCCTCCTCCCCTCCCGGTCCCCCCTCCCCCCCTTTCTGCATGCATGCCCCTCCCCAAGTCCACTGATAGGGGAGGTCCTCCTCTCCTTCTTTTTGATCTTAGTCTATCAGTTCTCATCAGAAGTGGCTGCATTGTCAGGGTTCTAGGTTATATCCACGGATAGTCCTTGGTTGGAGTATGAGTCTCTGGGAACAGAAGACCCAGAAATAAACCCACACACTTATGGACACCTGATTTTTGACAAAGATGCCAAACCATACAATGGAAAAAAGATAGCATCTTCAACAAATGGTGCTGGTCCAACTGGATGTCTACATGTAGAAAAATGAAAATAGATACATACTTATCACCCTGCACAAAACTGAAGTCCAAGTGGATCAAAGACCTCCTCTGTTCCTTTAACAATCTACACAGAGTCCTCTTTCTTTTTGCACATAATTCTGGTTACAGCTCTTTCATGCCACACATTTTCAGCATATCAACATCTTGGTGCATTACTTCTTTATATCACTTAGGTCTGTAGGACTCTCCGTTGTAGTAATCAGCCTCCTAACTGTGGTTAGCATTGATTTATACTCAAAGTATTAGGATAGTCTCTTTTCTGACTTGATTGCCCGTGAGCTGATTTTACTTTAATGTATCCTAAATCCTGATATTATAATGCTGAACATACAAATTATCATCTCATAAAAAGTCTAATAGCTCTATAGAAAGTAATTCAAATTATTTATGGTATACATAAATCTTTAAAAGTAGATTTCTGTCAACTTGATTTGTTCCCAAACTATTTTATATATGTATTTATTATTGCTAGCATTTGAACATCAAAATTGCTGATCTGGATTTATAGGACTACTGGCATTTTTTTTAACATGGTGCCTTTCCAACCTTGCCTTTTTTACTTCTCTTTAGTCAAATACTATAGTAAATATTAAACATTATATCATAACGTCTTAAATTCTGTGTATTTGAATTTTATTTTTGTGTCTACTCAACATTCATAGACTAACGTGATGTAAGTGGAATAAAGAGATTCACTTATTATTATTTATTACAATTAATTCACTTTGTTTCCTAGCTGTAGCCCTCTCCCTCATCTCCTCATGGTCCCAACCACTCTCTCACTTCCTCCCCTATGACCTTCCTATAGTCCACTGATAGGGGAGGTCCTCCTTCTCTACTATCTGACCCTAGCATATCAGGTCTCATCAGGACTGTCTGTATCTTCTTTCCCTATGGTTCATTAAGCCCACCTCACCAGGGGAAGTTGAACAAAGAGCAGGCAACCAAATTTATTCCAGTGACTGGCGATGCTCCCCTTATTAGGAACACCCATGGAGACTGAGCTGCCCATGGAATATATCTGAGCAGGTGTCTAAGTCCTCTCCATGTCATATAATATAGGAAAAAACATACTTAAATCTATAGTCCTAAGGAAGCTAAATAACAAGGAGGACCCTAGGGAAGATGCTTAATTCTACTCTCAAAAGGGCAAACAGGATAGACATCTGAAGTGGGAAAAGACAGGGAAAAGGGGAGGAGTTTTCCACAGAGGGCCTCTGAAGGACTCTACCCAGCAGGGCATCAAAGGAAATGCTGAGACTCATAGCCAAGCTTTGGGCAGAGTGCAGGGAATCTAATGAAAGAAGGGGGTATAGGAAGACCTGGAGGGGACAGGAGGTCAACAAAAAGAGCAACAGAACCAAAAAGCCTGGGCCCAGCAGATCCAGAATAGACTGATGAATCAACCAAGAAATTCACTTTGTGCATGTAATTAAATTTCAAGCTCTCGTATGATCAGATTCAAGTCAGTTTGATTGTTATTGTTATTGTTTGGCTTGTGTATTGAAAGAGAGTCCTTTACTGTCACCACTACAGCCTTAAACTCATGATACTCCTGTCTCTGCCTTCCAAATTTCAGATTATAGATTTATTTCCACTATACTTTTTCAAAATTAATTTATTTTTATTAATTACATTTTATTAATGTTTTTATTCCAGCTGTGGCTCCTATCTTCACCTTCTCTCAATCCCACCATTCCTCCCTCTTGTTGTCCCATGCCTTCACCTAGTTGATTGATAGGAGAGGTCTTCCTCCCCTTCCATCTGACCCTAGCTTATCGGGTCTCATCAGAACTGGCTGCATTGTCTCGCTCTGTGGCCTGGCAAGGCTGCACCTCCCGCCCCCTTAGGGGATGTGAGCAAAGAGCCAGTAACTGAGTTCATGTCAGAGACAGCCTCTGTTCATCTTACTAGCGCACCCACTTGGACACTGAACTGCCATGGGCTACATCTGTAGGGATACTAGGATATCTCCATGCATAGTCTGTGGTTGAAGTATCTGTCCAGAAAAGACCCTTGTGCCCAGATATCTTAGTTCTGTTGCTATCCTTGTGGAGCTCCTGTCCCCTCCAGATTTATCTATCTCTCCCTTCTTTTATAAGATTCCCTGCACTCTGCCCAATGTTTGGCTATGAGTCTCAGCATCTGCTTTAATACCCTGCTGGGGAGAGTCTTCCAGAGGCCCTCAGTGGTAAGCTTCTGTCCTGTTTTCTGTTTTCTCTTTCAGATGTTTGTCCTGTTTGTCTTTCTGAGTGAGGACTTATCATCTTACCCAGGGACTTCTTTTTTGCTTAGTTTCCTTAGGTGTACAGATTTTAGTATGTTTATCCTATATTGTATGTCTAATATCCACTTAGAAGTGAGTATATACCAGGTATGGCTTCTGCTTCTGTGATACCACAATTTCTGCAACCATTCCTCAGTTGAGGCACATCTGGGTAGTTGGTTTGTTATTCCTTCCTGTCTATTGTCCTCTCTGGTTCTTAAGATGGTTTTGGTGGATGTAGATTGCTTCTGATATTCATTCACTATGGGCAATAAAGGATTCTGGGTATATATAAAGTACTAGAATAACACACAATTTTTTTTCTTGTTATTATTATCATAGTAGCTATGTCCATGATTGGCTACTCATAAAATGAATAAATGTAGGGTTATAGATAGCTCAAATGTTGAGAATAAATACTTAACTGTTTTTCCAAAGAATCTGGGTTTGATACTCTATGTCTATGTGGTTCCTTGGTAACTATCAGGATCAATTAATTTCAGATCATCTGATGCCCTTTACTGGTTTATAAGAGAACCCAGAATGCAATTGGCACCAAAAGAAAGGTAGACAAAACCACTGTAAACATAAAATGACTTGCAAATTTGAGTGTAATATTAAATACTACCAATGAAGAAACATTGAGTTTAATGAACATATATTATATTCATGAAATTATTTTGCACCAGGGCCCAGAATACAGTATAAATTAAGCCTCTGAAAGGCTCTGCCTTGCAGATTATCAATGCAGATGCTGAGACTTATGAGCAACCTTTGGGCAGAGTGCAGGGAATCTTAGGAAAGAAGTGGGAAACAGTAAGATCTGGAGAGGACAGGAGCTCCACAAGGAGAGCAACAGAACCAAAATATCTGAGCACAGGGGTCTTTCCTAAAACAGATAATCCAACCAAGGACTATGCATGGAGATAACCTAAGACCCCTGCACAGATGTAGCCCATGGCAGTTCAGTGTCCAAATGGGTTCCAGAGTAATAGAAATAGTGACTATCTCTGACATGAACTGTTTGGCCTGCTCTTTAATTACCTCCCCCTGTGAGGGAAGCAACATTACCAGGCCACAGAAGAAGACAATGCAGCCACTCCTGTTGAAACCTAATTCAATAGGATCAGAAGGAAGGAAAAGAAGACCTTCCCTCTCAGTGGACTTGGGGAGGGGCATGCATGCAGAGGGTAGAGGAAGGAAGCAAGCGATTGGGACTGGAGGAGGGAGTGAACCACAGAGGCGATACAAAGTGAATAAAGTGTAATTAATAAAGAATAAATTAAAAAGAGCATTTCAAAAAAAATAAAAATATGGAAAATAAGCTCTCTAACTAGAACAGCATCTCATAATAATATGCAGTTATTTCAAAACTGACTAAATAATTAGTTTTATTTATTAATAAAAGAAAGCAAGTTTTACGCCATGCTCATAATGTTAAATCACATATTTAAGCAATTTTTGAGCTAGCATTTTAATTGATATTAATAATATTTTATCAATATTAAAAGGTTCCACTTGAATTTTAAAAAAAGAAATTAAAATACCATACCGCTGATCCTTTATTGAGTTAATCAGTACCTAACATAAATATTTGTATATCAAATAATTTTGTAAAATATCATACATTTGATAAAAGAAGGACAGAAATATTTGCTATTACATTAATATATATTTCCTTTGTATTTCAACTCGTTACAAAGGCAGGCTATTTTAACAACTCAAAATCCTATAAAATGATATAATAATCATTTCAAGAGTTAATATTTTGAGAAGAACAAAGTGAATCATGTAAATTGTCACATATATCCTGTACATCAAAGCTGTGTATTTGAAGATGTTTGTTTAATCACATGAATAGATTCAGGACTTTGTATTACAATGATATTTTGTATTTATTTCTATATCATTTTTTATATTCTATCATATTACAAGGGAAAATTTCACTAAAGCTATGGTTAGCAACTCATACAGAGATGTAAATTCACATAAATACACAATAAATGGATTATAGACTCATAATTATAAAATATCATACAGAAATTTTGTCCTTCAAAATCTAATACATTCATGTTTTTTCCAGTGTCCAATATTTTAAAATAATTTTTCCTACCAATATATATTTGATGACTGTAGAATCTTAGCTTTGATATATAAGCTTGCATGTTGATGTTATGTTAAATTTTCTTAAATACTGTTGTAATTGTAATACATCCTAAAATATCTTCCAGCATAATATTGTGATATGCCTTTATGAGAACTAGACAGTTTTCTTCACTGGACTACTTGTTTAGAGGTTAACTATTGTCCTACTGAATACTATTGTACCACATGATGACAGAGCATTGTGAGTACAGTTCTGTTCTTCCTTAAAGATCATCCCCTCCATCAAAAAAAAATCATACTAATAAAAAATAATAGTGTTTAAAAGAAAACTCTATAAAATTGGATATAATTTATTTCCTTTTTTTTTTTTTTTTAGAAATTATCTCACTATGAGTCTAAAAAGACCTAAAATTCTTGATTGTGCCATGGTACTAACTCTTTTTGTTTTGGGGTTCCTCGTGTGTAGATAGATAGAAATAAAACTTCTTTTCTTTTTTTTTCTTTCTGGTTATCTAAGACAGGGTTTCTCTTTGTAGCCTTGGCTGTCCTGAACTTGCTTTCTGGACCATGCTGGCTTTAAACATATAGCAATTTGCCTATGCCTGTATCCCCGAGTGCTGAGATTAAAGGCATGTGACACCATACCTAGCTGAAATAAAGTTTTTTAATAATAAAAATAAATGAAATCTCTATAGGGTCTATCTAATACCAAGAATAAACATGGTGAGGAAAGGGAAGGAAAAGGTGAGAGAGAAAACAAATACTTCCATGGTAATGGAACATAAGATTATCATGAAATATAAAATAATCATGAAAAAAGTTCAAATAAATGCAAAAATAATCAACAAAATACTTGCAAACCGAATACAAGAACACGTCAAAGATATCCTCTAATATGACCAAGTAGGCTTCACCCCAGGCATGCAGGGGTGGTTCAATATATGGAAATCCATCAATGTGATCCACCACATAAGCAAACTGAAGGATAAAAAACACATGATCATCTCTTTAGATGTTGAAAAAGCATTTGACAAAATCCAACATCCATTAATGTTTAAAGTCTTGGAGAGATCAGGGATACAAGGCATATACCTGAACAATGTAAAGGCAATTTACAACAAGCCTATAGTCAATATCAAACACAATGGAGAAAAACTTAAAACCAATTCCACTGAAATCAGGGACAAGGCAAGGCTGCCCACTCTCTACATATCTCTCAACATTTTTCTTGAAGTCCTTGCTAGAGCAATAAGACAATTAAAGGAGATCAAGGCGATACGAAATTGGAAAGGAACCAGTCAAAGTATCACTATTTGCAGATGATACGATAGTATACCTGAGTGACCCGAAAAGTTCTAACAGGGAAATCCTACAGTTGATAAATACCTTCAGCAAAGTGGTTGGATAAAAAATTAAGTAAAAAAAAATCAGTAGCCCTCCTGTATACAAAAAAAAAAAAAAAAAAAAGGGCCCAGAAAGAAATTAAGTAAACAATATCCTTCAAAATAGCCACAAAGGACATAAAGTACCTTGGTGTGACCCTATCCAAGCAAGACTTGTATGAAAAAAAATGTCTAGTCTCTGAAGAAAGAATTAGAAGAAGATATCAGAAGATGGAAAGATCTCCTATGCTCATGGCATGCCAAGATTAATAAAATAAAAATGGCCATCTTACCAAAAGCAATCTACAGATTCAATGAAATTCCTATCAAATTACCAACACAATTCTTAACAGAACTTGAAAGAAAAAATATCACCTTCATATGGAACAAAAAGAAACTCAGAATTGCTAAAACAATCCTCTACAGTAAAAGATCTTCTGGAGGTATCTCCATCCCTGATCTCAAGCTGTACAATAAAGCAACAATACTAAAAACTGTATGGTACTGGCATAGAAACAGACTGGTGGATCAATGGAATCGAATAGAAGACCTTGACATGAATCCACACACTTATGGACACCTGATTTTTGACAAAGATGCCAAAACCATTCAATGGATAAA
The DNA here is from genome assembly GCF_907164565.1 of Psammomys obesus. Classification (NCBI taxonomy): domain Eukaryota; kingdom Metazoa; phylum Chordata; class Mammalia; order Rodentia; family Muridae; genus Psammomys; species Psammomys obesus. Next base: position 14,692,224 of record NW_026596134.1, on the reverse strand, counting down.
AGACAACCTCTTAAAGAAATGGTGCTGGTTCTAAATGGATTTCTACATGCAAAAAATGCAAATAGATCCATAATTATCACCTTGCACAAAACTAAAGTCCAAGTGGATCAAAGACCTCAAAAACCAAACACACTAAACCCCTTAGAAAAAAATGGGGAAGAACCTTGAACTCATTGGCACAGAAGACAACTTCCTGAACAGAACACCAAAAGCAAAGGCTTTAAGAGCAAAAATCAATAAATGGGACCTTATGAAACTGAGAAGCTTCTGTAAAGCAAAGGACACTCTTGTCAGAACAAAACAACTGCCTACAGATCGGGAAAGGATCTTCACCAACCCTATATATGAAAGAAGACTAATATCCAGAAAATATAAAGAACTCAAGAAGTTAAACAGCCATAAAACAAGTAATCCAATTAAAAAATGGGGTACACATCAGAATGGCTAAGACGAATAACTCAAGTGACAACACATGCTAGAGAGGTTGTGGAGAAAGGGGAACACCCCTCCATTGCTGGTGGGAATGTAAACTGGTACAACCACTTTGGAAGTCAATCTGGTGCTTTCTCAGACAATTAGGAATAGTGCTTCCTCAAGATCCAGGTATACCACTCCTAGGCATATACCCAAAATATGCTCAAGTACAGAACAAGGACATTTGCTCAACCATGTTTGTAGCAGCTTTATATGTAATAGCCAGAACCTGGGAACAAACCAAATGTCCCTCAATGGAGGAATGGTTACAGAAACTGGTATTTTTACAAAATGGAATACTACTTAGCAATCAAAAAGGAGGAAATCATGAAATTTGCAGGCAAATGGTAGGATCTAGAAAACATCATTCTGAGTGAGGTATCCCAGAAGGAGAATGACACACATGGTATATACTCACTCATATAGTCCTATAAGATATGATAAACATAATGAAATCTATACACGTAAAGAAGATAAACAAAAAAGAGGACCCAGGGTAAGGTGATCAATCCTTACTTAGAAAAACAAATGGGAGGTGCATTAGATATATGAAAAAGCAAGTAACAAGACAGGAGAGGGCCCCTGAAAGACTCTACCTAGCAGTGTATCAATACAGATACTAAGACTCATAACCAAGCCTTCAGGAGAGTATAGGGAATTATATGAAAGAAGGGGGAGTTTGTTTGACATGGAAAGAATAAGAGCTCCACAAGGACCAAATATATCTGGGCACAGGGTCATTTCTGAGACTGTTTCTCCAACCAAGGACCATGTATGGATATAACCTAGAATCGCTGCTCGGATGAAGCTCAGTAACCAATTGGTTTCCCATAGTAAGGGGAACAGGGACTATTTCTGACAGGAACTCAATGGCAGGCTGTTTGAACCCCCTTCCCCTCAGAGGAGCAGTCCTGCTAGGCCACAGAGGAGGACTTTGTAGCAGTCCTGAAGTCAGATGAAAGGGGAGGAGATCCTCCCCTATCAGTGGACTTGGAAAGGGACAGAGAGGAGATGAGAGAGGGAGTGAGGGTTTGGGGGGGAATGAGGGACCAGGATACAGCTGGGATAGAGAATTAATAAAATGTAACTAATAAAAAAATGGGGTACAGAACTAAAAAGAAAATTCTCAATAAAGCAATATTGAATGGCATAGAAACACTTAAAGAAATGTTCTTTCTAAATGAGGATTAATCACCTTCGCCTGTGTCCACTTTCTTGATTATCTTCTTTAGGTGTGTAGATTTCATTATATTTATCATATCTTGTAGGTCTATATAAGCGAGTATATAACAAGTTTGTCTTTCTCCTTCTGGGATACTTCACTCAGAATGATCTTTTCTAGATCCCACCACTTGCCTGCAAATTTCATGATTTCCTTATTTTTCATTGCTGAGTAGTATTCCATTGTGTAAAAATACCACAATTTCTGTATCCATTCCTCCGTTGATGGACATCTGGGTTGTTTCCAAGTTCTGGCTATTACAAATAAAGCTGCTACGAACATGGTTGAACAAATGTCCTTGTTGTGTACTTGTGCAAATTTTGGGTATATACCTAGGAGTGGTATAGCTGGGTCGTGAGGTAGCACTACTCCTAGTTGTCTGAGAAAGCGCCAGATTGACTTCCAAAGTGGTTGAACCAGTTTACATTCCCACCAGCAATGGAGGAGGGTTCCCTTTTCTCCACAACCTCTCCAGCATGTGCTATCACTTGAGTTTTTCATCTTGGCCATTCTGATGGGTGTAAGGTGAAATCTCAGGGTCGTTTTGATTTGCATTTCCCTAATGGCTAATGAGGTTGAGCATTTCTTTAAGTGTTTCTCTGCCATTTGATGTTCCTCTTTCGAGAATTCTCCTTTTAGCTCTGTTCCCCATTTTTTAATTGGATTACTTGGTTTGTTGCTTTTCTGCTTCTTTAGTTCTTTATATATACTGGATATTAGCCCTCTGTCAGATAAAGGGTTGGTGAAGATTCTTTCCCAATCTGTAGGCTGTCTATTTGTTTTGATGACAGTGTCTTTTGCTTTACAGAAGCTTTTCAGTTTCATGAGGTCCCATTTATTGATTGTTGCTCTTAGAGCCTGTGCTGTTGGTGTTCTGTTCAGGAAGTTCTCTCCTGTGCAAGACAAATGGGATGTGCATTGAACGTATGACAGGAGTCTACCACAAAAGGCATCTGAAAGACTCTACCTAGCAGTGTTTCAAAGCAGACACTAAGACTCATAACCAAACCCTCGGCAGAGTGCAGGGAATCATATGAAAGAAGGGAAGTTAGTATGATATGGAAAGGATAGGAGCTCTACAAGGACCAAATATATCCGGGCACAGGGCCTTTTCTGAGACTGACACTCAACCAAGGACCATCTATGGATATAACCTAGAACTTCTGCTCGGATGTGGCCCGTGGTAGCTCAGTAACCAAGTAGTTTTCCAAAGTAAGGGGAACACGGACTATTTCTAACAGGATCTCAAGGGCAGGCTGTTTGACCACCACCCCCAGGGGAGGAGCAGTCTGTTAGGCCACAGAGGAGGACTTTGCAGCCAGCCCTGAAGATACCTGATAAAACAGGGTCAAATGAAAGCGGAGGAGGTCCTCCCCTATCAGTGGACTTGGAAAGGGGCAGGGAGGAGACCAGGGAGGGAGTGTGGGGTTGGGGAGGGAATGAGGGAGCAGGATACAGCTGGGACACAGAGTTAAAAAAATGTAACTAAAAAGAAAAAAAAAAAGAAAAAAGAAATGTTCAACGTCATTAGTCATCAGGGAGATGTAAATCAAATGGACCCTAAGATTTCACCTTACACCCATCAGAATGGCTAAGATAAAAAAACTCAAGTGACAACACATGCTGGTGAGGTTGTGGAGAAAGGGGAACCCTCTTACACTGCTGGTGAGAATGTAAACTTGTACAACCACTCTGGAAATCAATCTGGCACTTCCTCAGACAACTAGGATTAGTGCTTCCTCAAGATCTAGCTATACCACTCCTAGGCATATATACAAAAGAGGCTCAAGTACACAATAAGGACTTTAGCTCAGCCATGTTTGTAGCAGCTTTATTTGTAATAGCCAGAAGCTGGAAACAACCCAGATGTCCCTCAACTGAGGAATGAATACAGAAATTGTAGTATGTCTACACGATGGAATATTACTCAGCAATAAATACAAGGATATCATGAAATGTGCAGCTAAATGGTGGGAACTGAAAAAAATCATCCTGAGTGAGCTATCCCAGAAGCAGAAAGACACACACAGTGTATACTCACTCATATAGACATATAATATGGGATAAACCTACTAATATCTGTACAACTAAAGAAGCTAATCAAGAGGGAGGACTCTTGCTAAGATCCCTATCTATAAAGGCAAAGAGGATGGACATCAGAAGAAGGAGAAAAGAGGGAACAAGTCAGGAGCCTGACACAGAGGACCTCTGAAAGGCTCTGTCCTGCAGACTATCATAGCAGATGCTGAGACTTATAGCTAATGTTTGGGCAGGGAATCTTAGGAAAGATGTGGGAAACAGTGAGATCTGGAGAGGACAGGAACTCCACAAGGAGAGCAACAGAACCAAAAAATCTGGGCACAGGGGTCTTTCCTGATACTCCAACCGTGGTCCATGCATGGAGATAAGCTAGAACCCCTGCAAAGATGTAGCCCATGGCAGCTCAGTGTCCAAATGCGTTCCATAGTAATAGCAACAATGACTGTCTCTGACATGAACTGATTGGCCTACTCTTTAATCACCTCTCCCTGAGGGGGGAGCAGCCTTACCAGGCCACAGAAGAAGACAATGCAGCCACTCCTGATGAGAGCTAATAGACTCAGAAGGAAGGAAAAGAAGACCTCCCCTATCAGTGGACTTGGGGAGGGGGACACGTGCAGAGGTGGTAGGAAGGAAGTGATTGGGACTTTGCGTAGGGAAGGAACCACAGGGGGGATACAAAGTGAATAAGTGTAATTAATAAAGAATTTTTTAAAATGGAAAAAAGAAGTTCAAAATGGCATAGTTGTAGGATTATGAAACTAACAAACAGAAAGTGATTGTTATACCAAAGTGTTTGATCTTTTATTTGTTACTAAAAAAAAAGCTAGGAAATTTTAAATTAATTTGTTGAAAGCTGAATCCCTAATGTAGGACCTGCATACCCATAGTAGATATCTTTAGAAGTAATTTAGAGAATTTAGTAATTGAGAGAATACATGAGCTCCTTGGGATTTTATGCATTTCTCTTTATAAAGAGAGAGCACTAAGAGTTTCCTTCCACTATTCCAGGACACAAAGAGAAAGCAATCATCTCTTGTCCAAAAGAAATGCTCAGCATGCTGATACACTGTTGCCAAGCTCTGAAAATTGCAAATTGTTAGAAATCAAACTTATGTTTTTCAAGTAACAGTGTCTACCTGTTTTGACGTGATACAAACATTACTTCTGAATTGATATTGCCCTTGCATATTATATCATCATGTGTTTACCAACAATCAAATTTCCACATATAACTATGTGTGTGTCTGTGTGCTCATGAAAACTAACAAAACTAGGTATATATACCAGACCATAAATATTTTTTTTTATTTTTATTAATTACATTTTATTCACTTTGTATTCCTCCTGTAGCTCACTCCCTCCTCCCCTCCCAATGCCACCCTCTCTCCCCATTCTCCACCCATTCCCCTTCCCAAGTCCACTGATAAGGGAGGTATTCCACTCCTTCCTTCTAATCCTAGTCTATAAGGTCTCATTAGGAATGGCTGCATTGTCTTCCTCTGTGGCCTGGTAAGGCTGCTCTCCACTCAAGGGGAGGTGATCAAAGAGAAAGCCAATCAGTTCATGTCAGAGACAGTGCCTGTTCCCATTACTATGGAACCCACTTGGACACTGAACTTCCATGGGCTACATCTGTGCAGGGTCTTAGGTTATTTCCATGCATGGTTGTTGGTTGGAGTATCAGTCTCAGGGATTACCTCTGAGTTCAGATTTTTTTTTGGTTCTGTTGTTCTCCTTGTGGAGCTCCTGTCCTCTCCAGGTCTTACTATCTTCCCCTTCTTTCATAAGATTCTTTGCACTCTGCCCAAAGTTTGGCTATAAATCTCAGGATTCTGGCTAAGATGCTCAATCCCCATTCAGAAAGACAAAGAGGATGGACATAAGAAGAAGGAGAAACAGGGAACAGTTCAAAAGCTTACCTCAAACCATGAATATAATTCAATATTAAGTTACTTAGAAGTAATAATTGTTTTTAAAAAATTATTACTCTGTATTTTATAGGTACAAAAACTATGGAAAGTGTATAGTCTTGTGATTATATACAAAAACTTGTCTTAAAATAAAAAAATCAGAATAAGTGAGCAGTGAATAAATTGTAATAATAGAAATCCATTCTCTCTAAAGAAATATACACTGATGCCTGCAAGGCAAGTGCTACCAAGGTCTTTAGAAACAAAATTATTCTTACCTTATAAAAATGTTTAACATGTAGAAACGGTTTGGATGTTCTCCAGGACATTTAGCAGAACTAATTTAAAAACAACTTTACTGATGCTTTGGGATTTCAAAAGAGATGAAGATGCTGGAGAACATTAATTGCATCACCTATTTTTCAGACTGTACTGGGATAGTGTGAACACTCCTGAACCATTTAGCCTGTCACCCAGTTTAACACCTTTTACTTGAAGTTAGACAGATTCATCTCAGCAGTGTTCTCTTTATGGAATTCCTTTGGACAATGTGGTCTGTATATGTTAGATCTACAAGCACCTTCATATTGGCAATAAGTTCCAGAAACCTCCTCTGAGTACCCCGCACTCTGGAGCTGAAAGCCTCAAAGACTCAGAAGTTTCTTTGTGGATTCAGCAGATCAAAAATTGGAAGCCCAGATTCAGCTAACTTGAAATCCACGCTTGTCAAGAAGGATCTTTGTGAAGATATGACACCTAAACCTGCAAGGAATGAGGGAATCTGGGGCCTCTCAGGTCAGTGGAGTCCACAAGTTCCTTCCACATAATGTACAATATTATGACCTTACAATAGTCCACAGTCTGATATCTATCTGAATAGTCCATGACTGGTACAAAAAAAAATCACATAGAAAAATAAAGGTTCCTCCAGGTTTTATTTCATATAATACATATGCATATAACAATATATATTATATGTGAAATATATATATATATATATATATATATATATATATATATATATATATATATATATATATATATATATATTAGGGTGATAGAAACAGTAGCAAATTCTTGGGACTTCATCAAACGTCCTCGGCTTTACTTGTTCCTTCTCCCTCCCTCTTCTTCTGTATGAACCTCCCTCTCACTTCCCCAATTAGAACTCTGGTTCACATGTTTCTGCTTTTCCATTTAAAATCTCCTGAATCCCACTATTTCCCTTTCTATGACCAACTATGACACCCTGGTCTTTATTATTATTATTATTATTATTATTATTATTATTATTATTATTTTAGTTACTTCAGGTGATATGTTCATATCTGGAAATTTGGAGCAAAGAACAAATATTATGGGCACTGAAATTAATGAGAAAATTTTTATAAACATTTTACTCATTAAGATAATATACTTCTCAAATGTTTCCTTTACTTAGTGGTAATTCTTCCTACCTCTGTCACTCTATCTCTGTTTTCTCTTTCTGGTCTGTCTCTGTGTCTCTCTTTCATGTGTGTGTGTAGGGGGGTGTGTATACAGGTAAGCACGTGCCACAGTGAGTATTTGGAGGACAGGGGACAATTTTGGGAGCTCACTCTCTTTTTATCCTAGAATACATGGAAGCAACACAGGTGGTCAGACCTAAAGGACAAGCATTTTTTACCTGTCACACCCATCTCGTACCAGCTCTCCCAAGTATAACGTAAAACCATGAGTTTCTTTAATGTTTTTTTGTTTGTTTGCTTGCTTTAGATTGTGTGATTGTGCTTGTCTTTGTGGCTATGTGCACTTGTCCTCATTGGTCACACTATTTAGAAGAAGAGGTGTAGTCGAGAGTTACAGGCAGTTGTGAGCCACCTGATGTGGGTGAAGGAATCCAAACTGGGGTCCTCTGAAAGAGTAGTAAGTGCTTTTAACTGCTGAGTATATTATATGAAAGCACATATGAAAATCTCTAGGAACCACCAAGAATATTCTTGAAGATTCCATTAACTGAATCAGACAAGAAACCAACATAGCTTGAAATTTCAAAATTAGCTTTAAATGCCACATAGTTATCCACTAACAATTCCAAGTACGAGCTGGAGAGAGAATACACAGGAAGTAAATAATTCCACACCAGCAAAAACAAAATAAGGGAATCACACTCAAACACACTCACACTAATGCCACCAACATCAAGATAACAGAAATTAACAGTCATTGGTCATTGGTATCTCTCTACCTCAGTGGAGTCAATTCTCCAATAAAAAGACACAGGCTAACAGAATGGATGAGAAAACAGGATCCATCTTTCTACTGCTTGTAAGAAACACACCTCAGCAACAAAGATAGACATTTCCTCAGAGTAACAGGATGGAAAAATATTTCTAAGCAATTGGGCTCAAGAAGCAAGCTGGAGTAGCCATTCTAGTATCTAATAAAATATACTTTCAACAAAAATTAATCAAAAGGGACAAGAAAGGACCCTGACATCATTCTCTGAAGAAGCAATTAGGAAACAACATATAAAAGATGAATGAGCACAGTTGATGAGTATTTTGTTCTTTAAGTCTTTTCAGCGAGTAATTCTGGATGAGATAATTCACTCACTGTCATTCTTGAGTGTTGGTTATCCAGATGTCTGTGAATTATCAGCTGGTGATAATTTAAACTTTTAGAAAAGGATTAACTATTTCCCAAACATAGATAGTTCTTAAGCTTCAACTAACAACACATCCTAGTATGCACAGGGTCTTAGTAATTTTCTAGGAAACAAAATTAACTGTCATCAGAATAGCATTCATGCTACTCAGATAAGCATGTGTTTTATAACAAATCCTGCCCAGCCAGGACCAAAGCATTGTTTGTGTGATAAAATCAAAACCGATGTCCTTGGTTGCTGGCAAAAACCAAAACCAAACAGAAGAGTAAAAGTCCTGCCAAGTGTTGTAGGAAGAAAGAGCAGCATGTAGGAAACTTTCCCAAGACATAAAAAAAATTTGGGTTTTAAAATGAGATGTCAGGGATATGGCTCAGTTAATAAAAGCTCTACCTGCCAAATCTTAATGTGAGTGAGACCTGGGCTCTAAAGCACCAACTGTGGTCAGCCAAGTTCAGTGCAGCTCCTTCCACTGCCTCTTCATGGCTCTCACAGGTCCTCTGGCTCCATAAACTTAATACCTGCACCCACTAATAAAAGAGAGGGGGGGGAGTCAGAGAGAATAGACTCATAACAGTGGTCTCTTACTATACTCTCAATTACATGCCACAGAAAAACATCCTCATGGACCAACAGAAACAGGCATGCACACACTCACATACACAATGACTGCAATAATTTGAGACATTCAGTGCCCCAACAATAAAAATGGACAGACGTCTAAATATTTTCCAATCAAAATGATTTTCAGGAATTATTGTCTGGCTCGTTAGTTGGCACAAATTCCCATCCTATAGTTTTCTGACAGTGACCTTTATTCTTGTATTTCTTTTGTTGTTGTTGTTGAATACTGTTTATTAGTCTGCGTTTGTAATGACACAATGCACTCAGTAGAAAGAATATAAAACATATCAGCGTTTTATTCTTAACCAAGACTCAAAGCAGTCCTTGGGTGAGAACTGGGCTCTGAAGCACGAACTGTGGTGAGCCAAACTCAGGGAAGCTCCTGCCACTGCCTCTTCATGGCTCTCACAGGTTTAAGTGGTAGGGGAAAGCCTTTATTTGGTGAAATTTCCAAAATGACGTTCCAGGTTCTCCCTCACCCTGCCACAATTAAGATTTCCTGTGAAATCAGTGATTAAACTAAGCCTGCTGTTGGTTTGTGTTTCTTGGTCATGTGACCTTAATGTCGCTAGGATTGCTGTAATCCCACAACTGATTTGCTGAGAAGCAGTTTCAGGTAGGTCTGCTATTGCTTTAGGCATCACTACAGTTGACAAGCCTGAGAGGGGTGAACTGCTGCAATACTGATTTCCCTGCTGTCACGTGATGTCATCTGCTATCTTTACTCTTGACAGGTGCATAGATAGCCTGACTCAAAATTCTTTCTTTGGGAACAGGAGTAACTAATCAAGAGCCAATGAATGGCTGGCCAGTTCTTCAGGTGAAGCAGATGAGTTAAAGGAGCAGTTTGCTGGTGAGCCAGTCATGAGGGTGCCTCTCCAGTCTTCCACGCAGGCAGGAGGGTGTGAGGGCAACTCGGGCTCCTGCCACACTCAAATCCTATTTTTTTTTATTTCTAAAAATAAAAAAAGAAAGAAAGGAAGGAAGAAAGAAAGAAAGGAAGGAAGGAAAGAAGAAAAAAGGAAGAAAGGAAAGAAATAATGAATGAATGAAAGAAAGAAAACTTAATCCTTACCCTATTTGCAGATAAAAAGGTTAGATACATTGTTTTTGCAAAAGTTTTTTTTTTTTTTTTGATGATTAATATTTCAGAGTGCTCTAGTTTTGAAAGGTATCCTGCTTTAGAAGGTCCTAATTCTAATTGAAACCTAATGGTATGTAGAACTATTGGATTTCTATCATGTTAAGTAACATAAGACAAAAATATTTTAAAATAGCTAGAAGTTATTTAATACTGAGGGTGCAATGTTCTATAAGGCATATAAACACAAAAAGGCAGTTGCACCTATATGGATTCAGTATTTGTGACATGCACAGGGCCTAGGCAAGCTAAAGCCAGACAAAAATCCCAGGTGCAGGCTAGAAGTGAGCATGAAGTCAGTTGTCTAACTGAAAAGTTAGACTTTATAAACTCTTACTAGCTCTTATAGAATAATTGATAGTTACAAGAGAGGGGCATCAGAGACATTTTTTCACAGGTATGGCCATTGACAGACCAAACTTCCTCATATGATTTATGCATGATCACACATGCGAAAATATAATTAGGCAGTCCTGGTTGGTCTCAGCTCATCTGAAGAACTAAGATGAGGGTGCCATGCTGACTGCTCATGTATTTGCAGTACGATTCTGAAAGTTGACGGACGACAGATGTAAAAAATATCCCAATATAATGCATTTAATTCTCAAAATCATTTTAAATAAAAAAAAACTTAAGGATAAAACAAAAAAATTAAAACAATTTTCAAGTAAAAATATGAAATGTTTATTCTAAGCATGGCAAATGCTTATTTTATCTTACAGAAGGTATACTATTCTCTGTTTGTTTGTTTGTTCGCTTTTGTTTTGTTTTACTTCACACAGCATTTCTTTGTGTTGTAGCTCTTGGCTGTCCCAGACTCACTTTGAAAGCCAGGATGGACTCTGCTGCCTTTGCTTCCTAAGTTTGGGGAGTAAAGGTATGGGCCACCATGCCAAGTTTGCTAATCTTAAATCCTGTGAACAAAAACCAGCTTCTAGAACTGTGATAAGTTGTTTATACATAAGAAAAATTCTTTGAAGTACATTAAAAGCAAACAAATTTAATGTCTGCTGCTGTGGAGTTCAGGCAATGTAATCAGGTTAAGAGAGCAAAGATGAACATAGTACTAATTGAAGGATGAAGCTGAAGAGAAATTAAAGGAGAAGGTGTCCTGAAGTTTATCAGACACTACAGTAAGACAAAGAGAGAACAACTAGAAGCTTCTGTGCTTCCTCCAGGGACGGAGCATTGGGGACATTGACAAAAGAGTGATCTCTGTGTAGAACACAGAGTGAGTGGGGAAGCCCAGGATCCACCATTTTTTTTGTATATATTGTAATTTATTAATCTGTGAATATTAAGTACATGAACTAGGTTTATAATTATTATTGTTACATTTTTATTATCATTTATTACAATTTATTCAGTTTGTATTGCTGCTGTGGCCCCTTCTCTCATATCCTCCCAATCCCACCTTCTCTTCTTCTCCTTCTATGCCCCTCCCCTAGTTCACTGATAGGGGAGGTCCTCCTCCCCTTGCCTCTGACCATAGCCTATCAGTTCCCATTAGGACTGGTTGTATTGTCTTTCTCTGTGACTTGGCACGAATGCACCCTGCAGGGGAAGGTGATCAGACAGCCTGCCACTGAGTTCATGTCAGAGAAAATCCCTGCTCCCCTTACTAGGGATCCCACTTGGATACTGAGTATATGGGCTACATTGTCCTTTGTTGGGGTATCAATCTCTGCAGGGCCTCCAAGGCTCAGGTTTTTTTTTTTTTTTTGGGGGGGGGACTCTGTTGGTCTTCTTTTGGAGATCTTGTTGCTTCCTGGGTCCACCATTTGTTGTAAGTTCATGTAACTCAATACACAACATACATATATAATTAGTCTTCTCCTCAAGTATTTTCATTGATAGTTGGATGTTTGTACACAAACTTTACTCTTGTTGTGACTTCTTATTTCCCTCTTAGAAAAACAAATCCTTGGTCAAAATTAGATAAACTGGGGTAGGTTTTATCTTCTGAGAAGGCTTAGTGTTTAAGAGTAATTTCTGCTTTTCCTGAATGACGTGAACTCCCAGCACCCATACTCCATGGCTCATAATGACCTGTAACTCCAGCTCCAGAATATTTGATGCCAACAGCCTTGGTAGGACATATACATCCTGTGCATGTAAACCACACGGACATATGCATATACACATAATTGAAGCTAAGGCGAATAATGTTTAAGAAAATACTGAAAGGATGGCAGCCAGATGATTTGAATTTATTTCGGAAGAAATACATTCAGCTTGTTAACCGCAAGCTTCCATTCTCCTTTTTCTTTCTTTTGTATCTATTACCAATTTCCTTTATTATTTCTTCCCTCATTGACACTTCCCTCTCTCTCTCTCTCTCTCTCTCTCTCTCTCTCTCTCTCTCACTCATTCTTGAGCTCTCTCAAAATTACTTGATTGCTTACTTCCCTATATTTCTTTCTCTTAATCCCTCTCACTCTGGATCGGGAAATTTGCATTTGGAAGAGTATGTATACTTATCCTATTTCTATAATTTCATATTCTGAGAGAGTTGGAGTTTGAATGAGAAACATCCCATGGGCTCATTCAACATTTTGTCACCAGCTGGTGGCCCTGTATGAACAAGTTTATTTTTTTAACCTTTAGGAGTCATAAGTTTCTTGAAGAAACTGCATTTCTGCATCAGACTTTTGAAATGTTCAATATTCTCTCTTTCTCTCTCCCTTTCTCCCTCTCCCTTCTTCTCTCTCTCTCTTTCTCTTTGTGTGTGTGTCTGTTTGTAGGGGGTTTTCTGTGTCTCTTTCTCATTTCTTTAGAAGTTCTTGTAACATAGCTGCTCTAGTATTATTTCTATTCACATGATCAAAAATTCTGAATAAAGAAAGCAACTTAGGAGCAAATTTGCAAAATTGAAACTACAATTTGTAGTTCAATTACAAATTTTGGTCCATTTTACAGGGAAGTCCATTTGGCAGGTGCTTAACACAGTTGGTCCTAACACCTTCACAGTCAAGAACATAAAGAAACAAATGAATTCCTGAATTCCTTCTTGCTACTCTTCAGATTAATTTTGCAATTCAATATGTTTTGGGATCCCTGGAATTATTGTTGCCTATAGGGATGTGTCCTGCTACATCAACTAAAAGGAAGACCATCCTCCAGAGACACACCCATAAGCCAACACAAAGTACATGATTTCTCTTTTAGACTCTCACTCCAAGCTATTGTAAGTTCAATCAATTTTTACATAAAAGCTGTCTATCAGTATAAACCAGGTAACTGAACTCAGCATACTCTTCTTTCTGGATTATATCATTCATTGCTAAAGTCGCACCTTTACTGTGAAAATACAAGGCAGGCAAACTCAGAGATTACAGAATTCTCCGGCATTTTTTACATTTGGGTTGTGTGTGTGTGTGTGTGTGTGTGTGTGTGTGTGTGTGTGTGTGTGTATGAGTGATGAAGGGCAGAGTAAAACATTGGAAATTATGTTATTTTCTTCCACCTCGTCTCGGAAGCATCGTCTGTTGTTTCACGACTGCCTACAAAAGGTTATGCAACCAGCAAGCTCTGTCTCCACTGGCCATCTCTCTACAGCAACCCTGGGATTATAGATGATTGCTACTCCATGTAGTTCTTTTGATGGGTCCAGAGATCAAACACAAGTTATCAGGCCTGTGCAGTAAGCACAATTCTCTGAAGAGATTTTCCAGCTCCTACATTTATAGTTAGGAAAACTTTCATTTTGGAAAATTTATTTTTAAATACATTATTGCCATGTATCTTCGGTGGCTATTCTTTAATGCTTATATATATATATATATATATATATATATATATATATATATATATATATATGATATACAATCACTTATAAGTGGGTACTAGACCTATAAGATAGGATAAACATACTAAAATCCATACACCTAAAGAAGAGAGACAAGAAAGAGGACCCGGGGTAAGATGATCAATCCTCACTTAAAAAGACAAAAGAGATGGACATCGGAAGTAGGAGGAAAAAAAAAAAAAAACAAGACAGGAGCCGACTGCAGAGGGCTTCTGAAAGATTCTACCTAGCAGTGTATCAAAGCAGATACTAAGACTCATAACCAAACCTTTGGCAGAGTGCAGGGAATCATATGAAATACAGGGGAATTAGTATGACCTAGAGAGGATAGGCGCTCCACAAGGACCAAATATATCAGAGCACAGGGGCCCTCTATGAGACCATATAAGGATATAACCTAGAACCCCTGCTCAGATGTAGCCCATGGTAGCTCAGTATCCAAGTGGGTATCCTAGTAAGGGGAACAAGGATTATTTCTGACATAAACTCAGTGAACGGCTCTTTCACCTTTCCCCTCCCCTAGGGAGGAACAGCCTTGCTAGGCCACAGATAAGGACATTGCAGCCCGTCCTGAAGATACCTGATAAGCTATGGTCAGATGGAAATGGAGGAGGACCTCCCCTATCAGTGGACTTGGAAGGGGCAGGGAGGAGATGAGGGAGAGAGGGTAGGATTGAGAGGGAAAGATGGAGCGGTCTATGGCTGGGATACAAGGTGAATGACCTGCGATTAAAATAACAAAAATAAAGGAAAATAAAATAAAAACAAATCTGGTGTGATCATAAAATCCTCTTCCATAAAGTAATATTAAAATGATGTTTTTTTTGTTTTTTGTTTTTTTGTTTTTGTTTTTGTTTTTACTTTCAAAATTATCAACTTTAAGCAATTTTTTAAGAAATCCCTTTGTGAAGTTGCTGGTAAATTTGCCTACCATTTCTCCTGACAGCATTTTGTGTTAGTAAAATTAAGACGAATCATAAAACTTACTCTGCAAATTTGAAGAAAGCTTCTGATTCAGAAAATGAAAGGAAAGCATATATCTTAGATCTTACAAAATAGATAACAATCTACCCAGCACGCTTAAAAAGTTGATTCATCAATATGTCCATACTAAAATCTATGTCAAAGATAGGAAGGAAAAAAAGCCCGGATTCAATAACACAATGCTTCTTCAACAGATATAGGCCTCTATCAAATTATGCTTTGGGCTCTTTTACTCTATGGTCCTAAAGTACAATAAATAACTGAACGAGAAAGTTATTGACTGTATTACTGCAGAAGAGAGTAAGTTAGCAGAGTGCTTTTCTTTCAGGTGTCTGGTGTCATCATATAGCTAGCTGCAATGTTAATGCCATTGTTGATTGTCAAAGCATTAAGATACTGTAGTAACATGATGCATATAAAGTTTGTATTATGTAGCAGACAATGCTGTGCTGTCAACTCCTAGGTGTAATTTAAAAGGGATAATAATGAATTATATTTTTGTCTGTGCTATGACAGCATAAAGTGAATATGTTCTTTGCTTTTCATTCTAAAAATGAGACTTGGTGTCAGTTCATCTGAGGGGAAAAGAGTTGAAGTGGAGGGCATCATAGGAAAATAGGACTATATTATAAAATAAATTAAATGTGAGCCATGGCTTCCTTGCTGCTCAGAGGTAGAATTCAGCTAAAGCCAAAGCTAATTTTGCTGCACTGTTTCCAGAACACCAAGGACAGAACATTCAGCACTGTATCAGGCCCTAGTCCCATGAAGCTAATAGATTTAGCAGAACTGAAAAGTAACATGACCCTTGGAACTGAAAACCTTGTTGGCAAGGTAGAAATAGCATAACTCTGGGATTTCCCAGGCTTCGTTCCCTGGCTGGCTCATAGGAGGTTGGATCTCTCAGGGACCACCTGCTAAGACACAGGCTTTGCAGTTAAGGGCATAGGACTGTGAACCTTGTCATTTGGACGTGTTCACGGAGTGACTGAAGAGACTAGAGAAGATTGAGTCAAGGCAAGATGGCTGTGAGGTAAACTTTGCAAATCTCAGAACACATGAGGAAGATATCTTCCAGAAACTCTCTCTTTCTTTGGAAATGTGTAATTAAATATAACCATTCTGTTAATTTTTTTCTTTATTAATTTTTTTTATTTTTTTTACATTAATTACATTTCATTCGCTTTGTATCCCAGCTGTAGCTCCCTTCTTCTTTCCCTCCCAGTCCCACCCTCCCTCCCTCATCCACTCCCATGCCCCTCTCTAAGTCCACTGATAGGGGAGGTCCTCCTCCTTCCATCATTATGACTGGCTGCAATGTCCTCCTCTGTAGCCTGTCAAGGCTGCTCTTCCCTCGGGATGGTGGTGAGCGAACCACTGAGTTCAGGTCAAAGAGAGTCCCTGTTCCCCTTACTAGGGTACCCACTTGGTTACTGAACTGCCATGGCTACATCTGAGTGGGGGCTCTAGGTTATATCCATGAATGGTCCTTGGTTGGAGAATCAGTCTCAGAAACCACCCCTGTGCCCAGATATATTTGATAATTGTGGAGCTCCTGTTCTCTTCAGCCCTTTCTAACTCTCCCTTCTTTCATATGATTCCCTGTTCTCCTCCGAAGGTTTGGTTATGAGTCTCAGCATCTGCTTTGATACACTGCTAGGTAGAGTCTTTAAGAGGCCCTCTGCAGTAGGCTCCTGTCCTGTTTCTTGTTTTCTCTTACTTCCAATATCCATCCCCTTTGTCCTTCTAAATGAGGATTGATCATCTTACCCCAGATCATCTTTCTTGCTTATCCTCTTTAGGTGTGCAGACTTGGGTATGATAGGATAAATATTCTGTTGATTTTTATTGATACTTTTACATTTATAATTATGAATGCTGCTTGAAGTTATATAATCATTTTCATTAGCAAAATATGCAAGATAAAAAACATAATTTTCTTTTTTTCCTTTTAGAAATCACCACATTTTATCATAACTTTTAAATATCACAGGCATTGTAACATGGGAGAGTTTGAGAGAATTACACCAATTTGCCAATCTCAATAAAGCACAAAGCCAAACTGCATTTAATAACCAGATGCTTTGAAGAACAAATTTTTTTAAAGTTCAGAAATTAATTTACAATGCAGGAAATGAATTTCATTAAATTCTTTGCAGTGACTTAATTATAAATGTGTATTCATGAATTATTTATTACTATAAACTTTAGGTTTAACCTCAGAGACCAAAACTATACTAGAATCATGTGTCTTTGTGTGTTCATATTTGTAGAGATCAAGGCAAGAGATTATTTTCTTTTACAACATAGCTGATAAACTCAGCATATTCTATAGTTTATAGTGTAGGATAACAAATCCACTTGTAACTGAAAGTCTCCATTTTCTTTCTCAATTGTTTGGCGATACCTTATTTAGTACCTTTTGAATTATATGTATTTAGACTTTGGTAATTGAATATAAAACTAATAGCTGCAATTATTGTAGAAGATGTGCTCTGTCTTATGAGAAAACTTTTTGAGGTTTTGTTGGTCAACATCAGGACTGCTTGATATAATGAGCTGAATTATCTGAGCCACATTTTCTAATAATAAACAAAAGATAATATGTTTGGAAAAGCCTTTGTGCTATTTACAGAGACATTGAAAAATTTGGCTATATATATAGTATACATATATCCTATGCTTCCTGTGAATAAAATTTGACTTCAGAGAAACTATTTTCGTAAATCTATCATTTAATATAATACATACATCTACCTATCCTAATTGTTATAGATGGAATGTTATTACAAAATAAATTATTATAAGTGCTTCAATAACACATTAGCATAATAATTACAACATGGAAATTAGTTAAAATCCAAATCATTAATGATAACTCTCAGATTTGTTTATGTTTGTAGCAAACGTGATATCCCACTTGTGCCCTCACTAGGATATTTAAACCATGGGTAGCATGATATTAAAACACAAAAGCAATCATATGCTTTTATACATGCTAAAAATATTTTAAAAATGTAAATATACTTTCATTTGAAATTACAGACAAATGAAACAAATAACAAAACAAACTGTAAAATTACCTGTGTTCCATGAACTCAAAAAAGAGTTTTTGCATCAGTTTGTCATAGTAAAGTGGAGAGTTAAATGGGTTTTGTTGGATGTAATATAGGACAGATGGGGTGACATGTTTACTATTCACAATCACATGAAAGTGGCAAGATTAAAATGAAAATTACAATATTTTTCAAATGCTGTGTTTACCTTTGAAAGTCATCCAAAGACTGTTTAACTCATGCCACATCAAGACATGTGGGTTTATTTGATTGCCTACATTACCTAGATGAATTATAATGACAATGGTTGTTCACAACACCAGCGAGATACTTAGCAATTATTTTCATTAATGGGAAATCTGGTCACCAGTTCATTTTCCATTATTATTTCTGAGTTATTATGAAGAAGAAAATGCATATTCTGTAGATTAAAGCATATTTTACCTTAGTGGTGAACATAGGTTATCTTTTTAAAATGTATCTCAAAGCAAGCTTTTGAAAGTCCCTTAATGAAAGGAATCAGCAGAAAATGCCAAAGGGTAAATGAAGTGTGCTGAGTGTATGTTCTCAGGATAATGGATCCTCTCTCACTGCACTCCCATAAATCTTTAATTGTCTTGTTTATTCTTCTTAAAGACAACATTGAAATTGGAAAACGTGGGTGTTTTCAGAAATGTAGATATTTTAGATTAATTAATTTTTTTTCATTTTTTATTAGTTACAGTTTATTCATTTTGTATCCCAGCTTTAGCCCCCTCCCCATCTCCTCCCAATCCCACCATCTTCTTCTCCCATGACCCTCCCCCAGTCCAATGATAAGGGAGTTCCTCCTACCCTTCCATCTGACCCTTATCTATCAGGTATCATCAGGACTGGATTCTTTGCCTTCCTCTACGGACTAGTAAGGACTAGTAAGGTGAAGGTGATCAAAAAGCCAGCCACTGAGTTCATGTCAGAGATGGTCCCTGGTCCTATTATTGGGAACCCACTTAGACACTGAGCTGTCACTGGCTAGAAATGTAGATTTCAATAACCACTTCCTTGCATAATTTGTTTCATTATTTTCAAACACAACACTAAGCTCCAGAAAAATCTCATCATATTTTGATTTGCAAATGGTGATAATTAGAGGTATGGACAAGATGAAAGAGTAAGGCATCGTTTTAAATTCCTTGGAGATTATATACTTTTAAATAAAAAATATGACTTCAATCAAGCTAAGTTATTCTAAAATATCAAGTTATACCATAACTTGTGGGCATCTGTATTGGAAGAGGCCATTCCTTAGAGTCTCCACTAAGATGAAGGCTGCTTCAATTGGGTCCTTTTGGTAAGATATACATCATGACCTAAACCAGTTTGGGAGAGGAAAGAGTTATTTGTTCTATACCTTAAATCTATGTTTGAGGGAAGACAATACTGGAGGCAGAAACTGAAGCAGCAATTAAGGAAGAATATTGCTTGATTTCTTGCTCCCTCTGTGCCCAGATACACATAAATAAGGGTACTCCTGCAGTGTGATGGACTCTCTTATATCAGCTCTAATTAATCAAATGGACCTACACACAGGCCTATTCTTCATTCTAACACAAGCAGTTCCTGCGCTGAGGCTGCCTCTTAATTAGTGTTTTGAATATATGAGAAAATGAACCAGAACAATGACTTTTAACAATCACACATTATCAATAATGAATTCTCAGCAATGACATAGCCATCATTCTCTGTCTTACAATTGTCAAGGGCATGTCTAGCACTGCATCTACACTCTCTTATCTTATACCACCCAACCTTCTAGAGCCTTCTACAGCTCCTTTCAGTTTTCAGCATCTCACTCCCAACCTTTTTTCTGATTTCTCCATGTTTCAAACATTTAGTTTTCAAAGAACATTAATTATAAACACAATAATGTGTACCTGGCCTGCAATTTTATTTTGGAAATCATAATGACTCTCACACTGCTGTATATTAGAAAAAAAATTATGGATGTATAATTTTAAAAATTGCGGATTTTTCAATCCCTTTCCATTCATACTCATGCAGATATTCCTCCTGACTTCTTCTTAGAACTCTGTTACCTCTTCAGTTTTCTTGGTATTTAATTTCTTTTTTTTAATTTTATTTATTTCTTATCAGTTACATTTTATTGACCCTGTATCCCAGCCGTGTCCCAATCCCTCATTCCCTCCCAGTCCCTCCCTCATCTCCACCGTGCCCCTTTCCATGTCCACTGATAGGGGGACCTCCTCCCCATTCATATGATCCTGTTTTATCAGGTATCTTCAGGACTAGCTGCAAAGCTCTCCTCTGTGGCCTAGCAGAACTGCTCCTTCCTTGGGGGGTGGGGAGGCCAAAAAGCCAGTCATTGAGTTCCTGTTAGAAATAGTCCTTGTTCCCCTCACTATGGGAAACCAATTGGTTACTGAGCTACCACAGGCTACATCTGAGCAGAGGTTCAAGGTTATATCCATACATGGTCCTTTGTTGAATGTCAGTCTCAGAAAAGACCCTGTGCCCAGATATATTTGGTCCTTGTGGAGCTCCTATCCTTTCCCTATCAGACTAATTCCCCTTCTTTCTTATGATTCCCTGTACTCTGCCAAAGGTTTGGTCATGAGTCCTTGCTTTGAAAACACTGCTAGTTAGAGTCTTTCAAATGCGCTCAGTGGACTCCTGTCATACGTTCAATGCACATCCCATCTGTCTTTCTAAACGAGGATTGATCATCTTACCCCATGTCCGTTCTCTTGATTATCTTTTTTAGGTGTACAGATTTCATTATGTTTATCACATCTTATAGGTCTATATAAGTAATTATATACCGTGTTTGTCTTTCTCCTTCTGGGATATTTCACTCAGGATGATCTTTTCTAGATCCCACCATTTGCCTGCAAATTTCATGATTTCCTCTTTTTGATTGCTGAGTAATATTCCATTGTGTAAAAATACCACAATTTCTGTACCCATTCCTCCGTTGATGGACATCTGGGTTGTTTCCAGGTTCTGGGTATTACAAATAAAGCTGCTATAAACATGGTTGAGTAAATATCCCTTCTGTGTATTTGAGCAAACTTTGGGTATATACCTAGCAGTGGTATAGCTGGGTCTGGAGGAAGCACTATTCCTAATTGTCTTAGAACTCGCCAGATAGATTTCCAGAGTGGTTGTACCAGTTTACTATCCCACCAGCAGTGGAGGAGGGTTCCCCTTTCTCCACAACCTCTTCAGCATGTGTTGTCCCTTGAGTTTTTCATCTTGGCCATTCTGATGGGTGTAAGGTGATATCTCAGGGTCGTTTTGATTTGCATTTCCCTGATGGCTAATGAGGATGAGCATTTCTTTAAGTGTTTCTCTGCCATTCGATATTCCTCTGTCGAGAATTCTCTGTTTAGCTCTGTTCCCCATTTTTTAAGTGGATTACTTTGTTTGCTGCTTTTCAGCTTCTTTAGTTCTTTGTATATACTCGATATTAGTCCTCTGTCAGATAAAGGGTTAGTGAAGATTCTTTCCCAATCTGTAGGCAGTCGTTTTGTTTTGATGACAATGTCCTTTGCTTTACAGAAGCTTTTTAGTTTCATGAGGTCCCATTTATTGATTGTTGCTCTTAGAGCCTGTGCTGTTGGTGTTCTGTTCAGGAAGTTGTCTCCTGTGCCAATGAGTTCTAGGCTGTTCTGCCATTATGCCAAAAGCAATCTACAGATTCAATGCAATTCCCATCAAAATACCAACTCAACAAGTAACAAGTTGTTCAGTTTCCGTGTGCGTGTAGGCTATTTGTTATTTCTGTTGTTGTTGAGGTCCAGCTTAAGTCCATGGTGGTCAGATAGAATAAAAGGGATTATTTCAATATTTTTGTATCTGTTGATGCTTGCTTTATGACCAACTACATGGTCTATTTTGGAGAAGGTTCCATGCGGTGCTGAAAAGAAGGTGTACTCTTTTGAGTTTGGGTGAAAAGATCTGTAGACATCTATTAGGTCCATTTGATTTAAGGGTCTCTGTAAGTGTTTTTATTTCCCTATTTGTTTTCTGTCTAGTTGATCTGTCCCTTGGTGAGAGTGGAGTGTTGAAGTCTCCCACTATTAGGGTATTAGGATCAATGTATGATTTAAGCTTTAATATTCTTTCACTTACAAATGTAGGTGCTCTTGTATTTGGGGCATAGATATTCAAGATTGTGATGTCCTCTTGGTGGATTTTTCCTTTCATGAGAATATAGTGGCCCTCCTTATCTTTTTTGATTAACTTGGGTTGAAAGTCTATTTTATGAGTCTTGGTGTCTGCTTTGAAACACTGCTAGGTAGAGTCTTTCAGATGCCTTTTGTGGTAGACTCCTGTCATAAGTTCAATGCACATCCCATTTGTCTTTCTAAATGAGGATTAATCACCTTCGCCTGTGTCCACTTTCTTGATTATCTTCTTTAGGTGTGTAGATTTCATTATGTTTATCATATCTTGTAGGTCTATATAAGCGAGTATATACCAAGTTTGTCTTTCTCCTTCTGGGATACTTCACTCAGAATGATCTTCATATGAAAGAAGGGAAGTTAGTTTGATATGGAAAGGATAGGAGCTCCACAAGGACCAAACATATCTGGGCACAGGGTCTTTTCTGAGACTGACACTCAACCAAGGACCATCTATGGATATAACCTAGAACTTCTGCTCGGATGTGGCCCGTGGTAGCTCAGTAACCAAGTAGTTTTCCAAAGTAAGGGGAACACGGACTATTTCTAACAGGATCTCAAGGGCAGGCTGTTTGCCCCCCCCCCCCGGGGAGGAGCAGTCTGTTAGGCCACAGAGGAGGACTTTGCAGCCAGCCCTGAAGATACCTGATAAAACAGGGTCAAATGAAAGGGGAGGAGGTCCTCCCCTATCAGTGGACTTGGAAAGGGGCAGGGAGGAGACCAGGGAGGGAGTGTGAGGTTGGGGAGGGAATGAGGGAGCGGGATACAGCTGGGACACAGAGTTAACAAAATGTAACTAAAAAGAAAAAAAATAATAAAAAAATTAAAAAAAAAGAAAGTCTATTTTATTAGATATTAGGATGGCTACTCCCGCTTGTTTTCTGGAACCATTTGCTTGAAAGACATTTTTCTAGCCCTTTACTCTGAGGTAGTGTTTATCTTTGTTGCATAGGTGTGTATCTTGGATGCAACAGAATGATGTTGTTTCCGCAACCATTCTGTTAGTCTGTGTCTTTTAATTGGGGAGTTGAGTCTGTTGATGTTGAGAGAAACTACTGACCAACAATTGTTACTTACTTTAGATGTGGGGTTGGTGGTGTCATTGAGTTTCATTGCTTATATTCTTTTGGTTTTTTTGTTGTGTATTTTTTTATTTCTTGTTTCCTTAGATGTAGTTGTTTTCTTTGGTTTGGAGTTTCCCTTCTAGTAACTTCTGTAGAGCTGGGTTACTCTGTAAATATTGTTTAAATTTGGTTTTGTCTTGGAATATCTTGAATTCTCCATCTATGTTGATTGAAAGTTTTGCTGGGTATAGTAGTCTGGGTTGGAATCTGTGTTCCCTTAAGGACTGTATGATTTCTTTCCAGGTCCTTCTGGCTTTCATAGTTTCTGTTGAGAAATCTGGTGTGATTATGATAGGTCTACCTTTATATGTTACTTTGCCTTTTTCCCTTGCTGCTTTTAGAATTTTTTCTTTGTTCTGTAGGTTCAGTGTTTTGACTATGAAGTGATGTGAAAAATTTCTTTTCTGGTCTAGTCTACTTGGTGTTCTGTAGGCCTCTTGTATGTTTATGGCCATCTCCTTTAAATTGGGGAACTTTTCTTCTATAATTTTCTTGAAAATATTTTCCGGACCTTTGAGCCTGATGACTTCTTTTTCTTCTACTCCTATTATTCTTAGGTTTTGTCTTTTCATGGTGTCCTTGATTTCTTGGATGTTTTGTGTTTGGAACTTTTCTGATTTTATTTTTTCTTTGAGAGACGTGTCAATTTCCACAAGTGTATCTTCAGCTCCTGTTGGTGATGCTTACCTTTGTAGTTCCTGATCTTTTCTCTATGTTCTCCAGCTCCTGGTTTTTCTCTATTTGTGTTTTCTTTATTGATTCTAATTCTGTTTTCATGTCTTGCACCATTTGCTTCATCTGTTTGAATGTGGACTCCTGCTTTTCAATGATAGTTTCTATTTTTTTGTCCATTTCCTCTCTATGTATCACTAATTGTGCCTCTACTTCTTTGGGTATAATTGCCTGTATTTCAATGAGAGATTTGTTTATTTCTTCTTTATTTGCCTTCATTTGTGTGGACATTCCTTTGAGAGCTTTGTGCATTTCTTCCCTGCTTGCCTCAATTTTCCTGGTCATTTCTCTGAGAGCACGACTTGTTTCCTCTTGGTTAGTCTCGATTTCTTTGGTTATTTCTCTGAGGGCTTTGTTCATTTCATCTTTATGGGCCTCTAATAGCTGGAGAAACATAGTTTTGAGGTTGTTTTCTTGTATATCTAGTGAATTGAAGTGTCCATTGTTTTGTGGGTTTGCTGGTGAGGTCATTATGTCCTGATTTTTGTTGGGAGTGTTCTTACGTCTGCCTCTCGCCATCTGGTTATTTATAATCCTCACTGTTTGTTCCTCGAGATTGTGGTTCAGGCTATGATCCTCTCTTTCTGTTTTCTGAACTGTTTTTTCAGGAAGATGAGAGAGGTTCACTGCTTTGGGAGTGTGCACTGTGTTTTCAGTTTTGCCTAAGTAAGGAATGTGACACTGGCGCTATTCGCGTGCGCTTTTAGTGGGCACAGTGTGCATGCGCAGATTCTCTGACTATTGCAGTGGCCTGCAAGCCACTATTATGCAGTTCTGACTGAGATCCAGGGATTGTTTGCCTGGATTACCCTGGTGGACCCGCAAGGCAGAGGCTTCAATGTTGGGGTCGCTATCCCAAGAATCTCTATGATGCCCACACTAGGGTGTGGCAGGGATCTCGTCTGGTTGCTTCTGTGGAGAGGCCCTGGGTCTGGGGCAAACTCTCTCTAGAAGGCTCACTCACTCTCTTGCAGGACCAGTTGGAATGCACAGGGTTTCCCCTTGCTCACTACTCTCTGATTTGGTCCTGCTGCGGAAGTGCACGGGTAGGCTAACAGTCAGCTCTGTGACACTGTGGCTGCAGGACTCGGTGTCCACCTTTCCTGTGTGCTGCCTTTTTGTCCTTTCCCTCTGCCAGGAGGGGTTATATTGACTGGTCCCTGGGTGGCGCGGGAAAGAGTTAGGGTGAGTGTACTCAATCCCAGATCCCGGGCCCAGACCTCTCTGCCAGAAGCAGCCTGGCAGTAGAATCTATGTTTGCTGATCCTAAGAGAGTACGAGGTAGGGTTGAGTGTCCTCAAATCCAGAGCTTGGGTTTCTCTGCTAGGGGCCACTGGGTGAGCTGGAGAGAGGGTGCTGTGTCCTTGGCAGGCTGCCTCTCTGTCCTTCCCCTCTGACCTTCCCCTCTGCTAGGGCAAGCTTATGGAGGTGCTCTCAGGGGAGTGCCAGCAGGGGTTGGGGCTTCTCAGTCGCCGGCGTTTCTCTGCCAGGTTTTGGGGGTGGGGGGGCGCCGGTGATAGAACTTGCTGCTAGACCTTATTGCGCTGGACCCAGGAGAATCTCAGGACGTGTAGATTGACCACAGTCCCAGATCCCGAGCTGCAGTTTGTTTGCTAGGAGCAGCCGGCAGCACTGGAGTTCCGGCACTGTGAAGCAGATGTGCGCCTCTTTATCCTTCTGCTCCGAGGCGGCAGGGTCATGGCAGTGTTTGGGGGAGTGCCCAAAAGGATTGGGTTTTCTCAGCCCCGATCTCAGGTTGGGGTACAGACAATGTGGTCTGTGGCAGATTGTGCTGGCTGCCGCCTGCCTCCTCCCAAGAGGGAGTAGGGATTTTGAGCTGGGCGTGCAGCTGAGATCCCTTCGAGGTGGGTACCCATGGTCAGCGAGAGCTTCCAGGGAAAGACTGGGTGACCCGTGATCAGTCTTGCAACTTTGCTTCCTCGTGGGGTTTTTTGTGATTGGGACTCCAGTCTCAGGCACCCTTGTATCCACTGATCAGCTTGGGAAAGTGATCGGGACATGAAGGCTTGCGGCACCAGGCAGGAGACCCAAAGCCCAGGGTTCTCTTCCGGGTTCTGGCTGGGCAGCCGAGAGTGGACCTGACTGATTCCCACGCCGTGGGAGCCTCTCCTCACCTGGGAAACACGATACCTGTTGTTTTAGGGCCCAGAGTTCAGTCTCCTGGTCGCTGCATGGAGTGTGTTGTCCCGCTTCTCAGACACAGTGTTCTCCTGGCGCCGCCATCTTGGCCCTCCTTGGTATTTAATTTCATCTCTGCCTCAATCCACATTTCTGATAAGAATTTCAAATGTCCTTATGAATTTGTATCTATAACAAGTCAATGTTTTCCATAATGTTTTATTTATAACTATACATCCCCTATTGATCTTATGAAATTTCAAAATTAATTTTAAACACCACACATACATAAAGGTTAAAAATCATCAAGTTTCAAAATATTTTAATTATTTGTTGACAGAACAAGTTCTATATCCATTAAAAACAAATTAATTTCTACATAATTGTCCTACCTATTTGGTCTCTGTTGGTTGTAATTTCATTGGGAAGAAATATATTGAACATGGAGATGGAAGGCTACAGAGACAAAAATGTATATGAGAGAGAGTATAAAAATCACACTTGAAGACTTGAAGGGGAAGATGAAAGAACTGGAGGGGACAGGAGCTCCATAGAGATAAACAGAACCAAAGATTCTGAGCACAGAGGTCTTTTCTTGGACTGATACTACAACCAAGGGCCATGCATGGAGATAACCTAGAACCCTTGCACAGATGTAGCCCATGGCAGTTCAGTGGCCAAGTGGATTCCATAGTAATGGGAACAAGGACTGTCTCTGGCGTGAACTCAGTGGCTGGCTCTTTGATCTCCTTCCTATGAGGATAGTTCAGCCTTTCCAGGCCACAGAGGAAGAGGATTTAACAAGTCTTGATGAGATCTGATAGACTAGGGTCAGGTGGAAGGGGAGGAGGATCTCCCCTAATAGTGGACTTGGGGAGGGGCATGAGAGGACATGAGGAAGGGAGGGTGGGATTGGGAGATGATGAAGGAGGAGGCTACAGCTAGGATAAAAAGTGAATAAACTCTAATTAATAAAAAAAATAAATAAATTTTAAAAAATCACATTTGCTGTTACAGTATCCCACACAGTTTCTTCTTTTTCATTCATAAATATTTTGTATTAGTTTATTTACTTTACCTCCCTAGGGTGCCCCCTCCTTCCTTCCAGTCACCTCTACTTCCCCTCCCTCCACCTTTGCCTCTCCCTTTCCCCATAGGAAATAGGAGCCCCCCTCCTCCCCATATTAATCTTCCCCAGCATATGAAGTCATATCAGGACTGTTCTCTCCTTTCTCTCCTGAAGACAGGCAAGGCAGCCCTGCCAGAGGGAAGTGATCCAAAATCAGACAATAAAGTCCATGTTAGAATCAGTCTCCCCCCAACTCGCTAGGCCACATGTAAGCTATATGTGTTTACGGGGCTTAAATTCAGATCATGCATGCTCTTTAGTTGATGCCTCAGTCTCTGAAAGCCCTCATTTAACTGGGTTAGTTGTCTTTGTGTCTTCTTGTGTCGTTCCTGTCCTCTCCAGGTCCTTCCATCTTTTCCCCAATATCTTTGTTCCCTCGTTATCCCTATACTGCGATGTATTGTATGAGAGAAGAATAGAGGAAGAAGAAGAAGAAGAAGAAGAAGAAGAAGAAGAAGAAGAAGAAGAAGA
>NW_026596134.1:14553092-14664529 GCF_907164565.1 Psammomys obesus | reverse complement strand
GAAGAAGAAGAAGAAGAAGAAGAAGAAGAAGAAGAAGAAGAAGAAGAGAAGGAAGGGAAGAACAACAACAAGAAGAAAGAACAAAGAGAAGAGAAAGAAGAACAAGAAGAAAAGAGAACAAAAGAACAAGAAAAATAAGAAAAAAGAAAAGAAGGTGGAGCAGGAAGTGAAGGAGAAGTAGAAGCAGGAGAACTAAGAGAAGAGGAGGAGGAGGGAGAGGAGGAGGGAGAGGCAGTGACAACAAGCTAAATAAGATCCCTGAAAACTCTTTAACATTTTGTATTTTATATAGATAGCATCCGTAAGATTAATGCTGAGATTAGCCCAAGGCTGATTTGTGTTGTTCAGTACTCATGGTCAATTAATACCAGCAGATTTATTACAAACTTCTTGAAGGCACATGTTTTGTGTTGGGATTGTTGATCAACATGAGAACTCTTCTGTGACAATACCAAACAGTGTGCCTTCTGGACACACAGACCAATATCCTCTTTCATTGCATTGTTCCATTTCATTACATATCTTTGTAGTCTATATGGGTATTTTAATCTAGTAACATAATTCCGTGCAAAACTGGAATAAAAAATCCAGAAGAATAAAACAATCCTATACAATATAAGAACTTCTGGCGGTATCTCTATCCCTGATTTTAAGCTATACTACAGAGCAATATTAATAACAACTACATGATACTGGCATAGAAATAGACTGGTTGATCAATGGAATCAAATCAGAGACTCAAAGAAACCCACACATCTATGCACACCTGATTTTTGACAAAGGAGCCAAAACCATCCAAGGACATAAGGAAGCATCTTCAACAAATGATGCTTGTTATAACTGGATGTTTACCTGTAGAAAATGCAAATAGATACATATGATACATATTCATTACCTTGCACAGAACTCAAGTCCAAGTAGATCAAAGACCTCAGCATAAAGCCAGAAACACTGAAACTAAGATAAGAAAGTGGGATCAGACTTGAGCTTATTAGTACAAGAGACAACTTCCTGAACAGAACACCAACAGCTCAGGTTCTCAGATCAACAATTAGTAAGTGGAACCTCTGGAAAATGAAAAGCTTCTGTAAGGTAAAGGACACTCTTAATAAAACAAAAGTGCAGTCTACAGATTGGGAAAAGATCTTCATGAATCTTACATCTGATAGAGGGCTAATATGCAATATATATAAAGAACTCAATAAATTAAACACCAACAAACCCAATAATCCAATTAAAATAGTGGTACAGAGTTAAAAAGAGAATTCTCAACCGAGGAATCTTAAATGGCTAAGAAGCACTTAAAGAAATGCTTAACAGCAGGGAATCAAAACAAATACTGAGATTCACAGCCAAACGTTGGGTGAAGGTTGGAGCATAGGGAGTGTTGTGGAAAAGTTGGAGACAGGAGTTCAACAAATAGACCAACAGAGACAAATAACCAGGGCTCCGCAGGGCTTGCAGAGAGTGAAGCACCCAGCTAAGGACCATGCATGGCCTGGACCTAGGCCCCCTACACAGATACAATCAAGGGCAGCTCGGGCCTCATATGTGTCTCCTAGTAAGAGGTTTGTGGGCTGTCTCTGACATGGACTCTATTACTTACTTTCTGATAACCACACTTGTAGGGCTGCCTCTCCAGACCACAGGAGAAGAAGACTACCTCAGTCCTGATTCAGATGTGGTCAGTTATTAGTGGAGATCACTTCTTCTCTAGGATTAGGGGAGGTGGAAATGGGTGGAGGGCTAGGGTAGGACCAGTGAGAATAGGAAGGGAGCTACAATCCTGATGGAATGCAAATAAATTAATTGATTTAAAAAAAAAAGAAAGAAGCTGATTTTCATGGCGGCTCAGTCTCCAAGTGTGTTCCTAGTAAGTAGAACAGGAGCTGTCTCTGACATAGACTCAGTGGCTGGCTCCTTCATCAGCTCCCCCTGCAGTGGTGAGCAGCCTTACCAGGCCAAAGAGGAAGACACTACAGCCAGTTCTGATGAGACCTGATAGGCTAGGGTCAGAGGGAGGAGGAAGACCTCCCCTATCAGTGGACTTGGGGAGGGGCATGGGAGGAGATAAAAGAGGGAGGGCGGGATTGGGAGGGAATGAGGGAGGGAGCTACAGCTGGGATATAGTGAATAAACTGTAATTAATAAAATAAATAATTAAATATTCATGATTTGTACTGATAAAAAGAAAGAAAGAAATGCTCATCTTCCATAGATATCAGGGAAATGCAAATCAAGATGACTCAAAGATTGCATCTTACAACATCAGAATGGCTAAGATCAAAAATTCAAGTGACAGTACATGTTGGCTAGGATGTGGAGAAATGGGAAAAGGCCACCAGTGCTGGTGGCAATGCAAATGTGTACAACCACTTTGGAGACATTTTCTTAGTTGTTGTTTCTGCTTCTCAGGTGACTTTGGTTGCCTTAAATTGACATAAAACTATCCATCATACAAGAAATTTCCTTCCATATATATTTATTTATCTATCTATCTATTTATTTATTTATTTATTCATCCATTTATTTATTTATTCATTCATTTATTTATTTATCTATTTATTTATCTATTTATTTATTTATTTATTTATTTATTTATTTATGGCCTTTCTGTTTCAATATCTTTTATGAGCTAGCCATTAAGTCTTACTTATTGTTAAATTAATTATGACAACAAAACATCTGAAAGACAGTGCTTGTTCTATTATTTGCCTTCCCAAGTGTCTTGCATAAACACAGTATTTGATACCCATAGGGAGAGACCTTCAGAGCTAGTGTAGCAGGTCTTTGGGCATAAATCCTATCATAGGAAAAACATTCCTCTCTGCAGAAATTTCATGACAAGTTGTGTTTTATTCTACTGCTGCTATTCCCTGTTAATTAATAAGTTTTGCTTTTATGGCCCAAGTTCACATGTGCTTTTATACTCACACTAAATCTGGGTTTTACAAATCAAATGGGGAGGCTGGGGAGGTGGAGCAGCAGCCAAGGTTACTAACCTCTCTTTCAGAGAGAACCTGCATTTAGTTCCTAGAAACCACTCTGTAGCTTACAACTGACTGTAACTCCACTTCCAGGAGATCCAAAGTCCTCTTCTTTCTCCTGTGAGCAAGACACACACATAGTGGACAGACAAACATGCAGAGAAAATTCTCATACCTGTTCATAAAAAATTAAAACTCCAAAAATTGAAACATTGCCAAAATTATATAATGAATTGGGATTCATCCATATGCTAAAATGATAACAAACCATGCTTAAAATTACTGTTTTCTTTAAACTTCCATCTGTTGATTTCATGAAAGAAGAAAGAACTGTTTCTCAATGCATGGTGTCTGTTGAGCATCATGACAAACATCAATAGACCTCAATTTGAAAATCATCTGGGAGCTCTGTAAATTCCCAGTTCTCTGACTTTACTCAGGAACTAGTCAACCAGAAGCTTCATAAGCAAGTATGGGACACATGGGTTTTGATCAGCCTCTCAAACTGTTGCTGTTTGAAACTAGAAATTGATAGGTCAAAATGTATGACTAACACTAATAAAATATAATGTGTATCTGTTGTCCTTTTGACTTAAATGCCCAGAAAACAATGCAATTTTAGTGGATCAGTTTACTCATTTAATTTGATTTCATTCTTAAAGACAGACCTGACACATACACACCATATATTTTCATAAGACGGAGATCTTTACTCTTAATAATATTCAGCTTACTGCTGTCTGTTTCCCACTTAATGTCATAATCTTGAGTGACATCACAATTAATTCCTGCAGAGATGATTATAGCTGCACTGAGAGGATTATGATTTAAAAAGTGATAAACAGCAGGGATAGAAAACTGCCTTTGTGCTTCTCCATGATTATTAGCTGGGTAAGCACAAAAGCCAAGGAAAAATAACGTGAAAGGAAAAAGAGGATTTAAAGACCACAACATACTATAGAATTGTATTTTTTTTCTATTGTGAAAGGCCATTGCCTCTTGAGATAGATTTTTCTTGATTGCATTAGCTTAATTACTTGTTTAAAGGCCTAATGTTTTATCAGCTCAATCAAATGTTTTAGCAGCTTTAAATTACAGTTACAAATGTACCTTGTGATTTATTTCTAAGACATCATTGTGGTGTGTGCTTCATCTTTAACCAGTTATTTTATTAACTGACCAGTACAACTAATTGAACGTTATAGATATTTGCACTTAAAGAAATTTAGATAAAAACTTAGGGTGTAGCTTAAAGCCATATGCTGAATTACAGAAATAGCAAGAAATGAAAACAAACAAACAAACAAACATATGAGTCTGACCATACAGCAAGACTGCTTCCATTGAATGTCATCAAATGGAAATTTAACTGTTTTGGATATTATCATATTTTCTAGATATTTATTTGCCTTGGATTTTTATAAGAGTCATGCCAAAATATAGAGGGTATAATTAATTCCATTAACTAATATTTTTACCAAACTCACAATTTTGGCTTAATGAACTCTCTAATATGTTTCTAATATTTTCAATTTTATCCCAAAATTGTATTATTTAGCATAGTTGTAAATTATAGTCTAGAATAAGGAATGCAAAATAGGATAACATTTATGTTTGCTTCTAAGAGATAATGGGTTGTTGCTCAGAAAACTCAATTTGTAATGATCATTAAATGGTTAATTCTTTTCCACAATTCTGACACTGAATTGAAAATAACAATGGAATTGTTTGTCAGTAATTTAAGGAGCCTGTAAATGGCACTTTGTAAAAATACCATTTTAAATACGAAGAACTTTCTTTGTAATTACCTTAACACAATTTTTAATCTGAAAGCTTTCTAGCTATGAAAATTTCCTAAATTATAATTAATTGATTCAAATCTTGCCTTGATGAAAGAATCCAAGCAGATGAGATTAATTTCTTAGTCTCTAAGTGTCTACCTTACTCGAGGGGCTGTTTCAAATTTCTCAGCACTCAGACCCCCTTTGATTATAATTTATATAAATGATGCATTTCACTCCAATCCTGCCAAACAACAGAATATACACAAGTCGGTGGACTGGTGGGATCACACAAGGCTGAGTCTATCCACGTGAGCTATTATAAAAGCTGATTTAATTATTTCTTTTAGAAGTTTAATATGCAAAAAGTTAACTTCTAGAAATACCCAGACCATTGCCAGATGGCTATGAAAATTGTTTTTCATTAAATTGGATTGTTTAAATTTTCCAGACCTATGAATCCAAAGACAGTTTAAACACAGTCAAGAGGGAATTGTAACTCAGGAAAACTAAGCAGAACCCCTTGCCAGGACTATAATGATAATTATAATGAAATAAGACCACATGCTTAAGAGTCACCCTTAAAGAAGGCAATTCTGGTCATTCAGAATTGCACACGAGAAGCTCATAAAAATGAAGGCTTTGTGGGAAATTCCTGAAGAAACACAAAAATCTACTTGCTTTGGAAAAAGATGCTCATGGTGCCATCTTTGGGAAGTACAGCCATTAACACTGGATTGTAGCTTCAAATTTAATTTTAATTTACTCACTTGGAGAATATCTATTAGATCCTACATTACAGTTCAATGTTTGGATGGAAAGTAACAGCCTGGAGAGATGGCTCAGAGGTCAATAGCACCTCCTGCTCTTTCAGAGGTCTTGCATTCAATTGCCAGCAACCAGTTGGTGAGTCACAACCATCTATAGTGAAAGTGCATCCATCTGTAATAGGATCTGGTGCCCTCTTCTGGCATGTAGGCAGAACACTGTATACATAATAAATAAATAAATCCTAAAGAAAAAGAATAGGTGTGGATACAAGTAACTTACCTAATTTGGAAAATTCTCTTCCTAGAGTTGTATTTATATCTACATCTTGTGGTTCCTGAGGTTCCTGTTCTGCAATTCCTCAACTTTTGACACATTTCTTTGTTAAACATATTTAGATTAATTATCTAATCAATTAAAAAAAATACTTTGTTACTTTAGTTCAGCTATCTTAGGAGAACGGCTGGATTTAGATGAAATTAAGAACTGTCAAGGCTCTGTGACCATTGTACAGTGGTATGGAATACAAGCGAACCCACTTCTTTCAATACAGCATGGCTAAGCTAAAATGCCTTTAATGTTCCATAAAAGACATGTCTGATTGTGCTGGCTCAGTGGTTATCATAGCTCAAAATTTTAAAGCAAACTAAAAGTGAGAAATGCTCATCCCATTTGTTTTTCTAAGTGAGGATTGATTATCTTACCCCAAGTCCTCTTTCTTGTTTATCTTCTTTACATGTATAGATTTCAATATGTCTATCATATCTTATAGGTCTATATGAGTGAGTAACCACATATGGATATAACCTAGAACCTTTGCTCGGATGAAGCCCATGGTAGCTCAGTAACCAATTGGTTTCCCATAGTAAGGGGAACAGGGGCTATTTCTGACAGGAACTCAATGGCAGGCTCTTTGACCTCCCCACCCCCCAAGGGAGGAGCAGTCCTGCTAGGCCACAGAGGAGGACTTTTCCGGCAGTCCTGAAGATACCTGATAAAACAGGGTCAGGTGAAAGGGGAGGAGGTCCTTCCCAATCAGTGGACTTGGAAAGGGGCAGGAAGGTGATGAGGGAGGAAGGGTGGGATTGGGAGGGAATGAGGGAGTGGGATACAGCGTTAATAAAATGTAACTAATAATAAAAATTATATTAAAATGTAACTAATAATACATATAAATAAATAAATAAGAATATATATTTAAAAAAAAAAGAAATGCTCAATGTCCTTAGCCATCAGGGAGATGCAAATCAAAAAAAAGTGAGAAATGAATTATCTTAATATTTAAAAGCACTCATCTTTATAGAGTACATTTATTTAATGTGATTCACAGCTCAATTTTTTTTTTTAAATGAAACATTTGGCCCAACCGTATCAATCAAGTCTAATTGTGAGACTGTAATTTTTTTTGAAAAACTATAAGACAAAGAGATAAACCATCTTTAATAATGCATTTACAAGCAGAATTTTAAGTGAAGACTACCCTTAGTTAATGATGAGCAAAGTCCCTTCTAAATCCCTTCTAATTTAGATAATCAAAAGGTGAGTTGATGTTTTCTCTTATTTTTCTCATTTATTCATAGAGAGGAACCCTTCATAAAGGGATTGACTTCCCAAGACCACTAATTTAACACTGCAAATTTTAATTTTAAAATGCATAAATCCATTTAAAATACATTTTAAATTTATAAAATGTATAAATGTATAAAATTCCATATTTTTTAATACATTGCAGCAAGTTCTGTCTCCTAGGTTTAACAAGAATTTTTGAGACCTGTGTATAAAACTGAGGTAGTTCTCAGCAAAACCTTTATAATACTCTTCTTGACTTTTTAGTAACTAACCTCTATGGTAGTCAATGAATAAATAAAGAATAATTAGTACCCAGAAAACAAAGGGAAGGAGGATCATGATTCTGCTTTTAGTCTGTAACATACATCTAGCTCATTGTCGAACTGGGCTCAAAAATGAGGCTGTTTTGAAATGAACCAAAGCAAAACAAAGGATCAAAAGAGTAAATGAAATGTTTAATTTAAGGTTAATTTCACTTTTTACACAGATTAATATGCTTGAAAGCTTTACGTTGTAAAGAGAAAGTTCACGTTTTTACTTCAAAATATTAGAATAGCTTCAAACATAAGAAAATAAGTGTTATAATTTCATTTCATTGTTTTTGGCCTTGCTACAGGAGGCCACTTAATACTTTTACATTGTCTGGAGCCTAACTCCTGGGCTAGCCTGGCTTATTATATCCCTGGCTGCCAAAGGCATGTAGGGGGAAGCACAGATTGGATCTGTTCAGAATAGTGTCCTTAAAGTGGCATTCTTTACTTGAAGCATCATGCTTCCCTTTCATATTATTGACACACATACATAAGCAAAAATTTGTCTAGTGGCATCCAGCTTGAATGAATATCTTCAGAACAAAGACTGCCTTTATTGATGTCTACACCTTACATATAGTTTTCTTTCTTTCTTTCTTTCTTTCTTTCTTTCTTTCTTTCTTTCTTTCTTTCTTTCTTTCTTTCTTTCTTTCTTTCTTTCTTTTTTCTTTTTGCATTCTCAATACTATGTGGACATCATAGATTTTATTTATTTTTTTTCTATGGGAAACCTGTAAGAAATTCCGTTCCACTCACAGATTTGTGTTTACAAAAATGGTAAAGATGGCAATTTGATTGTTACTGCCATTCAATGACTTTCAAAACTAACCATTTTAAATTGTTGAACTATGAAGAAAAGTGAGTTCCAAAGTATCTATTTAATGGCCTCGGGTTATGGTTATGAGTTTAAAGTACTTGCCAAGGAAGCCTGCGCTTGATTCCACAGAACCCACATAAAATGCCAGGTAGAAATGTGTGATCTGGAACTTCAGCAGTCCTAAGGCGAGACGGGAACTAGATATAGGAGAATAAGCCTGGACATGCCAGTTAAATTATCTGCAGAGCAATAATAGAGACACTGACTCAGACTCAAGATAGAAAAAAAAAAAAAAAACAAAAACAAAAACAAAATGAAAACACTCCCAAGCAGTTTTCTCTGATTTTCACATGCTCATATGCCATATGTGTGTGTGCTTGTATTCTCTTTCAACCTTTCTCTTTTTCTCTCTATTTTTGTCTTTTTATCACACACACAACCAAAATCAAACAAAATAAATAAATCTTAAAGCATTTATTTGCAAAGCAGCTAAACCCCTGAAATATCAAATACTCACAATATATCCAATAAATGAAGATGAAACTAAATAAAAAGAATGGCTTGATTAAGCACAAGAAATTATAAGTCAAATTAACTTATTTTAATAGAAATAGCAAGCAATGTAAAAATGATTTTTCGAATTCGGGTATCTAAGAAAAAATGGAAAATGCTATTTTTAGTATTTTTGTAATAACTAATGGTAAATATCTGTATAGAACCATCATGAATTCTGCTCAGATATTAATTTTCAGACTGTCTTTAAATGGAATAAAGATGTAGTCTGTGAACTGATTGACATAGTACATCACATTGTTCAATGAGAGAAACAGAAAAGACAATAACCATCAGCCTTGATGGTGATTGGACAGATTGTCTTCCCGGATTCCTAGTGTTCTTCAGGATTTCACCCTTCCTGCTTTTCAAAGTGTCCATTCTCATTTGTGAGTCACAACTACTGGGAACATTTCTCACAGTTCAAGAAGTGATTACCTAAATCACATTCACATACAGTCTAAATAGTTTCTGAAAGAAATATTCTGAAGTTTTCCATTGAGATGTGTTCTGGAGCTCCTGTCCCCTCCAGGTCTTTTTCTCTCCCCCCTTCTTCTGTAAAATTCCATGTCCTATGCCCAAAGTTTGGCTATGAGTCTCAGCCTCTGCTTTGAGACCTTTGATCAGTAGACTCTTTCAGCAGTCCTCTATGGTAGGCTCCTGTCCTGTTCCTTGTCTTCTCCTGCTTCCAATGTCTACCGCATTTGTCCTGCTGAATGAGGATTGAGAATCTTCCCTAGAGTACTCCTTGTTGCTTAGATTTTTTAGGAGTATAGATTTTAGTATGTTTATCCTATATTATATGACTAATACCCACTTATGAGTGAGTATATACCATGTGTGTCTTTCTGTTTCTTGGTTACATCACTCCAGGTGATCTTTTCTAGTTCCCTATTTGCCTGCAAATTTCATGATTTCTTCATTTTTAACAGCTGAGTAGAATTCCAAGACCAACAGAGCCGAAAATAACTGGGCCCTAGGAGCCCTGCAGAGACTGATACCCCAACCAAGGACTATGAGTAGAGAGGACCTAAAACCCCTGCTCAAATGTAGCCCATAGTCTCAATCTCCAAGTGGTTTCCCTAGTAAGGGGAGCAGGGGCTGTCTCTGGCATGAACTCAGTGGCCAGCTCTCTGATCACTTCCCCCTATTGGGGGGCAGCCTTTCCAGGCCACACAGGAAGACAATGCAGCCAGTCCTGATGAGACCTGATAGGCTAGGGTTAGATAGAAGGGGAGAAGGACCTCCCTTATCAGTGGATTAGGGGAAAGGCATAGGGGAAGAAGTGGAAGGGATGGTGGGATTTGTAGGAGATGAGGGAGGGGACCACAGCTGTGATACAAAGTGAATAAATTTTTAATAAATAAATATTTTTTTAAAAAATATATGTTCTGTAATGTCAAAGACAGAAACAGTCCAAATAAAATAAATATATAGGATGCAAAAACATATATTGAAGCTTTGTAAGCATAAAAGATTCAAAGTAATTCACTGCAGGAGTTCTAAAGACTGCCTTAAGAAAAAAATCTGGTTAATCATCATTGTGGCAAATTCATCAACTAGGTCTGTCTGAAACATAAAGCACAAAGTCAGCCAGGATACTCACTTTTATAGGTGCTGCCAATTTTTAAAATTCTACTTAGGAATCATATCAAAAGTCAAATTAATTTACCTTTCATTTTCCCGTGTTCATAAAAAAGTTCATGTTTAATCAAGCTGTATTAAAACAGATTAAAAATGTGCAGAACAAAAAGATTCCCCCAACCTTATCATTCTTTGTCCATTTGCCCTCTGATGGGGGAAAAAAAATCCAATACCTTTCTTCAGTTTATTCTTTGTTCTTCCTAAAATGGAGATAAAGACATAGGAAGACTGGGAAAGGTGGTCTTAACTATTTCTGTTTTCTTTAAATGGGCACATGGGAGAAGCTTTTTAACGTGGTTGAACAATTGGTTTATCTGCACCACAATAATCCTCTCTCTTGGTAAGTTGAATCTCACAGAACCACCGAGTACATTAGGAAAGATCACTTTCTGAGAGAGAAAAATCAAAGAAAGCATACCATATTTTGCATATGGAATAAAAACAAAGAAAGGACATGGTAAACATGGTAAACATGGAAAAGTAACATCCGTAGATTTGATTAGCAGCAGACTAAAAACAATTGAAAAAATATTTATATTGAAAATGTGCAGAATTTTTTGCTAGCACTGTTTCATAAACAATACTTCTGATAACTACTTTTAAAAGCTAACATATTTAATATCTCATTAGGAAGGCAGGAAAAATACTGCCACAGAATTGATCTCTGAGGAAACCACGCTAAGCATATCTTTGTGTACCTATGCTTAAATGTTAAACATGAGTGAATATTATGTCTACACACCTATGTAATCTTTTTTAGACAAATATATGGTTTGTGGCAGGGAATACACATTTCTCATTAATGTAGTAACTAACTTTATTATGAATACTAATTTTGGCTCATTGTTTCAGGGATTCTGGTGCATAGAGGGTCAGCTACATTGTTCCCTGTTACGGTAGTGAGGCAGAACATCATGACAGAAGCATGAAAGAGCACTGATGCTTATCTCACGGTGGCCTAAAAACACAGAGACATAAAGAAAGGGCTTGAGGGATGTGCATTGAATGTATGACAGGAGTCTCCCACAAAAGGCATCTGAAAGACTCTACCTAGCAGTGTTTCAAAGCAGACACTAAGACTCATAACCAAACCCTCGGCAGAGTGCAGGGAATCATATGAAAGAAGGGAAGTTAGTATGATATGGAAAGGATAGGAGCTCTACAAGGACCAAATATATCAGGGCACAGGGTCTTTTCTGAGACTGACACTCAACCAAGGACCATCTATGGATATAACCTAGAACTTCGGCTCGGATGTGGCCCGTGGTAGCTCAGTAACCAAGTAGTTTTCCAAAGTAAGGGGAACACGGACTATTTCTAACAGGATCTCAAGGGCAGGCTGTTTGACCTCCCCCCACCCCAGGGGAGGAGCAGTCTGTTAGGCCACAGAGGAGGACTTTGCAGCCAGCCCTGAAGATACCTGATAAAACAGGGTCAAATGAAAGGGGAGGAGGTCCTCCCCTATCAGTAGACTTGGAAAGGGGCAGGGAGGAGACCAGGGAGGGAGTGCGGGGTTGGGGAGGGAATGAGGGAGCGGGATACAGCTGGGACACAGAGTTAACAAAATATAACTAAAAAGAAAAATAAAATTAAAAAAAAAATAAAGTGAATCTCAAACATTAAAAAAAAAAAAAAAAAAAGAAAGGGCTTGGCAAGATACATGCTTCAAAGACAAGCTTACAGTGACCTTGCTTTTCTGGAGGGGCCCTACTTCCAACCCACACAAAAATCTCTCTAAATAGCCCCAGCATCTGATAACCAATCCTTAAGAATGTGAGCCTAAGGAGGAAATTCATATATAAATCATAGAAGGTTGAACGTGTTTTAACCCAACTGTTCTATTATAGACGGTAGGGTCAAGATCCTGGGCCATGGCAGTTCTCAGTGTCTGATAACACTGTTATAATTTAACAAATCACTAATAAATAACAAACGCTAGCATGTGAATAAAATCATTATTTTATTAAAAATTAACATTCACCATTAAATAATTAGAATAACTAACAACAGAGAACAAAATATTGTTAAATAAAATGAGCATTTAGGATGACTAAGGAGATAAATTTTACAAAAATAATGTGAATATATGTGTATATGGAAAATACACTTTGCTTACAAAGTAGCCTTTTAAAAACATTTCCATAACTTTTAACAAAAGTAAAAAAAAAAAAATGATGCTTGAACGATAAATTTTGGAAAGCATGAATTTCTTCATTTAATTCCAAATGTTAGAATATGCATGTTACTAACCCAAAACATGTATCTTTGAAGTTATTGTCTAATGCAAATAAAGAGATAATGGCGTTAACCCATACACAGGGATAGTTTATCCAATAAGTTTAATAATTATGGAAAATATTGGCAGGTATGATTTAAATTTTCATCAAAGACCTTCAAAATATATATCCCCTGTACACACACACATATATATGAGAGAAGAAGCAGGAGGTATTCTAACTGATATGAACTGATGCAATGATTTATCCTCAATTAAAATTCTGGTTTATTACACAATATACATATATGTATCCACTATGTGTTAAAAGGATCAAAGAATTGAAATTAAATGTTAGCCAAGTTTATAGCTAAATGATTGTTTACAGGATAATTTCACTTTCATATTTATATATTTGAGAAATTTTCACAAGTATATATGTTGTATTCATAACCAAGAATTTTAAATTTTTGAAAAATGCTTCTATCAAAAAATTCTTTCAATTCTACTCAATTTTTCTGGAGTCTGTGGCAGGAAACTTTTTTATTTATATAGCAATAGAAAAATAACAAAAAGCACTGAAGAAAAATAAATATATATGCATTTATTTTTAGCTGTATTGCAGCTCTGACAACACATATAATTATTATTCTATTTTATATTTTATACACAGTTGAGTGGGTTTATTATAATAACTCATTTCAGAGTCTTTATCAATATGCCTGTCCCAGCCTTGTTCAGTTTCCAGGCTATTGCCCCATGGGAAATGGGCTGACAAGTTGATATAAGCGTTCTTGTGCACTTAGGCATGCTCTTATGTCCTTGATGAATATTGCCACCCTAAATTAAGTAGACCTGAGGATGAACCAAGCAATTTCAGTTTCTGAATCTGTGACGATAAGAATGGTGCTAGCTAACATGGAGAACAGCCAGTGTTTGAGTAAGTTAAGGGGCAGTCCTGATATCAGGTAAACCATTAAGGCTGGATTTGTCTGTGATTATGTGTCTTAAACACATGAACCTTTCAATCTGTAGAACGAGAAAAGAGCTCACTTGCCAACTTAGTCATACAAAACCTTAAAAAGCCTTAATAGAGCAGGAGAGGAAAAAGTGAAATTTACATCATCCTTAAGATGGTATACGCTTTTGGAGCTTCTGTCCCCTCCAGGTCTTTCTATCTCCCTTTTCTTTCCTAAGATTCCTTGCACTCTCCCCAAAGTTTGGTTGGGAGTCTCAGCCTCTGCCTTGATACCTCAATCAGTAAAGTCTTTCAGAGGCCATCTGTGGTAGGGTCCTGTCCTGTTCCCTATCTTCGCCTGCTTACAGTGTTTGTGCTTTTGGATGAGGATTGAACATCTTCCGTAGGTTCTTCCTGTTGCTTAATTTCTTTAGGCGTATAGATTTCAGTATGTTTATCCTATATTATACGGATAATATCCATTTTTGAATGAGTATATACTATGTGTGTCTTTCTGCTTCTGGGATACCTCACTCCAGGTGATCTTATCTAGTTCCCACCATTTGCCTGCAAATTTCATTATTTCCTATTTTTACTTGCTGAGTAGTCTTCCATTATGTAAATGAACCACAGTTTCTTTATCCATTCCTCAGTTGAGGGACATCTGGGTTGTTTCCAGGTTCTGGCTATTATGAATAAAGCTGTTACACACATGGTTGATCAAATGTCCTTGTTGTGTACTTGAGCAAATTTTGGATATGTACGTAGGAGTGGTATATCTGGATCTTGAGGTAGCGCTATTCCTAGTTGTCTGAGAAATTGCCAGATTGATTTCCAAAGTGGTTGTACAAGTTTACATTCCCACCAGCAATGGAGGAGGGTCCCCCTTTCTCCACATCCTCTCCAGCATTTGTTGTCACTTGGGATTTTTAATTAAATTTTTATTTTTTTACATTAATTACATTTTATTCGCTTTGCATCCCAGGTTTAGCGCCCTCCCTCATTCCTTCCCATCTCACCCTCATCTCCTCACATGTCCTTCTCCAAGTCCACCTACAGGGAGGTCCACTTGAGATTTTTATATAAGCCATTCTGATGAGCATAAGGTGAAACCTCAGGGTTGTTTTGATTTGCATCTCCCTGATGACTCCGGACTTTGAACATTTCTTTAAGTGTTTCTCTATCAGATCCAAAGGAAGACCAACATATCCATAAAAACTGAGCCCTGATGTTCCTGAAGAGATTGATACCCCAACCGAGGACAATACATGGAGAGGACCTAAAACCCTGGCTCAGATGTAGTCCATAGACTGTCTCCAAGTGGTTCCCTAGTAAGGGGGGCCAGGACTTTGTCTGGCATGAGCTCAATAACAAGCTAGTGTGCCTGGCCACAGAGAAAGACAGTGCAACCAGTCCTGATGAGACCTGATAGGCTAGGGTCAAATAGGAGAGGAGGACCTCCCCTATCAGTGGACCAGGGGAGTGGCATAGGGGGAAGGAGGTTGGGATTGGGAGGAGATGAAGGATGGGGCCACGGCAGGGATACAAACTCATAAATTGTAATAATGATAATAATAAAAAAAAACTTAAAATGATGTTATACCCTTATTTCCACACATCCCTTTTTTGGGTCAGAAGTGGTACTTCTGTTGCTTAGGTATTCATACACAAGCTGAATCCTGACAATTTTCCCAGGTCTTTAGATTTTAAATAACAGGTGAGCAGACTCATCTGGTCCTGATTTCTGTAGTTAATATACTTATATTATTTTCTGTTTGTACGTAAGCCTTAATAACAGCACATTCTTTATCCAAGAAGGCTGTTATTCTGAGAGAGCCTGTTTCTTGCAGAATTGTGTTATAGTCTTACCAATATGGGAACTTATGGATTAATGTATCCATATTTAGCTTCAACCATCATGGATGGCAGGCCATTTTAAGTGAACACTATCTATACTGGGCCTGGTATGAAAATCTCATGTAATTTGACTTCTCCTCCTGTCTTATATACCTTCATTCTAAATGTCTGGCTTAGTAATAGCAATTGCAGTCACCCTTAGAGGACAGACTCTTAAGCCCGCAGGTAGGGCCTG
Organism: Psammomys obesus; assembly: GCF_907164565.1. NCBI lineage: Eukaryota > Metazoa > Chordata > Mammalia > Rodentia > Muridae > Psammomys > Psammomys obesus. The sequence continues at coordinate 14,648,835 of NW_026596134.1, read as the reverse complement.
AAATTATATACAGTAGAAAAATCTGAATTTCATGTTTCATTTCACTGAACATACATAGACTTGTTGAAATTGTGTTAACGTATTGAAGCATCAACCAGGTTTTGAAACAACTTTTTCTTTTGAAGATACTCATCTATGTGTTTTTTTTTCTATTTTCTGATATATTTTTCTTAACATAAATCTCATTAATATCAACATTTATTTTTATATTTTAAAATTAGGTCTAATATTTATTATTTATTTATTTACCATTTATTTACTTATTTAGCTTAATGGAGCATTTGTATAGCTCTTTTCCCCAAAACGTACCAGTGTCTGTTGTGGGTTTTCAGAAGCCATTACAATGGAAAACAGGATAACTGAAATGGAACATTCTGATGCCGTATTAATTGCTCTGATAAATGAGATGACTACCAGGTGAGTAATATGTGGTTTGTAGCCTACATGCATGGTGAATACAGCAGAAAGGGTGATAACTCTCATTCTTGGATGAGCAGATGGTAAATTTCATCACATACAGAACAACTTATTACTTATGAGTAAATAATTTCTAGAATTTTCTGCTTAATATTTTCAAACAATAGTTGAGCATAACTAAATGAAACTGTGTGAATTAAAATGGACAGATAGGGAACGTGCCTGTTATTGCCAACTTGCCGAGTTCGCAGTTACAAGAACTACTTTACTCTGATGTAACCTCTCCTGCTGTCGGGCTTCTCTGATAGCTTTTTCTTGCCATCTGCAAGAAGTTTAACATTGGTTTATCTGTGCTCACAGAAGACATTGTGCACAATCCTATGCACTATCATTTCATCAGTTGATGCCACGGAAAGACTAAGTCTCAGAATATCATATTTAGTTTGCCTTCTGATTTTGTATATATATATGATAAAACATTTTTATTCTTATATAAATTTATATATATATATATATATACATCAAATTTATGTCTATTATTTAGTAAGTGTAATTTCTCAAGTAAACTAGGCCAACAAACTCCCTTGCATCAGAGAACCCATTCCAAAGAATTGATATAAATAATGACAGCAATTGTATAAGCAGTGTAATTTAAAAATATAACAGGAGAAATGTTGGGATATGAGATTTGTAATGATAAATAAATGAAGTCATCAGGAAAAGTTTGTTTAAAGAATGATAAAGTTTTGCCATGGAGAGCAAGGAGCTCAATAGCATCTCTCTATACCTAACTAAAATAAAAGCTAAACAACAAGGAGAACCCCAAGGAAGATGCTTAATTCTCATTTAGAATGTAAACAAGATAAGACACCTGAAGCAGTAGAAGGAAGGAAGCAGGATGGAAACCTCCCACAGACATCCTCTAAAACACTGTATTCAGCAACGAATAGACGCAGATGCAGAGGCTTACAGCCAAACTTTGGACAGAGCACGGGGAGTCTTATGGAATAAGAGGATTATAGAAGAACTCAGGGGACAGGATCTCCACAAGGAGACCAACAAAGCCAAAAACGAAAACAAAACAAAACAACAACAAAAAACCTTGGCCCAGGGTGAATTGCAGAGACTGACGCATCAACTGAAGACCATACGTATAGAGGACATATGTATGCTCAGATGTAGCCCACAGACAGTTCAGTCTCCATGTGGGTTCCCAAGTAAGAGGAGAAGAGACAGTCTCTGGCTTGAACTCAGTTGCCTGCTCCTTGATCACTTCTCCCTGGTGAGGATACCTAGCCAGCTCACAGAGGAAGATGATCCAGGCAGTCCTGATGTGACCTGATAGGCTATGGTCAGCCAGTAGGGGAGGAGGTCTTCCCCTATAGGTGGACTAAAAGAAAGGGATAGGGGAGGCAGAGGGAGACAGGGTGGAAACAGGAGGAGATGAAGGAGGGGGCTTCAGCCGGGATACAAGGTGAATAAATTGTAAAATAATAATAATAATAATAACAATAATAAAAAAGGAAAATTAAAAAAGAAAGTATATAGAGAACAAAATACATGCCCTTCTGCCTAATATGTAAGTAAAAAAAAAAAAAAAAAACTCATTTGATTTATGATAAGCATCACCTGAATGACTTTATGTTTAAAATGATAGTCCTCATTAGCAACTGATTATTTCTAAGATATATTTATATTTAAATGCAGAGGCCTTGACAGTTTAACTCTTCATACTATTGTGTGGTTTCTGTGGAAGTATCCTGGGATGTAAGGCTGAGGTAATATGCAATGGGAAGATATTTGTCAAGTGGCACTTTTCCAGCTTTGGAAACACTGGCTGCATTATCAAATTATGATAAATTACACCTGCTCTCACCAAGAAATATACAAAGCAAAAAGCAAGAACACAAAGAGAGAGCCAAAGAAAGACAACACTCCCTCTTGCCATCGATCAAAGGAGCCTGTGTGCACTTTTTCATTCATACTAATATGCAGGCTTGAAGAATTTCCCTGAGATCTTTTTCCACTTGAGGGTTCAGTTGCAGAACTCAAGTTAGTTCAAGTTCTAGCATTTCTAAATGGCAAATCCCTTGATAGTTTATTCTGCAGCTTTAGAAACTTTAAGAGTCTATGCCCTCTCCAACTCTAAAGCTTGATTAATATTTTCTTCCTTATAAAATTATACTTATTACCATACCCATCATCTCTTGTATTGCTACCATAAAATACGATGGCTTTCTTAAGATCTTTTTTCTGTTTTTCAGACCATTATTCTAAAGATCACTTAAATTCTTGTTAGTTCACCCTTACTTATTTTCTTGTCAGTATTTTAAATTCTTAAGTACAAGCATTTTAATATAAGTGTGTTTCTTTCTAATAAACAATGAATAATATTCTAAAATACTGTTATGCGAATTCTCTAAATAAGTAATTACTAAATAAGTAATCTTTAAGTTGAAAAAAGCTGAGTAATTGGCAAAAGAACATTCTATGTATTTTTCCTAGAAGAAAAATAAAGCACTGAAGCATGTCTACATATTGGTCAGCCATAAGAAAGCCCACAGCATGAACTCAAAGTGAATTCAGCAGGTACCTTGTGTAGGATTTGGAGGAAAGTATGCTTTTATCCACATATGATAGGGAACCAATACCTGCTTTTATGGGTGATACTAGAATAGTAGATTTAAATTATACCTTTGACTCCTGAACACATCATCTTATTTTTCTACAATTATCTACATTGCTTGCAGGTGAACCAACTTCAAACACAAGCTTTTTCCTATGTTTTATTCATTGTTACAATCATAATGATTAACTTTAGTGGGATGTATGCTGATTGTAGGTTTTATCCCGAATCAAGTGCATTCTAAATATTCCCATTTGCTTGATCAAGGCCATTTTCTACATAACATGGATTTCAAGCTAGTGATGGAAATATCAGTAAAGATCTAATCTTTTTTGTTTTTTTTAAATAATTTTTTATTAATTACACTTTATTAGACTTTATTTACTTTGTATCCCCCCTGTAGTTTCTTCCCTCTTTCCCTCCCAATCCTTCCCTTCCTCCCCCTTCTCCACACATGTCCCTCCCTAAGTCCACTGGTAAGGAAGGTTTTCTTTTCCTTCCTTCTGAGTTTGTTAGGTCTCATCAGGAGTGGCTGCATTGTCTTCCTCTGTAGCCTGGTAAAAAGATCTAATCTTAAATAAAGATTAGAAACACAAATATTACAATAAGGTTTTGTTATTTGTTTTTACCTACTACCACCATTACCAAATTAAAAACTTAGTATTGCAGAATCCATTTTTCTGTATCTTGTTATCAATATTTTCCAAAAACCCCAATTAATGTGTAAATGTTATTCATTTAACTATATTGTAACTCATCATTTAGAATTAGTGTCTGCAATATATCTGTTTAAAGCAGATTGTCTGTAATGGCTATTTCCAATCAGCCAGAGGTACATAGTAACTTCGTTGCATGAAGTCTTAAACAAATGAAAATTGATTGCCTTTCATTACCTGATTGTAGCATTTATTAAGAATAAAAAACAAAATGAAAAATAAATTTATTGGTAACTACTTGCAGGTTTATATCAAAAGATCATTCATATTTTAACTATCTTCAAGAGACTAGTTATATAGTGTACTGTTTGGCAATATAATACACTAGCTGAGTCAATGAGGGTAAAATAGCATCATTGGTCTAACTGTCAAAGGTGAATATTGGTTGACTGTAAAGGCCAATTTTTTCTTATTGCTAATTTTATGTTTTAATTTTTTGCTTGAAGCATGAATGTAATTACCCAATGTAACTATGTAAAAATGCATTTCCAACCTGGCCATTTTTACTATGATAAAATTAATATGAATAATATTGCATTGCCATATTAAATTCCTCACATGCATTATGTTATAAATCATTTTAATTTTCTTCTTGTAAATACATAATCTAGAACTTGTTTGCTACCAGATATAAAATGCCTTCTTCAAAGAAGAAAATGATAAACACTTAACCAAAATATTGTTATACTATATTCCTCAGGTGGATACTAACACTTTTGAATTAAGTGAGATTAACCATATTAGTTTCCTTTACATCCTTAAGATTAAGCCAATGGTGGAGATTTGAGTATAAGGACTTGCTTGACCAAGGCCATTTCCAATGTAACACGGCTTTCAAGTTATAAGGTTCAAGAAATGCCACTTCAGTATCAAGTTTAATTATTACCAATCATGTACCAAAATAAGTGCAATTATGAAAATTGAAAGTTAGATTATCTGAGATTAAAGAGAAATTTTGCTGAGTAGACAGGTCACACTGGGGACACAATGAAACCAGCACATGCTGGTTACTACCTTTGTTATTTGAAGTCGTATTTAGTAAAGCGAGCTGATGAGATTAAGGGAATTCAGCCACTTATCTGCGAAGATGATTGGTTATGTTTTTCCTTTAACTTTTATTCCACAAAACTCACCTTATAAATTCTGAAGAAATATTCACTCAATTTTAATATTTAGCTGTCCTAAATTTAAACATTTTTTAAAACATTTGATAGACTAATATTAGAAAGAAGGAGAGGAGGACCTCCCCTTCAGGGGACTTGGGGGGGGGGGGGGGGGGGGGAGGGGGGGGGGGGGGGGGGACCAGGAGGGGAGAAGGGAAGGGCTTATGGGGGGATACAAAGTGAATAAAGTGTAATTAATAAAAGTTTAAAAAGTTTCAGATAAAAAACACATGCATTTAATATAATTTTATTTATCCATTTATTGTGGTTTTGCTATGTTATACCACAAACATAATGCACCTACATGTTTTATGTATTTTCTTTGATGTTTTTATTGATAACATTCTTTTTCATACAATATATCCTGATTATAGTTTCCCTCTGTCTATTTTATCAATTTTTCCACTTCTGGATGGACCCACTTCCAACTGTCTTTTGTTAGAAAAGAATAGGCTTCTAAGAGATAATACCCAAATAGGATAAAATAAAACATAAGATAAAGCAAAAATGTTCATATCGAAGTTGGCCACAGCCACCAAACAGGTTGAAGGTCTGCTAATAGTTGTGTTGGGATTTTGAAGGTGATTGTATTGAATCTGTAGATTGCTTTCAGTAGAATGGCCATTTTTGTTCTATTAATCCTACCATTCCATGAGCATGGGGGATCTTTCTATTTTTGTCATCTCTTTATAATTTCTTTCTTCAAATACTTGACATTTTTATTAGGCTAATGGATGTCATTATTCTAAGTGGAAGCATCTGGACTGTACTGATAACTAAGAACTGAAGTTATTATTTCAAACTCAAATTAAGACTTTATTCAGTTTTTCTTTCTGTTATTTTTAACCTCTTCAATACATCTTGAAATGGAGGAGAAGATGAAATATTCAGCTCAGGTCTTTCAGGTAACTTTCTTTCTTCTTCTTTTTCTTCTTTTTCTTCTTTTTCTTCTTCTTCTTCTTCTTCTTCTTCTTCTTCTTCTTCTTCTTCTTCTTCTTCTTCTTCTTCTTCTTTTTCTTAATATTAGTTCATTAATTTTGTATCCCAGCTGTATCCCCCTTCCTCATTCCCTCCTAATCCCAACCTCCCTTCTTCAGCTCCTCCTTGCCCTTTTCCAAGTCCACTGATGGGGAGGACCTCCTCCCTTTCATTTGACCCTGGTTTATCAGGTGTCTTCAGGACTGGCTGAGAAGTCCTACTCTGTGGCCTAGCAGGACTGCTCCTCCCTCGGGAGGAGGGGTGTCAAAGATCCAACCACAGAGTTCATGTCAGAGTTCATGTTCCCCTTACTAGGGTATCCACTTGGATACTGAGCTACCATGGGCTACATCCGTGCAGGGGTTCTAGGTTATATCCATACATGGCCCTTAGTTGGAGAAACAGTTTCATACAAGACCTCTGTGCCACATATATTTAGTTCTTGTGGTGCTCCTGTCCTCTCCAGGTCATAGTAGCTCCCCCTTCTTTCATATGATTCCCTGCACCCTGCCAAAGATTTGGTTATGAGTCTTAGTATCTGCTTTGGTACACTCCTAGGTAGAGTCTTTCAGAGCCCCTCTTTGGTAGGACAGGAGAGGATAGGAGCCCCACAAGGACCAAATATATCTGGGCACAGGGTTTTTTTCTGAAACTGTTTCTCCAACCAAGAACCATGTATGGTTAATTTTTTTTTTAAACAGGAAACAAAGTCACAAAGTGAAAATTGGAACCACCACCACAACAAAAAGGGTTAATTTACTTTAGCTCTGGATCATCCTTCTTCACATTTATAATTGTGTTTTGTTTGTTTGTTTTGTGGAACTTCTCTCTACCTATATGTAATTGTACTTGACTTTACATTAAATAAATGTTACTTTCATTATGCATAAAACACATTCTTCAATAAAGTTTACTTGATATCTGGGAACCAATTACAGCAGTGGTTCTCAACCTGTAGGTTGCAAAGCCTTTGGGTGTCGAAAGTCCTTCTTGCAGAGGTCACATATCATATATCCTATACATCAGATATTTGCATTATGATTCATAACAGTAGCAAAATTTTAGTTATGAAGTGGCAACAAAAATAATTTTGTGGTTGGGAGTCACCACAACATGAAGAACTGTAAAGGGGTCACAGCATTTGGAAGACTGAGAATCAACAAATCAGAGGGAATACGAAAATACACTTTTATCCACAAATTATACCATGCCTAAAATTTTCCATAAATTCCAATTCTCCACAATGAATATTTCATGATATGGAATTGCCTTCCTGCTAACAACATCTCAATATAATATTGAAAATATGAATATTTGAAACCCTATATCTCAGTTGTAGAGCCCTTACTTGATCAGTCACGAAGCGGCTGGAAATGGCTAGGATGATGTAGATAGCTTAAAAGACTAGGGTTAAGTTTTATAGCCACAATTTGAATGCAAACTTTCATTTGAATAGGGTCATTATCATCAAAGAACAATTTTCTTATGCTCTGAGTATTTTTTCTGTTCTTTTTCTTCTTTTTTATTTTTTTTTATTAATTACAGTTTATTCTGGCTATTACAAATAAAACAGCTACAAACATGGTTGAGCAAATGTCCTTTTTGTGTACTTGAGCCTCTTTTGGATACCTAGGAGTGGTATGGCTGGATCTTGAGGAAGCGCTATTCCTAGTTGTCTGAGAAAGCGCCAGATTGATTTCCAGAGTGGTTGTACAAGTTACATTCCCACCAGCAGTGGAGGAGGGTTCCCCTTTCTCCACAACCCCTCCAGCATATGTTGTCACTTGAGTTTTTCATCTTGGCCATTCTGATGGATGTAAGGTGAAATCTCAGGGTTGTTTTGATTTGCATTTCCCTAATGGTTAATGAGGTTGAGCATTTCTTTAAATGCTTCTCTGCCATTCAATATTCCTCTACAGAGAGTTCTCTGTTTAGCTGTTTTCCCCATTTTTTAAGTGGATTACTTAGTTTGCTGCTTTTCAGCTTGTTTAGTTCTTTATATATACTGGATATGAGTCCTCTGTCAGATAAAGGGTTGGTGAAGATTATTTCCCAATCTGTAGGCAGTAGCTTTGTTTTGATGACAGTATCCTTTGCTTTACAGAAGCTTTTCAGTTTCAGGAGGTCCCATTTATTTGTAATAGCCAGAAGCTGGAAACAGCCCAGATGCCCCTCAACTGAAGAATGGATGCAGAAATTGTGGTTCATCTATACAATGGAGTATTACTCAGCAATGAAAAATAAGGAAATCATGAAATTTGCAGGTAAATGGGACGTGGAAACGATCATCCTGAGTGAGTTGTCCCAGAAGCAAAAAGACACACACGGTATATACTCACTCATATAAACATACAACATAGGATAAACCCACTAAAATCGGTACATCTAAACAAACTAAGCAAAAGAGAGGACCCTAACTAAAAAGCTCAATTCCCATCCTGAAAGGCAAAGAGGATGGACATCAGAAGAAGAAGAAAACAGGAAACAACCTAGGAACCTGCTACAGAGGGCCTCTGAAAGCCAGAAGAAGAAAACAGAAAACAACCTAGGAACCTGCCACAGAGGGCATCTGAAAGCCTCTGCCCTGCAGACTATCAAAACAGATGCTGAGCCTGATGACCAACTGGCAGGCAGAGTAAATGGAATTTTATGTAAGAAGTGGGAAATAGCAAGAGCTGGAGAGGACAGGAACTCCACAAGGAGAGCAACAGAACAAGAAAATTTGAACACAGGGAACTTCCCAAAGACTAATACTCCAAACAAGGACTATTCATGGAGATAACCTAGAACCCCTGCACAGATGTAGCCCATGGCAGTTTAGTGTCCAAGTGGCTTACATAGTGATGGGAAGAGGGACTGCCTCTGACATAAACTGGCCTGCTCTTTCATCACCTCCCCCTGAGGGGGGAGCAGCCTTACCAGGCCACAGAAGAAGACAATGCAGCCATTCCTGATGTGATCTGATAGACTAAGATTAGAAGGAAGGATAGGAGGTCCTCCCCTATTAGTGGATGTGGGGAGGAGCATGCATGAAGAAAGGGGAGGTAGGGTGGGATCGGGAGGGGAGGAAGGAGGGGCTTATGGGGGGGATACAAAATGAATAAAGTGTAATTAATAATAATAATAAAAAAAGAAAAAAATTACAGTTTATTCACTTTGTATCCTATCTGTAGCCCTTTCCTCCTCACCTACCAATCCTACCCTCCCCCCCCTTCTTCACACATGCTCTTCCTCAAGTCCACTGATAGAGGAGGTCTTCCTCTCCTTCCTACTGATCCTACTCTATCAGGTCTCATCAGGAGTGGCTGATTTGTCTTCCTCTACTGCCTGGTAAGGCTGCTCCCCCCTGAAAGAATTCAGTGTCCAATTGGGTCCCATAGTAATGGGAACAGACACTGTCTCTGACATGATCTAATTGGCCTGCTCTTTGTTCTTTTTTTTTTTTTTCCTTATAGGCAGATTTTACTCAGTAGGCATGATTTTGTTTTCCCTTGCTAGCAGATCCCCAGATTAAATCATGGATTGGGTAAGTATGCATTTTTGAGAATATTTTAGTCCTTGGTAATTGATATTAAAATATATAGAAAATAACCCTAAGAAGTCTTTATATATATGTGACTTTACATAAGACTTAACACTTCATATATATATGTGTGTGTGTGTGTGTGTGTATGTGTTTGTTTGTTTGTTTGTTTTTTTGAGACAAGGTTTGTGTGTGTAGCCCTGCCTGTTGTGGAACTTGCTCTGTTTACCAGTTGCTCTGAAACTCAATGACCTGCTTACTTCTGCTTCTCATGTGCTGGAATTTAAGTTATATATTATATGCAGAATACTAGGCTACATGACAGAAAACAGAGACCTCTGTTTGATGGTGTGAACTGTTTTGTTCTTTCCTCTACAGTACCTTGTAAGACTGGTTAATTCTTATATTATAGAAAACGGTAAAGCACCCAGGTGTGCTTTTTACTTACAGGCTTAATTTAAATACAAAGAAAATGAAACCACTGGCAAAATATCACATCAATTTTAGTCTTCCATCCTGAATTCTAAGATTATGTCCAAATTGAATCATCAGCTTTTAGGCCTCAGAAGACATGTCATCAAATGCTTGACTACCAGAGTGAGGAGAATATGGGCTGTTGCTGAAAGATCTTTAAGATAAAGTCATTTGTCCATCTGTAAATCATTATTGAGAGAAAGAGGGAAAGAGAAAGTGAGTGAATACAGTACCAAGGATTATAGGTATGATTTGTGGGAATAGTGTACCAGAACAAAATCTTTGTCCTGGCTAAAGAATAATTCAGCATGTAACAAAACATGAAGCAGAGTTCTTCAGTGGTAAAGCCTTGGTGATGTTGGTTTTCAAGCAAGAACAGAAACACATGCCATGCAGCTCAGCAACAGCATTATTACCAATCACAGAAACAAGAGAATGAATGTAACAATAAGTCTTGCAACATTGATCATTTTCAAAGTGTAAGTAAACATGAGGTCATTTCTTTCCTGCTACTGTATTAATTCCAATTTATGGGCAGAGTGAGAATAATTTGCTTAACATGTTTAAAATGACTTATTTATCTATGAATAAAACACTTAGATGCTGGCAACGAAAATGAACCTCATTCGCAATCAACCAAAAATGCAATACAACCAAGAACATTCTGAGATTCAGCTTCCCCTTTGGCCCATTTTTACTATTTGGATCTTTTAAGTGCTATCTTATTTAGCTTTTTGAATTATAGGATGTTCCATTTTATGAGAAATATGCATTTTATTACAAACTAGAATATAAGAGTTTGGCTTTTTTTTCCAACTAGAAACAGATTTGTTTTAGGATTACATTTTATTTTACATTAACTTGCAGATTCTACTAAATTTCAAATCCCAGAATAAATTCATGCAATAGTATATGGACAAAGTCATACTCCTAAAAACTGTTAATATCAAGGCAATATAGGTAACAAAACACAAAACCCATGAAGGCTAATTGATTATTATTAAGAATCAATACTTGAAACTGTCATGTGAAAACTTTCTTCTAATATGTAGGAATAATCAAAGTAATATAATTTTAGAAAAAATGCAGCTGGTTTCAATGTCTCAGAAATATTGTCTGTTGACATTATGAGACATCACAATGTATGATTTGGTGGTAGGTAGAAAAACAATATCAAATCACCGTTTTTGAATTTTTATCATACTAATGGAGTAGAAAAAGTCTAAAGAGAAAGTAGAAAGGCTAAAGATTGTATAGAGACATAAATAAGGTATACTATTCCTTATCATATCAGATTAAATATAGAGAGAATGTGACTGTGCGGTTGAATGAGCATAACATAAAATTCCAACTATAGACTATTTTAGATGTCTTACTTAGTTTGTTTACATTGAGTTCCAGAACTTAGAAACTCTTCTTTTTATAAGGAAACTTATAATAAATGTACAAAATACTTAATAGAGTCTCAAAGTATATCACACACTAAAAAGGTGCATTTACATCCTACACTGTTGGAAAATAATTCGGCAGCTTTAACAGTTCACCTTTTCAAATAATGTGAATTGCTCTAGACTGTTCTGGCACCTAAATTACAGTGTGGTGTTGGCACAAAGGTTGTGGGAGCAACCAATCAATAGCCGATCTGACAGCTCCATACCCTGAGATGGAGCCTATTCCTGACACAGCTTAGGTAACTAATCAATTGAAACTAGATAGTCCAGGGACCAAGGCTAATACAAAAGACTCCTGTTAGAAACCATTAAACAAACAAAGACTGTAGAAATATAATTAGTCCCGATGACTTTCTGCAACTCTCTTACATCCATGTTTTCTCTAGCCATCATCATAGAATCTTCCTATTACAGCAGATGGGCACAAATGAAGAGGCTGGAATCAAATCTACAACCAAAGAACTTCTACAGCTGATAAACACCTTCAGCAAAGTTGCTGGATAAAAAATTAAGCCCGAAGAAGAAAACAGGAAACAACCTCAGAACCTGTCACAGAGGGCCTCTGAAAGCCTCTGCCGTGCAGACTGTCAAAGAAGATGCTGAGCCTGATGGCCAACTGACGGGCAGAGTGAATGGAATTTTATGTAAGAAGTGGGAAATAGTAAGAGCTGGAGGGGACAGGAACTCCACAAGGAGAGCAACAGAACAAGAAAATTTGAACACAGGGAACTTCCCAGAGACTCATACTCCAACCAAGGACTATTCATGGAGATAACCTAGAACCCTGACAATGCAGCCACTTCTGATGAGAACTGATAGACTAAGATCAGAAAGAAGAAGAGGAGAACCTCCCCTATCAGTGGACTTAGGGAGGGGCATGCATGCAGAAAGGGGGGAGGGTGAGACCGGGAGGGGAGGGGGGAGGGGCTTATGGGGGATACAAAATGAATAAAGTGTAATTAATAAAAGTTTAAAAAAATGGAAAAAAACTATGACAAAGGTGAAACTTAAAAAAAAATTAACTAAAAGAAATCAGTAGCCTCTGAGAAACAAAAGAAAAAATGGTTGAGAAAAAAAAAATTAAAAAAACAACACCCTTCACAATATTCACAAGTAACATAAAGTTCCTTGGTGTAATTCTAGCCATGCAAGTGAAAGACTTGTATGAAAATACTTTCAAGTCTCTGAACAAAGAAACTGAAGAAGATATCAGAAGATGGAAAGACCCATGTTCATGGATCAGTAGGATTAACACAGAGAAAATGGCCATCTTGACACAAGCAATCTACATATTCAATGCAATTCTGATAAAAATACAAACACGATTTTTTACATACCCTGAAAGAACAATTCTCAATTTCATATGGAAAAACAAAAACGCAGAATTGCTAAAACAGTTGTGTAAAACAATAGATCGTCTGGAGGTATCTCCATCTCTGATCTCAAGCTGTATTACAAAGCAACAGTAATGAAAACTGCATGGTATTGGCATAGAAAGAGAATGGTGTGTCAGTATGATCAAATAGAAGACCCAGAAATAGATACACATACCTACGACTACGTGATTTTGACAAAGAAGCCAAAACCATACAATGGAAAAAAACAACAACAAAAAAAAACAAAACAAAACAAAACAAAAAAAAAAACCCAGCATCTTCAACAAATGTTGTGTGCTGGTCTAACTGGATGTCTACATGTAGAAAAATGCAAATGGATCCATACTTATCACCCTGCACAAAATTAAATTCCAGGTGGATCAAAGACTTCGACATAAAACCAGACACACGGGATCCAAAATGGCAGCAACCAGCATGTACCATATCAGAGAGGCTGAGGATCTGAAACTCTGAAATTGGTGAGTGGAAGAGCAACTGAAGCCAGAAAATCGACATTGAGGCTTCCTGAATAAGACAGGATATCACAGGAACAGAGAACATTTTGATTCAGGTCACCTGCAGACTTCTCTGGGTACACACAGGGCAAAAATTCAAACATCTTGCACTTCCATTTTTTGGGCCTACATCCTCCTCAGAGGAGCCAGCCCACAGCACCAGAGACTCTCAGCATTGATCTCAATGCCTGGGGACTGAGACAGCAGATGCGGGGCTCCTAGCTCCTCAGCCTCCCCTGCCAGCTGTACCAGTCTTCCAAGTCCCAGATCCATGCGACCATCCTTCCCAGTCCTGGGTCTGCAAGCAGCCAGACCAACTCTGCAGGGCCTCCCAGCCAGTGACTGTATGGGCTGCCTCAGTGGCAGGCAGCAGGCTGTAAAGCTACCGAAGTCCAGCAGACCCAAAAAACCACCCAGGTACACCAGGCACTGGGCCACCTAGGTCTGTGGAGCACAGTTGTGGCTCCCCAGGACTTCCCAGCAGGCACCTGGACCAGCCTACCAGTTCCGTAGCTGCAGCTGGACACCATAGTTCAGAGGCTAAAGCACCACTTAACTGTCAGAGCTCATCCTTCTGCATTGACTCAGCAGGTCCAAACCTGAGACTAGAGAACAGGGGGAACCCCTGTGCTTTATTATTTGACCTGTTAGAGAGTGCGTGTGCTCTCAAGTGCCTACAGAGCTCCAAATCCAGGGTGCTTCCAAGCTAGCTGCCAGACATCAGATCCTTCCAATCCACATATTCACTGTGGGAAAAAGAGGGATTCTTGGGACACTGAAGCCCCTGCTCCACAGGTCTATCAGTGGAATTCAGGCAAATAACTCCTGGAGCTCAGTCAGAGATGAATACCAGTAGCCTGTAGACCACTGAGGTATTCAGGGAATTTGCGCCAAAAATCATCACCAGCACTTGCAACACCTTCAGAGCCTGCAACACCTTCGTTGCCTGCAAGGTGCCCCTTCCCCACACTGAAGGCCTCTACATTCTCTAGCACCCTGTCTCTTAAGGCACACTCCCATGCACACGAACACACTTGCCAGCATTTGTCTTTCTGTGCCCATGAACTTTTTTCCCACAGGTAGAGCTGAAACACCAACTCACATGCTGAAACCACTGAACCTCTGTCATCTTCATGAAGAATTTTCCAGACACAAGAGAAAGACAGTACCACTCTGAACTGCAGAATACAGGAACAAACAGTGAAGGTTAAGGATAAGCAAATGGCCAGGGGTTGGTGAAAGAACACATCCAACAAAAATCAGGACATCATGACTTCACCAGCAACCCCCCAAAATCAATGGATACTCCAATTCATTGGAAACATAGGAAAATGACTTTAAAGCTATGCTTATCCAGTTATTAGAGGCACATAAAGAGGAAACAAGCAAATCTCTCAAAGAAATTGGCACACAAATGGAAGCAAGTAGAGAGGAAAATGAACAAAGTTCTCAAAGAAATACAAGCAAATATAGCCAAACAAATAGAGGCACAGATAGAGGTACAATTATTGCATATAGAGAGGAAACAAACAAACAAAAAAATAGAGACCATCGTAGAGACACAGGAATCCACATTCAAACAGATGAAAGAAATGGTGCAAGAGGTGAAAACAGAATTAGAACCAATAAAGAAAACTCAAACTGAGAAAACCCTGGAGCCTGGAGAACTTAGAGAAAAGATCAGGAACCACATAGTTAAGCATCACGAACAGAATAGAAGAGATGAAAGAGAGAATCTGTGCTGCTGAAGATACACTAGCAAGAAACTGATATTTCTCTCAAAGAAAAAGTAAAATCAGAAAAGTTCCAAACACAAAACATCCCAGAAATCAAGGATGGCATGAAAAGGTGAAATCTAAAACTGATAGCAATTATTTGGGGAGGGGCATGCGTGGAGGAAGGGGAGAAAGGGAGGGGAGAAGAGAGGCAGCTAGAGGGGGGATACAAAGTAAATAAAGTGTAATTAATAAAAAAAAATAATAGGAATTGATGAGAAAAATGATTCCAGGCTCCAAGGTCCAGAAAATATCTTCAAGAAAATCATAGAAGAAAATTTTCCCAACTTAATGAAAGAGATGTCCATAAAAATACAAGAGACCTACAGAACACCAAATAGACTAGACCAGAAAAGAAACATGTCACATCATAGTCAAAACACTAAATCTACAGAACAAAGAAAAGATATTAAAAGCATCAAGGGAAAAAGGCCAAGTAACATATAAAGGTAGACCTATCAGAATTACACCAGACTTCCATCAGAAACTATGAAAGCCAGAAGGGCTTGGGCAGATATCATGCAGGCTTTAAGGGACCATAGATGCTAACCCAGACTACTATACCCTGCAAAGCTTTCAGTCAACATAGATGGAGAAAACAAAATAGTCCATTATAAAACTAAACTTAAGCAATATCTACACAGCAAACCAGCCCTACAGAAGATATTAGAAGGAAAATTCCAATCCAATGAAAGCAACTACACCAAGGAAAACATAAGATACACATAATTTCCCAACAAAAATTAAAAGAAGACAAGCAATGAATCACAGTAAGACCACCAACTCCACAATAAATGGAACTAACATTCACTGATCACTATTAACTATCAACATCAATGGACTCAACTCTCCAATAAAAAGACACAGACTAACAGAATGGTTGCGGAAACAGGATCCAACATTCTGCTGCATCCAAGAAACACACCTCTGCAACAAAAATAAACACTACCTCAGAGTAAAGGGCTGGAAAAATGTTTTTCAAGCAAATGAACCCATAAAACATATATATATTTTATGGGTTCATTTGCTTGAAAAACATTTTATATATATATGTATATATATATAAACACACATATATATATATATATGTTTTATATATACTTTTTAGGATAGCTATATTAATATACTAATTAATATACTAATTAAATATACTTTCAACTAAAATTAACCAAAAAAAGATGAGGAGGGCACTTCATTCTCATTGAGGAAAAATTCCACCAAGAGGACATCACAATTTTGAACATCTATGCCCCAAATACAAGAGCGCCTACATTTGTAAAGGAAACATTATTAAAGCTGAAATCACACACTGACCCCAACACCTAAATAGTGAAAGACTTCAACACTCCACTCTGACCAAGGGACAGATCATCCAGACAGAATCTAAACATGGAAATCAGGACACTTACAGAGGCCCTAAATCAAATGAACCTAATAGATGTCTACAGAACTTTTCACCCAAATTCAAAACAACACCTTCTTTTCAGTACCTCATGGAACCTTCTCCAAAACAGACCATATAGCTGGTCACAAAGCAAACCTCAACAGTTAGAAGAAGATTGGAGTAATCCCTTCTATCCTATCTGACCACCATGGGCTGAAGCTGGACCTCAACAACAGAAATAGGAAAAAGCCTACCACACATGGAAACTGAACAACTTGCTACTCATTGACAACTGGGTTAGGGAAGAATAAAGAAAGAAATTAAAGACTTCCCAGAATTCAATGAAAATGAAGGCACAACATACCAAAACTTACGGGCCACAAAGCAGTGCTTAGAGGAAAGTTTATAGGGCTAAGTGCCTTCAAGAAGAAATTTGAACCATGGCATACAAGCAAGCAACTTAACAGGGCTCACCTGAAAGTCCTAAGAAAAAAAGAAGCAGACACAACCAAGAGGAGTAGACAACTGGAAATATTTAAGCTCGGGGCTGAAATAAAAAAAAAAAAAAAAAAAAAAAAAAAAGAAAAGAAACAAATAAAACAAATCAAAGAATCAATGAAACCAAGCCTGGTTCTTTGAGAAAACAACAAAATAGAGAAGCCCTTAGCCAATCTAACTAAAAGGCAGAGAGAAAATGTCCAAATCAGCAAAGTCAGATACAAAAAGGGCGATATAATAACAGACACTGAGGAAATCCAAACAATCATTAGGTCTTACTACAAAATCCGATATGTGACAAAATTTGAAAATCTAAATGAAATGGACAATTTTCTTGTTAGATTCCACTTACCAAAATTAAATCAAGATCAGGTAGAAAGATTGAATAATCCTATATCCCCAAGGAAATAGAAACAGTCATCCAAAGTCTCCCTTCCAAAAAAAAGCTCAGGGAAAGATGGTTTCAGGGCAGAATTCTACCAGACCTTCAGAGAAGAGCTACATCCAATTCTCTTCAAACTATTCCACAAAATAGAAACAGAAGGAACATTACCAAACTCATTCTATGAAGTTACAGTCACCTTGATACCTAAACCACACAAAGGCCCAACCAAAAAAAAAAAAAAAAACAAAAAAAAAAAACAAGAGAGAGCTCCAGACCTATCTCTCTTATCAACGTAGATGGAAAAATACTCAATCAAACACTGGCATAACTGAATGCAAAAACACATCAAAGATATCATCCACCATGACCAAGTAGGCTCCATTCCAGGCATACAAAGGTGGTTCAATATATGGAAATCCATCAATATGATCCACCATATAAACAAATTGAAGGAGAAAAACCACATGATCATCTCCTTAGATGCTGAAAAAGCATTTGACAAAATCCAGCACCCATTCATGTTTAAATTCTTGGAGAGATTAGGGAAACAAGGCACATACCTAAACATAGTAAAGGCAATATACAGCAAGCCTATAGACAACATCAAGCTAAATGGAGAGAAAGCTAAATCAATCCCACTAAAATCAGGGACAAGGCAAGGCTGCCCACTCCCTCAATATCCCTTCAACATTGTACTTGAAGTCCTAGCTAGAAAATTAAGACAATTAAAAAAGATCAAGGGGATACTAATTGGGAAGGGAGAAGTCAAAGTGTCAGTATTTGCAGATGATATGATAGTATACATGAATGGCCCCAAAGATTCAACCAGAGAACTCCTTCAACTGATAAACACCTTCAGCAAAGTAGCTGGATACAAAATTAACAAAAAAATCAGAAACACTCCTATATACCAAAGAAAAGGGCCGAGAAAAAATTAGAGATACAACATCCTTCATGATAGCCACTAATAACATAAAGTATCTTGGTGTGACTCTAACCAAGCTAGGGAAAGACTTGTTTGAAAAAAACTTCATGTCTCTTAAGAAAGAAATTAAGAAGATATCAGAAGATGGAAAGATTTCCCGTGTTCATGCTTGGGTAGGATTAACATAGTAAAAATGACCATTTTGCCAAAAGCAATCTACAGATTCTGTGCAATTCCCATCAAAATACCAACACAAATTTTTACAGACATTGAAGGAAAAATTCTCAACTTAATATGGAAAAAAAAAAACCAAGAATTTCCAAAATGATCCTGTACAACAGATCATCTGTTGGTATCTCCATCCCTGATCTCAAGCTGTACTATAGAGCAATAGTAATAAAAACTTAATGGTATTGGCATAGAAAGTGAATGGTGGATCAGTGGAACTGAATAGAAGACCTGGAAATAAACCTACACATCTATGGGTACTTGATTTTTTCCAAAGAAGCCAAAACCATACAATGGAAAGAAGACGGCATCTTCAACAAATGGTGCTGGTTCTACTGGATGTCTACATGCAGAAAAATGCAAATATATCCATATTTATCACCCTGCACAAAACTAAAGTACAAGTGGATCTAAGACTTTAAAATAAAACCAGACACATTAAATCGGTTAGAAGAAAAAGTTGGGAAGAGCCTAGCACAGGAGACTACTTCCTGAACAGAACACCAACAGCACAGGCTCTAAGATCAACAATCAATAAATTGGACCTCATGAAACTGAAAAGCTTCTATAAAGCAAAGGACACTGTAGTCAGAACAAAACGACAGCCTACAGAGTGGGAAAATCTTCACCAACTCTACATGTGACAGAGAGCTTATATCAGAATTTAAAAAGAACTAAAGAAGTTAAAAAGCCACAAATCAAGTAATCCAATTAAAATTGGTTTACAGAGCTAAACAGAGAATTCTTTGAAAAGAATATAGAATGACAGAGAAACAGTTAAAGATCTGCTCAATGTCCTTAGATATCAGGGAGATGCAAATCAAAACGACCCTGAGATTTCACCTGACACCCATCAGAATGGCTAAGATAAAAATCGCAAGTGACAAGACATGTTGTAGAGGTTGTGGAGAAAGGGGAACCCTCCTCCACTGCTGGTGGGAATGTAAACTTGTACAACCACTTTGTAAATCAATCTGGCACTTTCTCAGACAATTAGGAATAGTTCTACCTCAAGATCCAGGTATAACTCTCCTAGGCATATATCCAAAATATGTTCAAGTACACAACAAGGACATTTGTTCAACCATGTTTGCAGCAGCTTTATTTGTAATAGGCAGAACCTGGAAACAACCCAGATGTCCCTCAGTTGAGGAACAGACACATAAATTGTGGCACTTATACCCAATGGAAGACTACTCAGCAATTAAAAACAAGGAAATCATGAACTTTTCAGGCAAATGATGGGAACTAGAAAAGATCATGCTGAGTGAGGTACCCAAAAGGAAAAAGACACACATGGTATATACTCACTTATAAGTGGGTATTAGAAATATAATATGGTATGAACATACTAAAATCTGTACACTTAAAGAAGCAAAGAAAGAAGGAGAGCAGTATATAAGATGGTCAACCTTCACTCAGAAAGGGAAATGGAATGGACATCAGAAGAGGGAGAAAACTGGGAAGAGGACAGGAGCCTACCACAGAAGGCCTCTGAAAGACTTTGATACAGTAGTGCATCAAAGCAGATGCTGAGATTAATAGTGCAACTTTGGGCAAATAGTAGGGAATCTTATGAAAGAAGGGGGAGATGAAAGACCTGGAGGGACCAGGAGCTCCCCAAGGAAAGCAACATAACTACAAAAACTGGGCACAGGGGTCTTTTCTGAGACTGATACTCCAACTAAGGACCATGCATGGAGATAACCTAGAAACCCTGCACAGATGTAGCCCATGGCAGCTCAGTATCCAAGTAGGCTTCCTAATAATGGGAACAGTGACTGTCTCTGACATGAACCAAATGGCTGGCTATTTGATTACCTCCCTCTGAGCGGGGAGCAGTCTTACCAGGCCACAGAGGAAGATAATGCAGCCAGTCCTGATAGGACCTGATAGGGTCAGATGGAAGGGGAGGAGTACCTCTCCTATCAGCAACTGGGGGAGTGCCATGAGAGGACAGGAAGGAGGGAGGGTGGGATTAGGAAAGAGGAGGGAAGGGGCTACAGCTGGGATACAAAATGAATAAATTGTAATTATTTAAAAAAGTAACACTTTTCCTTTTTAAAAAATTTAGAAAGAAAATAAAAATGTCTTATGTGAAAATTTTAAATGTTTCTTCAGATCAGACAACCTGGGAAGGAAATATGTAATTGAAATGATATGCACTAAAAATACTGTAAACTGCCAAGCCAATATGCTGTAGGACTCCCCATAAGCAATGAAATAAAATTAAATAGTATAGACAGCATAGAACAAGTATATTAGGTATTTTGCTGCTGTGTTAAAAAATAAAATAAAATATTTTTTTTTACAAAAGCTAACCAAGAGCAGCCTTGGAGAGGAAAGGTTTATGTGGCATCATGTCTACCAGTAATGAAAACTACAATCCTGGAAGCAGGAGCTCTGGGGCAGCAGCTCTCACATAAATCATTGATCAAGAAAACGAACCCTACCTATGGCCACAGGTCAGGTTGATGGACACAATTCTACAGCTGTGGTTCCTTCTTTCCAGGTGATTCTCTTCTGTGACAAATTGGCAAAACCTAATCAGCACAGCAAGGAAAAGGAAGTCAGGCAAAACTCTCTGGCAATGTATCAACAAACCAAATGGTGCAGCAGATGAAACAAGTATCCAGACTCAGTGGGACATAGATCTAGACTCCTGCTGGTTTGCTACTCGAAAATCAATTAATTTAGCATACTCTGATAATAAAATAATTAGCGAAATCATTTATTATTTCAATGCATGTAGTAGGTTTTGAAAAACATTTGCATACCTGCATTATAATAATTTTTAAATAAATATATAAAGAAGCTCCTTTACACGTACAATAATGACAAATGCATACAGCTATCCCATTAAATGAAAGGTAGGAGTCAGTGTGCCTCCAGATTGTGGATAGATGATATAAATGATGCCTATAATCAGAACCTCTCATTTTAGCCTAACATTATCTAGAGTGGACGACTACAGCTCTTTGAATCCAGACTAAAAGGGGCCTTTGTAAAAAAAAAAAAAAGAAAAAGAAAAAGAAAAATTAAAAAGAGGAAAATGTTGGAACATGGTCCAAGATGGAGTCATGTGAGGAGAATTTTGAGTGCTTGTGAAACACTCAAAGGAAACAAGAATCTTGTGACCTCAGTTTCTTCAAAATATGAAATTGTTTCTGTAATGTGTTTTCATGTACTTCCCAGATGTAGTAAATGGGAGTGAGTTTACTTTAACTTGCTCATTATTAGTTATTACTTGTTATTGTTATTCAATTACTCTTCCTAGGGGAAAACAACCATGTTTTTTGACATGTGTGGCTTATCCTGATTGCATACAGCTCAAACTAATTGAAACTTTACTCATGTCAAGTTTTTTTTTTTTTTTTTTTTTTTTTTTTTTTTTTAACTCACAGAGAACAAATTGTCTGAGGCTCTGAATAAAGTTGACTACTGCATTAGATTTTGTCTCATTTACCAGCTCCATTTCCCCAGGCCTTATCTCCTTTAGATCAGTGAAACCACTCTTCAGACATGTGGTCATCTTCACCAACATGAAAGCCCTTGGAGTTAGGGATTTTCAGGGACTCTCATCAGGCAGCTGCGACTGATCATTAAGACAGTGTCCAGCTGTAGTACCCTCCCGAAGGGTGGATTAGGGTGGACAATTACACTCTCCTAGTTATGGCTTGCCCTTTCTGTTAACTATTTCTGACTCTGAGGTTATCTAGGAGCCTGGCAAGATTTAGAGGAGCCAGAAGATGCTCCTGTAACCCCGAAAATCCAAAGGAAAATAAAGATGATTCTACCACACTGATCTTTAAATAAATGTGAAAGTGTTAGCTAAAACTTGGAGGTTTTGTGAAAATCAGTTATTTGGAGATATATCTGTAGATAAAGCTTAAAGCAGACTGCTCAAAGAAAACATGCAATCATGAATAATACATAAAGTATACACTGCGAATTATAAGGCAATCATAAGTGTGCTGGATACTTTCTGTCAACTTAATACAAGCAAGAGACACCTGAGATGATGCAACTTCGGCTCAGGGACTACATTCAACAAATTAACCTGTGGACTCTTCTGTGGGGGACATTTCTCCATTAATGATTGAAGTTGGAGAGTGCAAAGCACAGTGGGAATTTCCACACTAGAAAAGGTAGAGTGCTGGGTTGTCTAAAGGAGAAACCAGTCTCAAATAAGCCAACCAGTAGGCTATGAACCTTGATGGTTTCCACTTTATGCTCGTCCCTTGAGTTGCTGCCTTGGCTTCATTCAACAGTGGTCTGTAATTTTCACTATAAAATAAACCTTTCCCTCACAAAGTTGATTTGGTCAGAGTTTTATACCAGCTATAGATGCCTAACTAGGACAAGAGGTAAAAGTGGGAAGGTTAAAAAAAAAGTAATGAAATGTATTATACATGAAGGCAGAACATTACAAGAACTGTTAAAAGCAAACTAAATAAAACTGCAACATCAGAAATAGTTAAATGACATGCTTATAGCTCACAAAGACATTAGAAATAAAAGTATTTTCTTATATACTAAGTAAGATGACATATAAGTATTAAAATTTCAATCATTAAAGCTGAAAGGATAGCTAACCGAATTATAGTTGTTAAAATAAAACCACTGATTCATTAATTTAAAATCTCATCAAAATTTCTATATTCTTTTATTTTTATTCAACTACCAAATTGGTATAGCGGTCAAGAAAAAAAAAAACAACAACAAACAATCTTAAACAAAATTGTCAGTCTATTGTAGGCTTAGATTTTTCACCAAACCTACTTTATTTAGATTTTTTTAAAATTAAGAATGAATATTTTATTTTTTATTAATTACAATTTATTCACTTTGCATCTCAGCTGTACCTCTCCCTCATTTCCTCCCAACCCCACCCTCCCTCCCTCATCTCCTCCCATGCCCCTCCCCAAGTCCACTGATAGGAGAGGTCCTCTTCCCCTTCCATCTGATCATAGCCTGTCAGGTCTCATCAGGACTAGGTACATTGTCTTCCTCTGTGGCCTGGTAAGGCTGCTCCCCTACTAGGAGGAGGTGATCAATGATCCAGCCACTGAGTTCATATCATAAACAGCCTCAGTTCTCCTTACTAGGGCACCCACTTGGAGACTGAGGTGTCATGGACTACATCCATGCAGATTATCTCCATGAATGGTCCTTGGTTGGAATATCAGTCTCAGAAAGACATATGTGCCCATAGTTTTTGGTTCTGTTGAACTCCTTGTGGAGCTCCTGTCCCCTCCAGGTCTTTCATCTTTCCCTTCTTTCATGGAGTCCCTGAACTCTGCCCAAAGTTTGGCTAAGAGTCTCAGCATCTGCTTTGATATACTTATGGGGAGAGTCTTTTAGAGGCCCTCTGTAGTAAGCTCCTGTCCTCTTCCCTGTTTTCTACCTTTTCTGATCTCTGTCCCCTTTGCCTTTCTTTTTTCTTTTTCTTTTTTATTTTTTTTATATTTTTAATTTTTTATTATGAGTTATATTTTATTAACTCTGTATCTCAGCTGTATCCCGCTCCCTCATTCCCTCCTAATCCCACCCTCCCTCCCTCATCTCCACCCTGCCCCTTTCCAAGTCCTCCCCTTTCATCTGACCCTGTTTTATCAGGTATCTTCTTGACTGGCTGCAAAGTCCTCCTCTGTGGCCTAGCAGGACTGCTCCTCCCTTGGGGGTTGGGGAAGCCAAAGAGCCTGCCCTTGAAATCCTGTCAGAAATAGTCCCTGTTCCTCTTACTAGGGTAACCCACTTGGTTACTAATCTACCATGGGCTACATCTGAGCAGAGGTTCTAGGTTATACCCATACATTGTCCTTGGTTGGAGAATCAGTCTCATAAAAGAGCCCTGTGCCTAGATATATTTGGTCCTTGTGGCACGCCTATCCTCTCCACGTCATACTAACTCCCCCTTCTTTCATATGATTCCCTGTACTGAAGGTTTGGTTATGAGTCTTAGTATCTGCTTTGATACACTGCTAGACGTAGAAGAAAACAAGCAACAGAGCCTCTGAAAGACTCTACCCTTTACCTTTCTGAGTGAGGATTGATCATCTTACTCAGGGTCCTCCTTCTTGCTTAGCTTCTTTAGGTGTCCATATTTTAGTATGTTTTTCCTATATTTTATTCCTAAAATCTACTTATAAGTGAGTATATACCATATGTGTCTTTCTACTTCTGGGATAACTCGCTCAGGATAACCTTTTCTATTTCCTACCATTTGCCTGCGAATTTCACTATTTCCTTGTTTTTAATAGCTGAGTAGTCTTCCATTGTGCAACTGTACCACAATTTTCGGAATATATAAAGTAATCAAGAAGTTTAAAAGCAACAAATCAAGTAATCCAATTAAAAATGGGGCTCAGAGCTTAATAGAGAGCCTCAGT
The DNA here is from genome assembly GCF_907164565.1 of Psammomys obesus. Taxonomy (NCBI): domain Eukaryota; kingdom Metazoa; phylum Chordata; class Mammalia; order Rodentia; family Muridae; genus Psammomys; species Psammomys obesus. Next base: position 14,624,009 of record NW_026596134.1, on the reverse strand, counting down.
AGAGGAATATCAAATGGCAGAGAAACACTTAAAGAAATGCTCATTGTCCTTAGCCATCAGGAAAATGCAAATTAAAATGACCTTGAGATTTCACCTGACACCCACCTGAATGCTGAATCCCAGGTGAGAAAACAAGCAGGGCTAACAATAACAATAAAAAAGAAAACAGACAAAAAAATCCCAAGGAGACCATAGAGTGTGAATAGTAGCTCCCTACAAAACTGACAAGCTTTTTGAATGTTTATGTGAGAACACTTGTGTTGCTAATGAAGAAGGAGCCCAGGTTAGACTGAGCCCCAGCAGGGAAGCTCACTTGTACCAAGTTGTACTGTCTATGAATGGAGATCTAAGTCAGTTCCTTTAGTCAACTAAAGCCCTGAAAATGAAATAAGGAATGACCGCTGCTCGAAAGAGAATTGCATACTGTCATGAATCATGAGGATACATTATTCACATATATTCACCCTCAAATGTATGAGGGTGGCTCTATGGACTAAATGTTGAAGTATGCCCTGCTATCTTCTCGCCATGGCAAAATGATCCAATGATATGTATTCCCCTTTATTATGTTCCCTCCAAATCTTTCAAATACCTACCCCTACCCAAATTTTTGTGGAATTGTTTACATTTAATATTTATTCAAATAATTATTAAGGCATGTGTAAAAGAAATTAATTATTCTATTAATATTAATTCATGCTGGTTATTAACATGGCAGCAGTTATACCTTATCTCACTATTTTATAAATGAAAGACACAGAAACTTAATAGATTCATAATAAGCCTTAAAAAGACAAGGGATGGGCAGATATCAATTCTCTAAGCTATCTTGTCTACTCCCCAGCCAAAATCCTCATAAATATCTGCACATGTTCCATTTGGGCTATTTTTGCTCCACCATGCCAGTGCTCAGTGCAAGCTGCCCTAGTTATCCTAACCATAGTGACCTGCTCTTTCCTTTCTTCTCTAAGAGGTCTTTCTGCCACCTGTAACACCAAGCCTGAAACTAAACTCCACCTCTTTCTCTTCTGCCCAACCAGGCTGCTAACAACTTTATTAGTTAACTACGGATAATTGGGGCGCAAAGACTTACACAACACTATTTTGGATACACGAGAATTTACTTGGAGAACAGTAAGGATCTTGGAGAGCAAGCAATTAGTATTTGAATAGATCAAATCTAACACAAAATATTTCCTTTTTTTTATTTCATACCTAAGAATTGTGATGTTATGTGGTGTTTTGATATATATATATATATGTTTTTCATATATGTGTTTAATATATAAAATGTCCATGTGTGATGTTAAATTAGGATAAGCTTACCTATGTATAGTTACAATGGTCATTTCTTTGTGAAAGCATTCAGAATCCCATCTTCTAAGTTTGTTTGTGAGCTCAGAAAATATTTTGTCTCTATTATTTATATTGCATGGCTAATTTCTTAGAGGTTTTTTTTGCAATAATTTTTTTTTATTTTTTATTAATTACACTTTATTCATTTTGTATCCCCCATAAGCCCCTCCCTCCTCCCCTCCCGATCCCACCCTCCCTCCCCTTTCTGCATGCATGCCACTCCCCAAGTCCACTGATAGGGGAGGTTCTCCTCTCCTTTCTGATCTTAGTCTATCAGTTCTCATCAAAAGTGGCTGCATTGTCCTCTACCGTGGCCTGGTAAGGCTGCTCCCCCCTCAAGGGGAGGTGATCAAAGAGCAGGCCAATCAGATTATGTCTGAGGCAGTCCCTCTTCCCATTACTATGTAACCCACTTGGACACTGAACTGCCATGGGCTACATTTGTGCAGGGGTTCTAGGTTATCTCCACGAATAGTCTTGGTTGGAGTATGAGTCTCTGGGAAGTTCCCTGTGTTCAAATTATCTTGTTCTGTTGCTCTTCTTGTGGAGTTCCCGTCCCCTCCAGCTCTTACTATTTCCCACTTCTTACATAAAATTCCATTCACTCTGCCCATCAGTTGTCCATCAGGCTCAGCATCTGCTTTGACAGTCTATACTGCAGAGGCTTTAATTTATTTTCTCATTGTTCTCTCAGCCATTATTTTCCATTTCTGGTTATCCTAACTAAATTCACTCCATTGCTTTTGCCTCCACCAGCCAATCAGAGTCTTTATGTATGCATAAGCATGTATATGTTTGTGTTTATTATTAAAATACCTAGAAATGTGTTCGATTTTTAATAAGCCTTAAATACTAGGATCGGGCAGACCACCAGTCAGGTTCTTTGTGTATGTATAAGTATATGTGTGTTTCTACTTCTGTTCATTTAAGTCTGCAGGTACAAAGGTGCATTTTTTGAACCACTGTATTTTATTTCAAATTCAAAAGACCCATTATCAGCCCTGTTTTTTTTTTTTATTGTTGTTGTTGTTCTTGTTTGTTTTATCAGAACTGATTTAAAGCTGCTTCAGTAACTGATGAATGATTGTGTCTCTCTTTCCAATGGGTTCATACATAATTTTATCCTTGATCTCTTTATATACATACCCATACATATATATATATATAATTTTTATAATTTTTATTTTTTATATTAACCACAGGTTATTTACTTTGTATCCCAGCCTTAGCCCCTCCCTTATTCCCTCACAATCCCACCCTCTCCCTCTTATCTCCCTGCCCCCTTCCAAGTCCACTGATGGGGAGATCCTCCTCCCCTTCCATCTGACCCTAGCTTATCAGGTATCTTCAGGACTGGCTGCAATGTCCTCCTCTGTGGCCTAGTACGTTAACTGCAAACAAGTTATGATGCCTAATGTTATTATTGTCCCTATAATATTGTAAGTTAAGTAACTAGATTAATTTTCAGTTGGATGGACATAACTCTATAATGCTAATAATACAAAGCCAGAAAACTAAAACTGTAACCTATGTCATACCTACTTCCCACTTTAAGGTGGCTTTTCTGGTTTACTTTTTTTTTTTTCTTCTGTAATCAAACACTGAACAGAAGCAACTTGGAGAGAAATGATTGATTTCATCTTACAACTTACATACTCATCATTGGGAAAAGCCAAGGCACGAAATCAGGTAGCAACCTGGATCAATAAACAAAAAGCAAGACCCTAGATCCAGGAAATGAAGCTAAGATGGAAGAGAAAAAGGCTTATTGTCTTAATTTGTATAACTTATGGAGTTTAATTTCTTATGTAACCCAGGACCACCTGTCAAGTAATGGCACCACCAGAGTGGGCTAAGCTGACATATATAATTTTTTAATCAACGCCCTAGACAAATACTTCCTCAGGACAGTTCTATGTAGGCACCTGATAATTGGCATTGCTTCTGTTCGGGTGAAACAAGTTTGCATCAAGTTGGCAAAACCCTGCGAACACAAAGCCCTTATTAACTTTTTTCATGAAAATTAATTGTTCATTAAATAATTATCTAGTATACAAGGATGTCTTCACTGTAATATTATTCATCATAAACTTTCCTAATATTAAATAACAAAAATACATATTTTATACAAATAAAGTATTAATATTTAAGATATAATTTTAGTAATGGTCCATGTATATTTTATGAAATCTATACATGGAATACAATAATTTCCTACATGCACAGATTTGTGTTTTTATGCTTTGTGAATTTCAAGCAGTTTTTTTTTTTTTTTTTGTTATATTCATTTTCATCCCAGTACTCCTCCAAGATCCTTCCCACTGCTGTACCATGACAACTTCATGTTGTTTTGATCTTTTAAAAAGAAAAGTCACAGATTCATCAAATACCGGTATTTACAGTAAAATATCAGACTTATCCTCTCCCCTCAGCTTATACTGAACACTGTGAGAAGCATTGCACAGTAAAGTAAAAGCAAGACAGAATGTGCCCAACCATGACGGTTTCATCAGCAGTGCCAGTTTTTATGTTCCTCAGTTTATTTCAGTCATAGTTTTCTTTTGTTTGAACTTTAGGAGCAACTCAGGTCTGTGAAAAAGAAAGCATTCATAATGAATATCAATCCCGGCTATTCGTAGATAGCTGAAATAGAGGAAGTTTAACACAAAAATATCACTATTATAAGCTTATATATTTAAAAACTCTTATCTTAGTTTCAGTATTTGACTCCAAATGTCAATAAAAGTCTTTATAGTAAGTATTAGTAAGTAAGTGTTAAAATAGTATTTTTTTTAAACACACTAAAAACATGCAGTCCAATCTTTATTGAGCAAATGCTACTGAAGGTAAGGCTTACTAGAGAGTCTTCTTCATACTTTCAGGATTACTTGGTTGAAGAAAACGATTTTCCATTTCAGAGCACTCATTGTTTATAAATAGATTCTTATTTGAGGGCAGGATTTTGTGACCATGACCAGGGATTATTCTAACAGGCCTGGTTTTATATGTGACTAGGTCTTTAGCCTGGTCAGCATTTAGTATCTTTTCTTTGTTTTCTACATGTATTCTTTTGATTGTTATGTGTGAATTTCTTTTCTGGTCTTATCTGTTTGGTGTTCTCTTTGCTTCTTGTACATTGATAGGCATGTCTTTAGATTTGGAACATTTTCTTCTATGTTTTTTTTGTTAAAATACTTTCTGTTCTTTAAGTAGAATTAGTTCTCTTTCTTCTGCATCTATTACCCATAGATTTGTTCTTTTCATAGTGTTCCTGATTCACTAGATGTTCTGCATCTGGATTTTGTTTGTTTGTTTGTTCATTTAACATTTTCTTTGGTTCACTAATACATTTCTTTTACCTTTTCTTCATGGCTTGAAATTAAAAGTTTTGAAATAGAAAGTCCTTACTTCCTGAAAGTGATGTGCCCATATATTTATGCATTATGCTCATTGAATTTAGAAATGAATCCTTATATGGGTCAAACTTTGCCTGGGAAACCGTGACCTAATTTTGCACAATGACCATTGTTAGAAGACAATCACTCATCTGCTTTGATTGTATCTTTTTATAATTGAAACCACACTTGCATTAATAATTAGAATAGAGAAACTCAGTAGAAACATGATCTACTCAACTAACAGTTGTGAATTTATGGCAAAGGTCAGATCATATACTTTGCTACTTCATCCAAGGATTGTGCACTTATCATTTGTGAAATAAACTTAAATATAACTATGTAAACAGCTACAATAACATATGCCACAGAGCCACATTAGAAAAGTCAGGGTAGAAGAGGAAAATGTAAACTGTCTGGGTTATGACAATACCAAGCTATTTGGTTTTCATGACGATTCAGAATACCTGGAACTTTTCAGCTAATGGTAGAACCATGGCCAGTATGGGAACACATTGTACATAAACTTGATATTGTACATATGCACCTGTTAAACTTTTAATGATTATAAAGAAAAATGGATTTTCTGACTGAAACAATACTTTGGAGGTATTACTTTATTTGGGCTACAACAGAGAAATCACTTTTCATTTTATTTCTGTCTGCCACGATTAACCTCATTACCACCAATGCAATAATCACTATTAAAAGGTATTGCATTATGTCAGTTCAGGGAAGTGGTTAGTCAATTCAGATGAAATGAATTTGTATATGGATTTAAAAATACTAAAGTGACACTAGACAAGTTTACATTTCATGCTTCAAATTACAGAGTAGGGAGGGGCCAGAAACACAACTTAAAAAGATAACTATTTTCAAATTGACTTTCTTTTTTTTCTCTCTTTCTTTTTTTTATTTTTTTTCTTTTTTCTTTTTTCTTTTTTTTTGAATTTTATTTTTTTTCTTATCAGTTACATTTTATTAACTCTGTATCCCAGCAGTGTCCCGATCCCTCTTTCCCTCCCAGTCCCTCCCTCCCTCATCTCCACCATGCCCCTTGCCAAGTCCACTGATAGGGGGGACCTCCTCCCCATTCATCTGATCCTGTTTTATCAGGTATCTTCAGGACTGGCTGCAAAGCTCTCCTCTGTGGCCTAACAGGACTGCTCCTCCCTTGGGGGGTGGGGAGGCCAAAGAGCCAGTCATTGAGTTCCTGTTAGAAATAGTCCTTGTTCCCCTCACTATGGGAAACCAATTGGTTACTGAACTACCACAGGCTACATCTGAGCAGAGGTTCTACGTTATATCCATACATGGTCCTTGGTTGCATGTCAGTCTCAGAAAAGACCCTGTGCCCAGATATATTTGGTCCAATTTCTATTTTTATAAGTTGAATTATTTTTATTACCTAATTACATGGTGTTTTATGGTCTCTGGGAATTTGTTCATATCTGCTTTCAGATATTTGGACATACTTACAATAGATATTTTGAATTCTTGTCTTGTACCTCAGCTAAATTGCTTTGCTTTGAAGTTTACAGTGTAAATGCTTGTGGAGGTAGAAGATATATTGTCATGGTTGTTTATGTGTGTGAATGTTGTGATGGGATGCAGGTAACTGGAGTTATGAAGTTGACAGTTACTCTAGCTTTTGATGGATAAGTGTTCTTGGTTGCTGTTACCCTGTCAGGTTGTGAAGATGAGCCAAAAGATGTTTGACTTAGGACCTCGCCAGGATTTAGTGTTCAGACGCTGACTATTCTTCGATCTGAAATTATGTTTGTTTCTAACTCCAAGATATTCCAGGTCTGCATGATGGATGAGGTGTACAATAGGCTAGCACACAGAGAAGTCTTGATTCTAAAGATTTCTTTCTTTTTTTTTTTTTTTTTTTTTGGTATTTTGAAACAGGGTTTCTCTGTGTAACCCTGGCTGCCCTGGACTCACTTTGTAGACCAGGCTGGCCTCAAACTTACAGAGATATGCCTGCCTCTGCCTTTCTGAGTACTGGGCTTGCATGCGTGCACCACGCTTGGCTTCTAAAGGTTTCTTAAATAAGATTTGTAGTCAGGATCCCAAGATGGCAACAGAAGTTTGTAGGAGTAACCTGGGGACAATGTTACAAGTCCCAGGGGTAGAGAGATGGCTTCTCAGGGTTGCGGTTGAGAGTATGGGAATAGCAGATGATTGAGATTGGCAGCAATGACAGTTCTAGAGGGTCCTTAGAGAACAGAAAGGGAGAAGGTAAGGAAAACACAGGTAGACTAGTTGTCTTTATCAAGCACAGTTGATTTCAGGTCCCTGGAAGAGAATATGTCTGTGTTTGGAAGAGAATCACAAAAGGATGAAGACAGAGTAGGAGAAACAGCTGTGGAGGGTGTCAGAGACAAATCTGGAGGTACTCTAGTACCGTGTACATGCATAAACAAGTACCAAGAAAAATCTACCTATCTATATATTTTTCCAATAGCATATTTAAAAAAGTAATAAATCTAATATCAATAAAATAAAACATGCACCCATTATTTTGTGGTTTTAATTTTATTCACTGGGGTGCACAAGCACCTAATAAATTAAAAAAAAATAAGATCTTATCAATATTGTTGTAAAAATGTCATGTTAGCTGACATGTTAAAAGCATTTCAAAAATTAGATTTGTCTGTCTTTGTAATAAAAAATACAAATATCTCCAATTTCTAGTCAGTGTTATTGCAGTTTTTGTAACAACCACACGGCTTTGCAGAAAGCCACATGGTCGCCCATTACCATCCCACATTTTAACCACAGAAGTACATTCTGTTGAAACTCGTAACTCTCTACTGACTCATGAGATACAGTGTAGTTTTTTTCTCCAATTACATAAAAGCATTCTCGTAGACACCAGTCTGGCACAGATCTCAGAGTTCATGGGATGTACAGACTAGCTCCAGAGGTGCCAGGGCAAATCAATCCCTTGCTTACAAACTACATAGTCAGGTGAACCAGCCATTGCCTATCCCACTGGAACATAACATTATTTATTTCTTCTCCAGGATATACTTCTCTCACCAACTATCATAAACAGCAAATCATAAAATAATGCAAGTTTATATAATTTAAGACAAACAAAAGTCAACTAGATTATCATTACATTAAAATACACACGAAAATCAAATCCTTATTTTAAGAGACACGATGTTAAAGTTGCCTGTCAGGATGTCGACAAGCTAACATGTTAAAGTGCGTGTAAACATCAGACAGAGCATTAACTACATCTGACCAGGCCCACTATCCGCAAGTGAAATATATATTAGCTTAATTAAAAAAAAATTGGAAACTTTGGTGGATTTTATGAGTCAAGTATGAAGGCACATTTCTTAGTGGAACTATAATGGCCAAATGTGGGCAATAGAAATTAAAGCCAGAGTAGTAATAGTTTATATGTATTAGTAGGGCTATTTAAAAAAGAAAAGAAAAGAAAAGAAAAGACAAAAGGAAGAAAAATAGCAAATGAGAGGCAACATAGAGAAAACGAACCTAGTACAACTTTTTGTAGTAACATAAATTTGGGTAGCTACTGTGGCAAATGATATAGCATTTTCTGGAAAACATAAAACAATGATACATAATCTATCAATCCTATTTTGTGTTTCATAATTAAAGGGAACGAAACCAGTAGGTCAAACAAATACTTACAGGATCTAGTTCATTGCAACATTATTGACCATAACTAAGATATGTAATCAAACTGTATACTGAACAAAAATGAATAGAGATAAACAATATGGTTTACATATATAATTTAATAGTATGCAACCTTTCAAAAAACGAAAAGGAAATCCTCCTGATCATTTGCATCAACACACTTAAGGAAAAAGGACACTATGTTTTAAATAAACCATAAAGACAAATTCTATAAAATTTTACTTCATAAACAACACAAAATCTTAGATTTACCGGATCATAGTCTAGTATGTTGATCACCAGAAGCTTGCCAGGCAAGCAGAGATAGATTTTGTTCACAGAATAGCCATCGTACTTATTTTATATGATGATAAAAATTCAAGAAATGTGTACCTAACACCATTGCTGTGTATATACTGAATTTACTTGGTAAATCTTTATAAGAGTCAATTTAACAATTTTTAAAACAAAATATGTAAAGTGCCTAGGGTGCTATAAATGGTAATTTGTTCAATTTGGCTACTCCAAAACATACTCATATTCTTAAAGTTTGATTGGGTTTATCAGTTTTAATCTCTTCAATTTATAATAATATGAAGCAAAACTTTCATGTTGTCTATATATATAATGATATTATTATTTAAGTATTTTATTTAATCGTCTCCTAGAAAATACATCTTGACCAGAGCTTTTCCTCTCATCTCTCTTCCCAGTTCCCTCCCCACCTCCCTCTACCTCAGATACAGCCCTCTGTTTCCCTTCAGAAAAGAGCAGGCCCTCCATGGATATCACCAGAACAGTGCCTAACAAGGTACAATAAAACTAGACATATACCCCCATGTCAAATGTGGAAAACACAACAGAGTAGGAGGAAAGGGGTCCCAAAAGCAGGCAAAAGAGTCATAGTCGCCCCTGGCTCCCATTGTTTGGAGTTTCAAAAGATCATCAACATGCAGGATCAGACCTTATAAGAAGACAGTACACACAGTCTTTGTGAACCTCTATGAGCCTTGCTTCGTTTATATTGGGGGCCATATTCTCCTGCTGTTTGGTTTTGTTACTTTCTTGTAAGAATAATTCTACATAGGGTTCCAAAAGAACATATCGATGTAAATATTAACCTTGTGAAATACATTGCGTAAGAGTAGTGTAAAAATAACTGAAAAAAAAAACACAGTGGACTGAGAAATACTGAATTATTATATCATCTTCTTTCCATTAGGAATGCTGTGATTCTTATTGTCTTGTGTTATATTCTGTAACTGAATGTAACACAATAGTGGTGTATTTAAATTAAAACTGTATAAATTTATGTGAAAAGTAAAACTGCTACCTCACACAATTCCACTACAAAATTCATGTTTTAAAAAAGTGAGGCAGTGAGATAGCTCAATGGAAAAACGTGTTTGCCACCAGGCTTCATGACCTGAGTTCTGTAACTCAGACTCTGAAAGGAAAAAATCAAGTCCTGAAGCTTGTCCTCTGACCTCCAGCCGTACTCTGTGGCTCTGAAACACACTTGGACATGGACATAGATGCACACTCACTCTCTCTCTCACACACACACAAACACACACACATACTACCACCACCACCATCACCACCGCCACCAACTTCTCAACTACAGTGGCACTGATAACTATGGAAATAAAAGTCCTCAGTCATTGGTATGGTGGTGTCTGCTTCTAATTCCTGTACTGAGCAAATTGAGCAGGAACTGGTGTAGTGAATTCTTGCTTAAAAAATCAATCAATAGCAAGAGTGAAAGAGCAGGAGCAAGAACCGGAGCAGTAGCAGGAGCATGCAAGTGAAAAAGGAGGAATCTCAATGACACACTGTTCATTGTTTGCTGTATAAAACACGCCAATCAGTGCAAATGCCTTTTTTGTACTCCTTATGAATGTGCTTTTGTAAATTATGCCAAGAGTTCAGTATCTATATGAAAGTATAGTTTTAAAATATATATGAAGACATTCAAATTGTTTCAAGGCTATATATGAAAATATTTAGTTGCCAATTTTTAAAATTATAGTAGTTTCATAACATCGTTTTCTTCCTTAGAGACTGGATATAATGAAGAGAGTTCAGGAATCTGCAATTCATGACTTGTATTGTTTTCTAATAAAAATATTTATAAGTTAGGCAAGTTCCCTTTATGATGACACAATGATTTTTGGGCTCTCTGGTATGGAAACAGGCAAATGAATTTTGTATATTATCTCTCTCGCTTTGAGCTTCTTGTTTTAATTTGCTTGGGGTTTTGTTTATTTTTTTATAGTTTACTTCCTACATGGTTTAAGTGCCAGATTTTTATGCAGAAGCTGCTCATCTTTCTATAGGTATCTTTAACTATTGTTTTGATAGTTTCATGTGGGCTAATCATATGATCTTTACTTGTAGCCTCTGAGATCACCAGTGGAGAGAAAAACTCAAGTCTGGACTGACCAATTGCTATTCATGTGCAGGCTGTTTCTTGCATCTGAGTTCTCTATCAAGTTGACCCATAGGCCTTCCTTTGTGGAAAAATTATTTATTATTCCTTGTTCTCTTTTTTTTCCCCCAAGTATTTACAGATTTTCATTTCACTCTCTTCTCTTTTACTTTAGGAATACATTCAGTGTTATTTCAGCAAGTAGAAATATTCCATTAGAAGTGTTGAATGTAATTTCTGATGTTTTGTTTAAATTTTTCAACATAAATCTACCTTTGGAGGTTCATGAAAATATTGGCAGCTTTTAATTGGCTTATTATGTTTTGGCTTGATAAGTTAACAAATGGTATGACTGTTATGAACTAAGTCCCTTTGTCTGAGGAAGCTTGGCTCAAAGCCAGTTGCAAATGGAAATGATTACTGGTAGAGTTTGCTTTATGCACCTACTGAACAGCCCAAGGGTGGTTGCAGAAAAGTGATGGTGAGCACAGCAGTTTGCAAGTATATACAATGCTCACTTGAGCTACAATTGAGTCCCTAAATTGTGGCTTAGCTCAAGAGCAGGTAACACAATATCTGAATAAAATAGGCCTCGTGGTGTTAGTATTGTTTTAAGATGGAGAGTTCTGAAACACAAACCTAAGGTTACACAACTAATTAAAATGTAAGTCATTTAAAGTGGTCTGTTTCTACTTATTTCTTAAATATGCAAATAAGAAAGGCCATTTAAATCATATGTTTTTATTTCTGCTATTTCCAGATGAGAACCTAACTAATTGCAAATTCATTTCCATGTTGTGCTCTTGATTTTACGCCTTCAAATTTGAAAGCAAATTGATGCTTAAATATTACAATTTGAATTTTAGCCATTGTAACTTATCCCAGCCTAAGAAAGTCCAAATTGAAAATCCTCCATGGGGAGGTACTTTTCTAAATGATTACTTCATGCGGCTTGGCTTTGTATTTTAAGAATACTTATAGAAAAAAAAATCAATGATTTTAAATAATAGTGTAGAATTGTATTTCATATACCTAAATATTTTCTTTTTATCATTGTCATTCATTATATTTTGTTCAATTTGTATCTTGGCTGTGGCTCCCTCCCTCGTTTGCTCCCTATCCTACCCTCCCTTTCTCTTTTCCTCTTCTGCCCTCCCCTAGTCCACTGATATGGGAGGTCCTACTCCCCTTCTATTTGACCCTAGCCTATCAGATCTCATTAGGACTGGTAAATACTTTCTTTAGGATTTAAAAATACCTTATGCCATTGTATAATGAATGCTAAAAGTTTTATTTTAATTTTCAGTTACGAAAAAATCTTTAACTTTTAAAAATTAAGGAATAAGTATCCACTGTTTTCAAGTAGAGCTATGCAGACAATAGTTTAATTTTTTGGCTATAGATAACTATTCATAACAAATCAACACAACAGATATTATTAGATGAGATTATTTAAACTCATGGTCAATAAAGGCGCATTGTAATTAGAGAAGATTTTTTAATTAATATTTTTTCTTTTCAGTTTGATATTTAAGTGTAGCCTAAAGGTTCAGATTATCCTTAGCTACTGCAGTTCTTTTCAATTCTGATATTTTTCGTGTTCCTAAATCAAAATATTTGAATACCCACTAAACAAGGTAAAGACAAAATCTTATTTTTTCATGTATCAATGCAAAATTTGAAGATTTGTTTCTATATTTAATATTTTAAATCCAAGTACATATTTTTTGGTGTGGGTTTTATTTATTTATTTATGTTTTCTTTTTTTATTGTTTGTTATTATTAGTTACATTTTATTAACTCTGTATCCCAATGTATCTTGCTCCCTTATTCCCTCCCAATCCCACCCTCCCTCAAGTACATATTTTAAGTGAATTATGATTCCAATATTTATTTAGAGTTAAATTTCTGGAAAATTCTGTGTACTAACTGTGTGTTCTTTCTACATTTATTCCTTTCGGTGATAGAGATTAAATTGTGATAGAAGCATATAAAAACAATGTATTTAAAAGAAATAGGTCAATATGAATCAAGCCTTACTGTGTTAAATTGGACACTGGTTATTTGGGTAATAATGATTTCAGTGGAGTCATTTGTAGAAGTTTAATGAATTCCAAATCTTAAATGAGCTCCAACCATTCTATGTGACTAAATCATCATTTTTCATCTCAACTTTATTTAATATTGAGTATTTTAAGAGTCCATATTAATAATCTACCAAATAAAACAATGAGAATAAGTTCTTGTTGCTCGTGCTAGCTTAAACTTCCTTTTCAGTATAAACATCTTTACTAATGGATTCAAGGTACTCTCTTCTATCCAGGCATGATGTCCCCATCTTTAAATTAAAATATGTCTCATAATTTTGCATATTTAACCAGAAAATTTTAATTGGTGGCAATGTATTTTCTCAGCTATACTCCCTGACCTTGCATTCCACTTGAAATTGGGCTACAGCTCCTCTTTTGAGCCAGTTGGGATAAGATCTGAGGACAATATCTTCCCACTGCTGGGCCAGCCTTAAGCAAGGTCACTGGAGCAAAGAAGAGCCAATCAAAGAAAACTGGATATATTACTGCTTAAGTTTCATACCCCACAGCAGGGCTTGAAGGTTCAGAATGCTTCAGGCATTTAAGTCCATTACAAAGAGATGGTAATGTCAGTTCATATAGTTTAGTTTTCTCATCAATAGCTGTTTGTTTTAGATAATAACCATGATGAATGTTCACTTTAAGTGAGCAGATAACATAACTTGATTTTAATTTCAATTTTGGTGTGTGTTGGGCATCTCTCATGCAAAAGAAGCACTTCCAGTAAGATCTGAATTTCCCGTTGCATCTCTTACTTCGTCATAGTCATTCATAGTAACACGTTACCTTACATTGCTGTAGTGACCTTACATGATTTATGTATTTTCATGTTAGTGTAAAATATTTTCTACTTTTCAATTTGTATGAATTATTATTTAAATTTTATTGTTTAATGTTCTCTATTTATTTATTAATTTCATCTCTTTATATCCCGATCCCAGCCTTTGCCCTTCTGTTCTCCCCAGCCTTCCCTCAGGTTCTTCTACCTCCAGTCCCTTCTCTCATTTTTAACTTTTTTAAAAAAATGTACATTTTAACTTTATACTGGATGTTTGATTTTTTTATACTTAATAGAATTAATGACATAGTTTAATTTGAAATAAGATGTTTTATGTTTAGAATTTCCCTAGTTCATATTATTTTTACACTAACTTGATGTTATCTTACTCTTTACTAATGTATTGTTTATCAAAAGCATTTTGAACTTATGAGAATATGAAATTATTTTTATCCTTCCTCTTGTACAGTAAGAGAAATTTGGAATACATTGTTCTGGTTAGAGAGCTATTCTGCTTTATAGGAATTCCTTCTTTTATCCTATTCAAACATTCTACTCTTGTTTTAGATAATGTTCCTCCATCATTTATCTATGGAATTGTCACACTCATTGTCCCTCATTATACATTGCCTCTAAGACATTTTTTTTTCTTTTTTTTTTTATTTATTTTTTATTAATTACACTTTATTCATTTTGTATCCCCCCATAAGCCCCTCCCTCCTCCCCTGCCAATCCCACCCTCCCTCCCCTTTCTGCATGCATGCCACTCCCCAAGTCCACTGATAGGGGAGGTCCTCCTCTCCTTCTTTCTGATCTTAGTCTATCAGTTCTCATCAAAAGTGGCTGCATTGTCCTCTACTGTGGCCTGGTAAGGCTGCTCCCCCCCCAGGGGGAAGTGATCAAAGAGCAGGCCAATCAGATTATGTCAGAGGCAGTCCCTCTTCCCATTACTATGTAACCCACTTGGACACTGAACTGCCATGGGCTACACCTAACTAAAATGTTCAATCCCCAACCTGAAAGGCAAAGAGGATGGACATCAGAAGAAAACGAAAATAGGAAACAACCTCGGAACCCGCTACAGAGGGCCTCTGAAAGCCAGAAGAAAACAGGAAACCACCTTGAAACCTGCCACAGAGGGCCTCTGAAAGCTTCTGCAGTATAGACTGTCAAAGCAGATGCTGAGCCTGATGGCCAACTGATGGGCAGAGTGAATGGAATTTTATGTAAGAAGTGGGAAATAGTAAGAGCTGGAGGGAACAGGAACTCCACAAGCAGAGCAACAGAACAAGATAATTTGAACACAGGGAACTTCCCAGAGACTCCTACTCCAACCAAGGACTATTTGTGGAGATGACCTGGAGCCTCTAAGACATTTTATCTGCCCCTTAGAAGATGAATTTCTTTAGAAGATTTTATAATTGCTTTTTCATTATTTTCCATTCCAATATATATATATATATATATGTATATATGTATATATTTAAATGTTCACGTGGTTGATTTTATAACCAAGAATTGTCAGTGATTTTCTTTGTTGTCCAGATTCAGTGAGACAGACGCTGTGTGGAGGTTTAAATCGATCACTGTTTTACAAGGTTTGCTTCCAAAGACACCAATCAGTTCATTGTTAGGTGTGGTTCTCTTATCTTGGGATGTGTTTGTGCCCACCATGATAAATTATAGATTCTTTATTTATTTAAGTTTTTTTTATGTTAATTTACAAAACTTTTTCTTTTAGTTCAAGGCAGAAGACAATGTAAATCACAAATTCAACAGGCAAAGGAAATGTTAAAATAATTCAGTATTTCCCACTGTACTGTGTTGTTTTCAGGTTGTCTTTCCACTATTCTTATGCATTTTATTTCACAATGTAAATATTTGTTAACATTGATTTGTTCTTTTTGTACCCTATATAGAATTATTCTGATCAAGAAAGTAACAAAATTAAACCCCTGATTGGAAAATACCTAACCTGCAATTTCATGATGAGTTGTCTTGAAGAATGTGTTGCAGCAGCATATAATTAGTGATAGGATGAGTCTTCTGTAAATGAGCTTTGAATTCCTCCTCTTGGGTTAGGTATGAGTTTTACTAGCAAGCATGAATTCCTGTGTTTACTGTCCCCAGTGCTGCATAAAGCTTGGCAAGTGTGGCACACTTTTATATTTACAGCATTTGGTTGGCAGAGCCAGGCAGGAGAATTTTACTGTAATCCTCAGCTGTATAGTGAGTTTAAGGCCTCCCTAAGCTACATAATAGCCTCATGTCTGAAAAAATAGCAAACCAATAACTTCCCTTCTATATTTCTTAATGATATAATAATAGATCGTGGCGGTAACAATTAAGACTCTAACATCACTCTGTATAGGACCCTGAAACAACTTGAAAACATGAAGTGTATTAAACATATATCAAAGCTTCATGGCCTGTAGGTCACTCACAGCAGGTCCAGGATATGTTCTAGACGTTCCAGACACAATAGAGTTGATTTTAGTCTTCAAACTGATATTCTATTTTTAAATAATGACAACATCATGTTGAATTATTTCCATGGTGACTTTGTTGCTTTTATTCTGTAATGTTCATGTCTCTGTCTGAAAGGGCATAATTTCTGAAGAGGCACTACATGCTTTGTAAAATAGTATATCTCTCCCTTGACATTGGCTGCTAACCTTGATAACCACTGCAAACTAAAATTTGGAGATCATACTTGGTAAGTTAGTTCTGTTTATTTTATTCAGTATGATCTTGATAACCATTGCAAACCAAAGTTTGAGTGTCATATTTGATACATTGCTAATACCATTTACTTTACCCAATATTGTACTGTAATAGTCGTTTTAGACTTTAAAATTTGGGTTTACATTTAAATATTGCAACTGGTAAAAATGAAGCAATAATGTTAACAGTATAAATACTATGTCAATATTAAACACACATATGTGTTTAACTTATATACATATATGTGTATATATGTATTCATATACTGACATTTTAAAAATACTCTTCTAATGGTTGAAGGCATTGCTGAGTGGGTAAAGAAACTGAAACCCAAGTGTGAGTTCCAGAGTCTGGATCTTCAGCAGCCATTTTTTTTTAAACTGACATGACAGCTGTCAGTAATCCCAGCACTTGGGATTACTTGGGAGACAGAGAAAAGAGATCTCTTGATCAAGCTGGATCCCAACCAACCTTTAGTAAGTGAACATTTGGTTTAGTGAGAAATCTTCATTCAATAAATATAGTGGAGAGTGACCAAAGAAGACACAGGTATTAATTTCAGGCATTGGCACACATGTGTACTCATACACACTCAAGCATACAGATATAGACACCCACCACAAACATGAAGGCCTCCTAAAATATTATTCTATATTATCTACTGCAGTCCTAAAAAACCTTTTCTAAAATTATCATTAACTGTGGAGCATGTTTCGTTACATATATTCATAGTTTCAGAGAGGACGTGGTATACCCTGCTTGGCCTGAATGAAGGACTAAAGGATACAGATGCAGCTCAGTGTGGATATGATGCATTATAGAAGTTAATTATAGAGAAATATCTTTTAAAAATCATTCAACTGAAATCCTACCAGTAGGGAATTTCTAACCTAGTACAGAGGAATAGGAATCCATAGAGATGCTGAATAAACTAGAAAACTTCAGAGTTCTGTATACAGAAAGGGAAGTTTATATAGTAAGGAGTCGAAATAGACAATCTTGAATCCTTGGGAAATTAAATAAGTTAATTACAAAGAGCTATTTGTGTGAACAAAAATCCCTCCCCTCTTCTCAAAAACAAAAACAAACAACTACAAAACTTAATACAATTGTGATTGTTATATTTATTGGATGCAATGATATCTAAGATTAATATAGATAGCCATGGTATCCTCAGAGCAGGAAGGCTGGCCTAAGAATAATATTATGGTTTCTGTCTTAAAAAAAAAAAAAAAGTAATGATTTCTTTACTTTAAAATTCCTAGGGTTGGCATATTCTTTTTTGTTTTTTAATTAAATTTATTTATTTATTCATTTTACATCCCGATCATAGCCTCCTCCCTCCTTTCCACTCTGTCCCTTCATTCCACCCTTTTCTCCTTTTGCCCCTTCTCTTCTCTTCAGCAAAAGGTAGCCCCCTCTTAAGCCCACACTCAGAAATTGAGTTGCATCAGGACTAAGAGCATCCTCTTCCACTGAGCCCAGACAACGCAGCCCATTTAGGAGAAAGTGATCCAAAAGCAGACAATAGAGTCTATATCTTAGACAACTCCTGCTCTACTTGAAAGGGGACCCATCAGTGAAGTGTGAGTCAGGGAGCTTATGTTTAGTTCATGCATGCTCTTTGGTTAGTGCTTCAGTCTCTGTAAATCCCTCTGGGTAGGTAAGTTGAGGTTGTTGGTCTTCTTGAGAAGTTCTTTTCCTCTCTGGGACCTTCTAGCCTTTCCTCCACTCTTCCACAAGACTCTTGAGCTCCTCCTAAAAGTTGCCTGTATGGGTCTAAGCATCTCTTTCTATCGGCTGTTGGGTAGGTCCTCTCAAAGGACATCCTCTCAAAGGCTCCTGTCTGTAAGCATAGCCGAGTATCATTAATAGTCTTGGGCGTTGGCTCCCTCTTATATGTTAGGTCTAAGATTGGGCCAGTGATTGGTTGGATGTTCCCTCAGACCTAAAAAAGCTAAGTAACAAAAATGGTTCGGGGGAGGGGCAGAATTGAATCCCACTCAGAAGGAGAAATAAAATAGACATTGCAAGTAGATGAAGAGAGGGAACTGGGTGGGAGAGGATGTGGGGAGGGGAGCGAGGGCTGGGATCAGGTATGAGAAGAGCAGGGGTGGGAGGTGTGAGGGCTGAGAGAGAGAGAAGGGAAACCCAGGGAAGTCATCTCTGAGAAAAGCTGGAGATCTGCGAAAAGGTAGCCACCTAGAAGGATATGCGGTGTTTCCAGCTGAGACTCCTAGCTGAGGGGTACATGCTGGAAGGACTTCCAGTGGAGGGAGGGGGACACCAACCCACCCACAGAACTTTTGATCTAAAACTTACCCTGCCTGCAAGAAGTGCAGTAATTAGAGAGAGAGAGCGCGCGCAAATATTGAGGATTGGCATCTTCTCAACCTGGCATACTCAGTAAGGATAAACTTTATATCTGCTATATCACATCTAATTTATCTACTGCTCTGAAGGTTTGATAAAGCAGAAATAAAATGGTAATGCTGCATATTATAGACTCAGTTTTGATGGGGTGCTCTATGGTAGAACAGTACCTTTCAATAAATGGATCAAAGCCAGGGTAACTTTGCGTAGATTTGTCTCTAAGGAAAGTCTAAAGAAAAGTCCAGATTTCCAGGGAAAGGTGAACTGGTGCAGTAGTAAATGGATCTCACAATAATATTTGCAACCTATCACAGTGAAGCTCTCACTATCATCTAGACAATATGAAACAAATAAATTCATTGCAAGGAGCTGACAATAGTAAAAAAGAAAGTTTTCTTCTTAGTTCAATCGATTAATTGATTAATTCTCTAGACAAATCTCGATATGTATGTGTGGCACTGCAAGTATCCTGGATGGGTTGTCCTTGTATTTCCCATGTGCTGCTAATTGTCACAAATTAGAACTGTCATGCATAGCATGGTGCGTTGGTTACATTGAATGCATAGCAAATAAATTAATTAGTTGTTACTAGTGAATCCTACAGTAGTTCAGAAAACAGAAGCATGAATTTGCTGAAGGCAATTTAATTAAATTTAAAACTGGAGTCAAAAATTGGGAATTGGTCTCTTTAAGAAAAAGATATGGTAATCTAAGTTATAACTTTTAGGTAATATCTAATAATCTTGGATCTGCTCAGTTAAGTTCTAATGGGATCATAAAGTACAATGTATACTCTAAAATTATAGCCATTATCACAGCACCTCATACATTCAGGCATGACTGTATAGTTCTGGATTGAAATTATATAGGCTTGTGACTACCTAATATAGTTATTTATTAAATGAGGAAGTGGAAATGTACAAAAGGAGGTTCATAACTGGTTTGGATCCATTTCTCTTTGTTCGGCTCAGCCAAAAGCTTTTGAATAATATAGTGAGCAATCAAAAACTGAATGCAGGCTTGATTACCCAAACAATGCAGGCTTTTGTCAATCCTCTTCAAGAACACTTTGATGTGATCATAAAATGCAATTTCACTTACAAAGTTAAATATAAATAGAATATGTTTACAGGTGTAAAATATGACAGCATTTTGATTGGGATGTCATTTACACAGTTGCTTTGTAAAATTAATTAGGCTCTCTACTTTTGATTTTATTCTGTTTTATATGTATTACATGCTTCAAGAACATGATTTGGTTAAGATGATACAGTGTTATTTTTATTCACAGTTATAATCACTTATTGTTGATTGAGGTAGTGTTGACTTTGTCAGTTTTAAGTACGAGAAAAAGTATATAGAACTATAAAATAAACAGGTAAGAATGCATATAAGGGAAAGATGGACCATATAGAACAAACACAGTCTCAAAGTTTTTACTAGTTTTCTTCACATATTATCTGTGAGTTTTTCGCTTGCTTATGTGTATAGGCATCATATCTGCACTTAGTACCAATAGAAGTCAGAAGGATCCCCCTTGAACCAGTTACGAATCGTTGCAAATCTACATGTGGCATGAGGAATCGAACTGAGAGCATTTGAGAGGATACGTGCTCTTAAGCACTCAGCCATCTTTCAGCCCTTCAAAAACAATTTGGATGAGACAGCTTCACAATTGTTATGATAGCTATACGTCCTTGTACATACATCTATCATTTCCTGATACAGATACATATCCTAAAATGCAGTAAATGACATCAGTAAATGACATCAAACGGTATGAACAAGAAGGAAAATAATTTCAATGTTTTTGGTTGTTGTTAAGCACTATGAAAAATAATAATATGATAACATGCCAAATTGAAGTCACGTGACTCAGTTTTATACATATCTAGTGCTAAATTATATATAGTCTTTCATATGTTAGTTTGCTTTTTAGAATTATAATGCTCTTGTCCACAAAGAGGTTGATTTTTGAATCCTCTAATGAATGTGAAGCTTGTCATTATGAAAAAGATTACTTAACACAACCTCAACTATTACCTCAAAGGTTATTGGACACTACTGTGACTAAGCAAAAAATGCCATGCGTGAGTGGTGGTATGTGGCAAATAATGCTCCATTTGAGTAGCAAATCAAAGATGACACATACCAGAGTCACTGTGAAGGATAAAGTTGCCACTTGGAAAACCCAGTTTAGGAATGTTATCTTTTGGTAGATATTGATGCCAGGAATATCAATACATACAAATAATGAAGCATTGGCCTTCAACTCAGGAATTTCTCTATGTTCTGTTAGGAGGGAGGCTCATCTTCCACTGTCCTACCTTTCCCATCCTCATCATGTTTGAAACTGAGACTTCCTTTATTTCTACTGAGGCAGATTTCATCCTCACGGGCATTAAAACTCCTGAGAATCTGGAGGAAGAGAATTTTCCATTCAGAAAGGATTGTCAACATCAACATATTTTTAGCAAATTTTTAACATTTTTATACATTTAATAGGATAATATCAGATAAAAATAAAAGCATAGGCATACCCCCCTCAGGAAAAAAAAAAAAAAAACAAGATAAAGTGTCATTGCCATTTGTTTGTTTGTTTGTTTTTGTTTGCTTGTTTACAGGATTGAATCAGAAAATGGAACAAATTAAAATGACATTAGGGAAACATCCTAAAATCACCTCAACATAGGTAAGTTACATAATATTAGGATTCAAACGACAAAGTAACTATTACCCACTTCATCTACAAATGAAAAGGAGGCTCCAAAGTTTGTTTAGTACAACAGCTTTTACATGAAATATATAGTGATTTGCTTCAGCTCTGTGACGTACATGGATTTTAGTACATCAGCGAAGTACTTTTAGGGTAATTGCCTTTGATGGTCATTTTTAGAGGTTTGGTTCTTTAGTCAAAGAAGTCAGGACAGAGATGACAGCTGGTGTTAGACTAGAAGGTTTTAATGAATAGAAGTATTTCACAACATAGGAGTAAATGTCTTCTTGTGAGTCTATAGCCTGTTGGCAAGAGGAAACTGAACTAATTAATCCCTCTCTGTGTCTATAATGCATCTGAATATAAGATAATGAGGTCAACAGAACAGACACATGCTCACTCAAAAAGTTATCACAAGTTTACTATCCTGTATTATCATTTTAAATGCAAAGAGAGCTGGTGGCTTCTTCACACTCTACCAACTCCAAAATAAATATTTTCCTGAGAAGAATTTATTATATCAGTCCTGTGGAAAAGAAAAAGTGCCAAAACTTGGAGAATTTTTAGTAGTTTGTGACAGTTTAATTTAGTTGACACATAAAACAAAGTAGAATTGACATTAACGAAACTGCCTTCTTGATATTGTAGAATCCTTTACTGAAACCTCAAATGGTCTAGATTTGAGACTCTAGAATATTTAGAGAAGCATGGATAGAAGTGAAAACTTTAAAAACCATTTAAAATTAGATTTATCCTGGAACTTTTCAGAAGACATAATGGGAAATATCTTGAAATTTCACTGGCATACAGATATTGCCCCGAATTGAACATTCTTTGAAGGATAATTTTATAACACCTTTATTATTAGGATGAATCACAAGTTACTTGAGATATACTGAAGATACAATTTATGCTACAATCCAATGTAGCTTTAGGAGTGTGGAAGTGATTTGAGAGAATGCACAGAATCAGGAAGCATGCACAGCTATGTTCATCTCAAAAAGGCTAATGAAGGACGTCAAAAGGTAAGTCCATGTATACTTGAAAATTTCACAAATGTTATAGCATGATGATAACTTCCTACAGTTCTTAGCTATTATTTTTCCATTTTATAGAGAGTGAAGAATAGAGGTCAGGTAAAAGGGACAGAATGGGAAATATCCAACTATAAGAAACTTGCTATCATGTTGTACACAAACATATTGGGCTTTATCTTCCATTTTGTGAGGAAATTATCTGCATAGAAAAGATAATTTATCAACATTTCATATTCTAAAATATCATGATATTTATTGATATAAATATTTTGTAGCACCTAAAGGAAACCTAATATTGTTAATTAACTATGTGCTAAACTTCAGGGGAAATATTAAAACTTACATTTTATTTTCATGTTAAATAACAGCAAATAATTAAACTTAACTTGTACCAGTCTCATTTCCTCGTCTGATTAATCTATATAATCCATTTTGGCTGCTCCCAACTTCTTGTATCCCTTTTTCAGTCAATCTAAATGAGTTATTTTTCTTTGATATTTCAGCACAAAATCAAAAGTAAAATATAACCTATAATATAAAACTTATAAACGAAAATATTATCTCGAGAAATCAAGTTAAATCCAAACAATAGCTAAAAACTACAGTGAAAAGCTTTCTTATACCTCAGAAAAGTTGCTGATGAATTCCAGACTTTGGTAAATCTCCATTTTCACCAATTGGAGATCTATAACAACAAGTGTTTAGTTGCTTGTTTACCACTGAGATGAAAAAAATGTGTTGAAAAGTAGCAGGATAAAATAAAGAATAGTACAGAACTGGCCACGCTATTTGCAACTCCCTGGTGCATATGCAACACTATATAAGTCTGAGGTTTCTTTCAAGAATAATTCAAGTAACTTTCCTACCGAGATGTCTTCTGAGACTGCTGAACTGGTAGCTCCTTTGTCGCTGAAACACTGCACATAGACACGGAATGCTTAAATAAGGAACACATGAGAAAATTTTGGCTAGACCAAGGCTGAGTATCATGTAGAGAACATAAGGCTGCCAAAGCTCCTTTCCAAGACAGGGTCTCTTGCTGTATTCAACTCTAATCCTGGAGATGTTCTCTCTGCCAAATCGTGGAGGAATAAATGTCCCATTTTGATACCACAACAAAGTCAGCAGATGCAGATAGAGAGAAAAGGACAAAATAAATAAATAATTTAGACAACTGAAGAAAGGAAATTTGGAAAGCCACCAGTTGAAAGATAAATATCTTAATGACACTTGGAATAATAGGGTTTTTATACATCCTCAGGAAAAGAAAATAGTAAGTTCTTTTCTGAGGATTTTTGAATATAACTCTTCCATTAGCATTGAGGACAGTGAATAATAATGGATATTATGAAATGTAGAAATAGCCATTCTCCAATTACATGCACAGCTTTGATTTCTATACTTTGCTGCAAAAGTCCTTAACAATGTTTGGAGAAACCTGGAAAGAAAAGGAGACCAACAAGGAGACCAACAAAACTAAGATATCTGGGACCAGGTCGTCCTGCAGAGACTTATGCACTAACCAAGGACCAAGCAGGGAGAAGACCTAGACTCACTGCTCAGATGTAGCCCACAAGCAGGTCAGTCTCCATGTGGGTTCCTGAGTAAGGGGAATAGGGACTCTACTTGAATATTAGTAAAAATTTTTAACCCTAGCCCATTCCATTTTCAGCATCATAGTTTAAAGCTAGTTACATGGTGGTGGATAGTACCCCTCTTTAATAGTAAATATTCCAATTAATTTTCTGACATCATACTTGATTTGGTATTCCAAATTATAATTCATGTTTTATGTTTCTTAAATGAATAGAGAAATATATACATATCTATGAGCCAAGATTACCTGTTAATTTTTCTTTATATTCTATTGGTACTGGGGGCGGGGGACCGAGCTTAATTTTTGTTGTTGTTGTTGTTTAACAGTTGGCTTATTTAATGTGAACACATTTATTCAATTTCTTGTCATCAGTAAGGCTTAATTAGCGAATAATTTGTGTTCAGATGTTTTAAAATAGGACCAAGTGAAAGCCTTTGATTATTGTTGCAATCATTCAAGTCTGATTATTCTGCTAAATGAGACTTGATTCAGGAGGCTTAGTTATTTAACTGGACATCAGCATTTTGTACACCTTTGTTTTAGACTTCCAACAATTTCACAAGATTATAAAAACTTGAAATAATGCACACTGTGTTGCAAAAGAATCTCCAGAATTTGCAGAGTGGTGTCAAAGTCATGAAAAATTAGCCTGGCAGTGTTGTGGCACAGGGCCTTAGTATCAGCACCTGGGAGGCAGAGCTATGTGACTTTGAGGACAGCCTTGTCTGGAAACTGATCTCCAGGATAGGCAAGACTATACAGAGAAACCTTGTCTTAAAAAAATAAAATATAAAAAAAAAAATAAAAGAAAAATACAATTGATAAGTTGGTATTTGGCTATAAGATATTAAAATCTGATACTCTAAATATTCTGGGAGATGATAAAATAACAATCTTTTTCACTTTTTTAAAATTTATTTTTTAATAAATTACATTTTATTCACCTTGTATCCCTGCAATAGCTTTCTCCCTCATTCCATCCTAATCCCACCCTTCTTCCCTCATCTACTCCCATGCCCCTCCCCAAGTCCACTGATAGGGGAGGTCCTTCTCCCTTTCCCTCTGACGCTAGCCTATCAGGTCTCATTAGGAGTGGCTACCTTGTTTTCCTCTGTGGCCTGGTAAGGCTGCTCCCCCCTCAGAAGGAGGTGATCAAAGAGCAGGCCAATCAGTTCATGTCAGAGACAGTCCCTGTTCCTATTACAAGGGAACCCACTTGGACACTGAGCTGCCATAGACTACATCTGTGCAGAGGTTCTGGAGGTTCTAGGTTATCTCCATGGATTATATTTTTGCTACTGTGATTTTGGCTCAGAATGTTCATTTTAATCATATAACAAAATTTTAATAAATTGGGTATTTTAATATTTTGGGTTGTTACAATGGATCAGTAAAACATTTGCACCCAGGCTCAAATATCTGATTTACACTTTAATAACTACGCATTTAGGGCATATCACTTAATACCCCGTTGATGAATTTATACATAGGCCATTTTCTTTCTTATTTTGACAAAAATAATATTACTGTAGAGCAATGTTCAAGCACTGTAAATTATTTACTAGAACCGTTAACTAGGGAATTGCTTTATGTTCAAGTATTGCCTTCTATGAGTTGAGTAATATTCTTTGTATACTTGGGACTACCCTAAAAAAAATCTGCAGAATGAGAAACCCAAATTATACAACATTAGTGGATTTTTTGAGTAATTTTTTATTATTAATTACGCTTTATTCACTTTGTATTCCCCCATAACATCCCTCCCACCTTCCCTCCCCCTTCTTCACGCATGCCCCTCCCCAAGTTCACTGATAGGGGATGTCCTCCTTTCCTTCCTTCTGATCTTAGTCTATCAAGTCTCATTAGGCATGGCTGCATTGTCATCTTCTGTGGCCTGGTAAGGCTGCTCCCCCCTCACAGGGGAGGTAATCAAAGAGCAGGCCAATCAGATTATGTCAGAGGTAGTCCCTCTTCCCATTACTATGTAACCCACTTGGACACTAAACTGCCATGGGTTACATCTGTGCAGGGGTTCTAGCTTATCTCCATGCATAGTCCCTGGTTGGAGTATGGGTCTCTGGGAAGACCCCTGTGTTCAAATTTTCTGGTTCTGTTGATCTCTTTGTGGAGTTCCTGTCCTCTCCAGATCTTACTATTTCCCACTTCTTACATAAGATTCCATGCACTCTGCCCAACAGTTGGCCATAAGTCTCAGCGTCTGCTTTGATAGTCTGCAGGGCAGAGCCTTTCAGAGGCCCTCTGTGGCAGGTTCCTGGGTTGTTTCCTGTTTTCTTCTTCTTCTGATGTCCATACTCTTTGTCTTTCAGGATGGGGATTGAGCGTTTTAGTCAGGGTCCTCTCTTGATTAGTTTCTTTAGATGTATAGGTTTTAGTAGGTCTATCCTATGTTACATGTCTATATGAGTGAATGTATATTGTGTGTGTCTTTCTGCTTCTGGGACAGCTCACTCAGGATGATCCTTTCCAGGTCCCACCATTTACCTGCAAATTTCATGATTTCCTTATTTTTCATTTCTGAGTAATACTCCATTGTATAGATGTACCATGCTGGAGAGGTTGTGAAGAAAGGGGAACCCTCTTACACTGCTGGTGGGAATGTAAACTTGTACAACCACTCTGGAAATCAATCTGGTGCTTTCTCAGACAACTAGGAATAGCGCTTCCTCAAGATCCAGACATACCAGTTCTAGGCATATATCCAAAAGAGGCTCAAGTACACAATTAGGACATTTGCTCAACCATGTTTGTAGCAGCTTTATTTGTAATAGCCAGAAGCTGGAAACAGCCCAGATGCCCCTCAACTGAAGAAAGGATGCAGAAATTATGGTACAACATTACTGTCTTACACATCTAGAGACCTAGAGTTTAAGATCAATAGGCTTGGTTTCTCTGAGGATGACTCTTAACTTGCAGATAATGATTTTCTCTATGTCTTGTAATTTTTTTTCATGATTATTATTATTTATTGCAGGTTTTTTTTTACATTTTATCCCAGCTGTAGCCCCCTCTCTAATCCCACCCTCCTTTCCACCCCCCACCCCCCCGCCCGCCCATGTCTCTCCCTTAGTCCACTGACAGGGGCAGTTCTCCTCCCCTACTACCTGACCTTAGCCTATCAGGTCTCATCAGGAGTTTCTAGACCTTCTTTCTCTATGGCCATCCTAATTAGGCCATCTTGCCAGGGGGAGGTTATCAAAGAGTAGGCCACTGAGTCTATCTCAAAGACAGCCCCTGTTCCTCTTTTAGGGAACCCACATAGAGACTGAGCTGCCCATGGGGTACATCTGAGCATAATGTCTAAGTCCTCTCCATGCATGGTCCTTTGTTTAGTTTTCTGTCTCTGCAGGACCCCCTGAGCCCAATTTTTGGCACTGTTGGTCTCCTTATGGAGCTCCTATCCCCTCCAGCTCTTTCAATCTCTTCTAATTTTATGTTTGAGAGCCTTTTATTGGCCATCCATCATATTATATCCCCCATTTCAATATCTATGGCCATATCCATGAATCTGTATACCTTTAAATTAAATTTGAGAAATAATATCCATAATTTCTTATAATATGTGTACATCTTCACAAAAAGTTCAACATTTTATTATTATTTCAACTTGTCAAATCATTGTCACTTAAAGGTTTCACTAAATAATTATTATGAATCATCAGAGATAAGTTTGATAGTAATTCCTTTCTTGAAGAGAAGAATTATTTCCCCTAATTATTTGTTAAGACTGAGAGGTCTTGGTTCAGTTTATTTTCTCTGCCAGTTACAGAATTTAAAAGGCAGGGGAAAAAAAAAACAATCAGGATCAAAAAAATAAAACAAAACCTAAAGATTAATCTAAAAAAAAGAAGAAAAAAAAAAAGGGGGTGTTTTTTTTTTTGGGGGGGGGGGGGGAAGGGGGTAGGGCAGGAAACAAAAAGGAGGAGAAGAAAAGGGGGGAAAGCAAGAATGGAAGAAAAAGTTGGGTAAAGGGAAGAGAGAGAAAGAGAGAAGAGGGTTGAAAGGAGAGAGAGAGAGAAAGAGAGAGGAGGGGGATGTGGGGGTGGGCAGGTAGGAGAGAGACAGAGAAAGGAAACAAGAATTCTTTCCAGTAGAGAAGGAAAAGGAACTACCATGGAGCCAAAATCCACCTTTACTTGAAGGTGGGGATTTCTAGAGTTTTTGACAGATCTTCCTCTACTGTTTTAGGTTTGTGAGTTTGAACAAAGTCAGGGGGCTGATAGGCCCAATGTTTTATGGTAAATATGTTCTTATGTGGCCTGAATTTGTTGGGTAGGTCCACTGGCTGGGGAAGCATCACTGGCTAGAGAAAAACTTGCTTGTCTTTTAGGCTTCTGTCTCTAGTTAGGAGTGTGAAGAAAAAGCTCCACATTTGCCTTTCTTTCTTTTTTTTTCTTTCATTGTTTCCATTTTATTAAAAAAAAATATTCGTTTATTTAATCACTTTACAGTCTGATTACAGACCCCTCCTTGAGATTCCATCTTACACAGGTCAGGATGGCTAAGATTTCAAAAATAGATAGGTAGATAGATAGATAGATAGATAGATAGATAGATAGATAGATAGATAGTCAGCACATACTGGAGAGGAAGTGGAGCAACGGGAACAGTCCTCCAGTGCTGGTGGCAGTGCAAACTTGTACAATGACTTTGGAAATCAATCTGGCATTTTCTCAGAAAATTGGGGTTAGTTGTACCTCAAGACTCAGCTATACCATTCCTCGGCATTTACCCTCAAAACGCTCCACCATACCACAAGAATATGTGCTCAGTTATGTTCATAGCAGCTTTATTCATAATAGCGAGAAAGTGGAAACAACCCAGATGTCTCTCAACCAAAAAATAAATAAACAAAGAAATTATGGTACATTTACACAATGGAATACTACTAAGGCATTACAAAAAAGGACATCATGCAATTCATAGGTAAATGGATGGAATTAGAAAATACCATACTGAGTGAGGTAACCCAGAACCAGAAAGACATTTGCCATCTTTATTTTCTTCTTTTGGCTTCTCTTTTTGTCTTTTTGAGTATCAGTGACCTGTTGCATGCCTACACCTACATTGTTTGAAACTGTCTGTGTTACTTCATTGTCTTGAGAAAACACATTGGAAAAACAAACAAAAAAACTCACAAACCCCAGAGATAAACAATTTATGGTAATGCTCAGTTCCTAAGTACAGCTATCTTGGTCAGGAGCTCACTTTTGTAGCAGATTAAGGGAATTGCTCAGGATAGAGAGAAAAATGAGTGCTCGCTTCTGCTAATCTCCCTTTCTTCAGCATCCAGGAAATGTCCCTTCTTCCATACATGGACTGGGTAGATCTTAGCACTTCAGTTACTCATATCTACATAGTGCCATGTATCCGCATGCAAAGACATCCTTTTAGTTCATTCTAAGTTTGGGCTCATTAACAATTAACATATTAACACTAACAAATGACAATGAAATATTACACTCATTTTATAAATTATGTATTACATTTTTATCAGGTTGAACATGGAAGTAATAATAGGCTTGTTTCTTTAATATGTAAGTAAATTAACTATAAATTATATTCAAAATATCAATCCTAAGCATCAAAATTTATTGCTAGTATTTGATAAACTATGTGTGCCACTTTACAAACAGAGAAATCTATAGGCACTTGAGTTACTCAATTTCTAAGTTTCTGTAAAGTTTCTTAATTTTTATAAAGTTTCCTACTAACTAGGTTTGAGACTGTTTGGTATACCACTGATCTTTCAGTTGAAGCATATTATTATCTTATTTAATTGTACATGTTCAGCTGTCTTGGAAAACAATATGAAATTGCTATTTAATGTAATATCAATTTTCAGTGCAATGGCGTGTGTAATATGTTTTTATCGCCTTATATGAAGCTGAAAAGGCGAACAGGGAAGTGATTTGATTCCTTTTCAATTAAAACTTATTTAAAATATAAATCAAGAAAAGAAACATAGGTAACAGTTTATAAGTAGATTTTCTAAAGTTTTTGAACATTCGGAATATGTAATATGTGCAAAGCTTAGAAGTCTACTGAAAGTCTTAGTAAGGATTATTTATTTATTTATTTGGTTATAATAAAACACCCTGAAAAATGTAATTTGGTGAGGTAAAAGTTTTTTTGATCAAAGAGCAGGCCAATCAGTTTATGTCAGAGGCTGTCCCTCTTCCCATTACTATGGAACCCACTTGGACACTGAACTGCCATGGGCTACATCTATGCAGGGGTTCTAGGTTATCTCCATGCATGGTACTTGGTTGGAGTATGAGTCTCTGGAAAGACCCCATGACAATGTAGCCACTCCTGATGAGATCTGATAGACTAAGATCAGAAGAAGGGAGAGGGGGACCTCCCCTATCAGTAGACTTGGGGAGGGGCATGCATGAGGAGGGGAGACAGAAGGTGGGATTGGGAGGGAAAGAGGGAGGAGTTTATGGGGGGATACAAAGTGAATAAAGTATAATTAATAAAAAAATAAAAATTAAAAAAAAGGTTTGTTTGATCTTACAGCATGTCGCTCCTCATCTAGTAAAGCCAAGAAAGGCAGAAACTAATGTAAAAGCCATAGAGTAGTGTTGCTTACTGGCTTGCCTTCTTGTTGCACCAAGGATCAGCAGTTTCTGAATGGAACCACCCACAGTGATCTGTGCTTTCCCATATAAATCATCAATCAAGAAAACTCATCACAGGTTTTCACACAGGCCAATCTAGTAGAAAGATTTTTTCAATTGAGGTTCTTTCTTCCAAAATAACTCTAGCTTGTGTCAAGTTTATATAAAACAAGGCAGTAGTACTGAGGCTCTTGAATGAAATATAGATATATTGTTGTTGTTATATTAGCCAGTGATTTCTTTAGTTAATTTTTTTAAGAACTGTTAAAGAAAACAAACTTTCATACATCCCTCTTTTTTTAAATCTTCAGGAGAGTACTTAGTCTGGTATCAAACATATGATGTATATGCATTGATGGTATTATATTAAAATTAATATTTCTAATATCTATCTTCAGAGAGTTTTATAAAAATAAGAGGCATGAGGCATATTGTGGTTTTATGGTGTCTCGGTTATGGACAGTTCCTCAGTACTTAATATGGAACTGTCTGGGGGCAGGACACTGGCCTGCTCTCAGCTAATAAGGGATGTTAAGTTTGCAACAAAAGAGATGTATTTTCAGAAGTGTGAGAAGAAACATTGTGAAATAAGTATTCAAATAGGAGACAGTTGAATACCACAAATACAGGTGTGATTTCAATTTTAGGGCATAAAGAAGAAAGAAGTGGAAACTAATGATCTAAAAGGAACATTGTTAAAATTTTCTATGCCCACACACCACTTGGAAAACTTTAATGCATCCCTTGGGTTAGGTTATATACATGAATTTTCCAGCCATACATGTGATGCAGTTGTAAAGAAGGGACAATGGGAAATGCATAGACATTGCAGTCTGACTTCTTTTGGACCCTGGGTCTGTAATTTGGTACCTTGGTTGATTCCTTTAAAATTCTAAGATTCGGTTTCTTCATTTCCCATCTCTGTAAAGGAGGCATCAATCCCAATTGTTGTGTGAAATTTTGTGCAAATATTATATGATATTCATAGCATACTATCTACTAAGTAATCTATACTTTAAAAACATTAGCTTTACTTGCACTCTTATACTAATAATAATTTGTTATTTGAGAAAAGAGATTCATTATGTGGTAAAAAAATGATGTCACATACATTTACTAATAACTAATTTTATGGAGAAAATATTTCATTTTTTCTTTTGTTGGAAACAGATACTTTTAAACAATATTATATGTCTATGTTTTACATACTACTTGCCTTCCCTCTAGTCCTTCCAGTTCCTTCCTGACTCTTCTTCAATACAGGTACATCCTTTCTCTGTCATTAGAAAATGAATAGGCTTCTAATGGATTATAATATAATGTAATATAGTATGACAAGATAAAACAAAAACAAATACATTGGAATAGGACAAAACAAACCAAAAGAAAGAAGGCCTGTTTCCACATCCATTCTGTTAGTCTGTGTCTTTTTACTGAGTTGAGTCCATTGATGTTGATAGATAATAGTGACCAATGAACGTTAGTTCCGTTTATATTGGAGTGGGTGGTCTTAGTGTGATCCATTTCTTGTTTTCTTTTAATTTTTGTTGGGATATTATCTGTATGCTATGTTTTCTTGGGTGGAGTTGTTTGGAGGTCCTTCCCAATCAGTGGACTTGGAAAGGGGCAGGAAGGAGATGAGGGAGGATGGGAGGGTTTGGGAGGAAATGAGGGAGTGGGATACACTTGGGATACAGAGTTAATAAAATGTAACTAATAATAAATAAACAAATAAATAAATAAATAAATAGATAGATAGATAAATAGATAAATAAATAAATAAAAAAGAAGTCCAAGAAAAGGTAAAAGATTCAAACATAAATGCAAAGACACATTTGCATACTCAGAAGTCCTGTAAAAGCAGAAAACAGAATTGATAAAAGCACTGGGACCTGCAATTGACTTTTTGGTATAGATGTTAAGGTCATTTTACCTGGTAAGTTTTGTACTGACATCTAATCTATACATTTTATGTTTTTAAATATAAAAATTAATATTGAGAGTTATGCTTAGAATGTCCTTGTCACTGTTGTCATTATATTCTCCCTTTGAAGTCAAATTTAAGAAGAAGGAAAAATTGAATATTTTTTCCAAGGACAGAGTAAGAAGGAAGGATAAGAAATGATCCATGAACAGGTTTCATAATTAAATCCTTTGATGGCATCTAGATACTCCTCTCTTATCACAGTCATTATTTCACTAATGGAACAAAAAATATATACAATGATTTTTTTACTAAAATAACTTAATTTCCTTCCTTAGGTGTGAGGCTGTACTCTAGCTCCAATCACATGGAATTTTGTGTGGATGGAAATCAGTGCTTTATAAACCCTACTTTTTTCTTTGTCTTGGGTTTGTAAAAGATAACTGAATCTACAGGGAGTGTCCTTTTTTATTTTGTTTTCTGTTACAGTGAGTCTACACTTATCTTAGTGCCTTAGGGGCTGTTTATCTTGCAGACAGTGATAACATTTTATTTAAAATATATTATCAAGTGTTATATATCATTAAACAAATCATTTGATGAATCAATGATTGTTTTTTTTTTTGTTTTTTTTTTTTTTTGAAAATTCAACTCAACCTAACTGTAGTTTCTTAATCACTAGTCTTTGAAATACTTCTCAGGAACTGTAATGTCTTACTACTCTAAGGTCTTTCTGTATTCAGCTTCTAGGGAGAAGAAACATGACTTGAATATATGTGTGAAGCTTTGCCTCAACAGCCAGACTGAAGTTTGAGGTTTTCCTATGTTAAATTAAAACAGTCATGGAGAGAGCAGAACCTGCG
Organism: Psammomys obesus; assembly: GCF_907164565.1. NCBI lineage: Eukaryota > Metazoa > Chordata > Mammalia > Rodentia > Muridae > Psammomys > Psammomys obesus. Next base: position 14,590,421 of record NW_026596134.1, on the reverse strand, counting down.
TTTCTGCCTGACCATGTCACCCATGAAGAGCAATCATGTAACTCAAGACAAACTTACCAGATACTTTCTGACTGCTCATGGTAAACTTGCAACAGTCTCACACTAAGGTCACATATTTTTTATAGACTAAATCAAAGAAGCAAGTCCGTCTAAAATTCACTTCCAAATAAATAAGGAGATAAATAAAGAAGCAAACTTAAAAGAACTTTGAAGGAAATAAATAGAAAGAAAAGTAGTGGCAGAAACTTGAAGAAAACTTCCAATGAATAACACAGTGTCTCCAAAGAGCATTTAAAAACAAATCTAAGTGTTCTTCTTAGCTGTAGAAAGTAAAGCATGTATTATGTTATGCATTCCCTCTTTTGGATTTATTTGGAGAGCTAAGGAGACTGTCCTATACTTTGAAAATTTAACAAAATGGCTATGCCCCAAGATTTTTCTGAAAAGTTAATCAAATACTAATTTTCTCTTTCTCTTTAAGAGTCAATGTTATTGCAGACTGTTTAGAGCAGCTCATATATTTAACAACTAATAACATATTTCAGCATCATAGAGCACTTTTTTTCTGTCTCTATTCTGTGAAGAAACTTATTTATTGTGGATTCTGAGTTCAATTATCAAAATGGACCACCTGATTCAGTAGCAATACTGAAAGAAAATGGAGGGAATCTCTATATTAGAGGTTATAATGAATACAAAACATATCCAGTTCTTGAACAATTAACCTAAACATATATTTTCCTTTCCACAAATCATAAGTGAAAGACAACTCTACCCATAGCATATTCTGATGATGTTCTCAGCCTATAGTGTGTCTGAGACTTATATATTTTTCTGAACCTATTTACAATTTTTATTCTCTTTTATGGAACACTATTTTTCTTCCCCAACCCTTTTTTGATTGGTCAAATTTTTGAATTATGCATATAGAGTATTCACAAATAAATTTGGTTCTTTGATTACCTTTGAATTTACTTTTATTTCCTTTGGCCCAGGCATTTTAATTTTCTTTAAACTGTAATTTCCAATACACTCTCAAAAAATGTATGGGAATGTCCTAGGGAATGACTACATGCATATTTCTTAGAACTGCCATAACAGCTGTGACAACTAGATGACACAATACTTAAAAACACATTTCTGGGTATTTTGAGGAGCTAGAAAATGAATTTAGGGTTTTGGCAGGGCTCATTCAATTCCAAGGTTTGTTTTGTTTTTAGTAAATTACATTTTTTTTTCTTTTCTAGATTCTTCTAACCAAAGGAATTTGTTGCTTTTTAGCATTGTGACATATTTTTTATATGGACATTAGTCATAATGGGATAAACTTTTCACCTAACATATCCTCCTTGTTTGGCTACATCTGAACACACGATATCACATGGGTATAAGACTCATATATATAAGACTCTTATTTAAAAGGAATGATAACCTATAACTGGGTTAAAGATATGATACAATGGGTTCAGTGTTTACTGTGCACACATACGTTGCTGAGTTTGGATCCACAGCTCCTGTTTTAATTACTTTTTCTCTATGTGTCATAAAGCACTATGACAAATGCTGCTTGGAAAGGAATGGTTTCTTTGGGCCTAAGATTCCAGAGAAGTAAGATGTCATCACCATCATGGCCAGAAAGCATGGGAACAGGCAGACATTGCAACATAGACAGGTGAGAGCTGACATTATGAATCGTAAACAAGAAACAGGGAGCAAACTTGAAATTGCACAAGTCTTTACATTCTCCAAGTACACTTCTGCTGGCATCTTCCCTCTAGCAAGACTACACTTCATTACACTACTCAACAGCACCCCCAAGAGAAGACTAAATACTCAACCTGATGAGCCTCTGGAATAGTATCATAGTACCCACATATCAATGTTGAAAAACAAACTCCAGAGATTAGCAGGTTGGAGGGGTTGGCTGGCCAGTCAGTCCAGCCTAATTGTTGAACTCTAGGTTCACTGAGAGAAAATCTAAGAAACAATGTGGGAAAAGACAAGGATTCATAGTTTAGTTCTCTGACCTCTACCTATTTAAATAAACTTTGTGCACATGCACATGCATCACACACACCAAACAGCAACAACAGAACTTTATTCCAGAGTATCAAATTGGTTTTCAATTCTCTTCTGTTCATCCTAGAGAAATGACTGTCTCAGGTCTTTTGTTGTTGCTTTTGTATTGCTTTGATCTACCTTCTTCACATGCAATTATTTAAAATCTTCCATTTTGACAACTCTAGACATTATTTTCCTTACTTTTATGGCTAATGTCTTCTGAACCGTTTTGAGCCTGTTGACAAAAATGACTGAGCATTTTTATTTGTCTTTTATTTCTCTCTCTCTCTCTCTCTCTCTCTCTCTCTCTCTCTCTTGTTTTCTTTAAAACAGAACTCCAGTAGAAGCATATATGAAGTTACCAATATGGATCTGTGTAAAAATGTATCCTGTGCCAAGCCTGAGGTCAATGTCTGGATTTCATGTAGTAGAAGGAGAGAATCAATGCCAGCAGGTCTCTTCCATCCCCACACATATGGTATTATATGTGTGCACCCTCACACCACACACACACTTTTGAAAACGCAAATGTCTTCCTTCAATTAAGAAGCATACTGAAAGCACCAGAATGTTAACAATATCCTGAAGGAGCATGCCCAAGAGGATAAGCCAAGGAAGAGAAGGCATCCCGATGTAATCCACATATGGTTTTGTTACTTCCCTAGAAGCATTTGCTGGGTTCATAGCCGCAGCTGTCATGGCTTGGACTTATGCAGTGGTTTCAACAGGGTGTCACGTCTAAGTAATTGGAGAAACTGAAAAGAGGAATATTTCCAGAAAGTCTTAGGATGTGCAGAGAGACTTAGACACATTGGTTCTGGTTGTCTGAATTCTTGATACAGCAGCCTTCCTAAGGAGCATGGTTGAAAATTTAAGTACTTCAGCCCTTGATTCGCATAAACTTCTCTTGACTCCTCAAATGCAAGAAAAGTCCTGTTTTAGAAATTGAATTAAGAGTTACTGTTACTAAGCTGTAGCATTTAGCAAAAACTAGGTTGGGGAAAATTAACAACGTATAAAGAAAAGAAAAAATGGATAAATAGTAGATATTACTACAAATACATGGATTTTCTAGCTATTTAATTTCCTGTTATGAGAAATAATATATTTTCTGTAAATGTATTAGATAAACACAATAATGTGGAAATTTTCATATTATCTACAAACATTAAAAATGAATCAAATGCTGGCTCCAAAAGGTTCAGTACTATTTTTAATTTAGTGTTCTTCTTTACATAGCTGATGACAAAAAAAACAGGGCATAAAATATCAAGTGAGAAATAGAAGATCATATACTACAAAAGAGAATAAATAAATAAATAATTTCTACAGTAAAAATTAAAATGAAAGGATACAAACAGAAATAAGGATGAATCTGAAAGATTGTAATTATAGCATAAGTCAAAATAAAGGTTTACTGAATAAGACAATAAAAGTACAAAAAAGTTGAAAAATAACAACAGTGTTTTTTGGCATTAGTAAGCTCTTTAATTTAGAATTGATTGAATGCCTTTCAAATGTTGTGTTACAGAATTGTCTTAAAGTGGAAAGATGAGAAATATTAGTCTTTAATAAACCAAGGATGTTGCATTATTCAGGACAGTAATACAAGAGACATAATGCAGAAGCAATAAATTGAGTAGAAGAAATGAAATAAATTAAATAATAAAAAGATTCAAGGAAAATAAACTGAACCTGAGACAAATAAGCAAGTAGCAAATATTAGCAGTAACTATATGATTGAAATGTTAGAGATAAGTAGATTATGTATTCCAATTAAATACATGAGTCTTAGATTATACATGATGTTAATTCTTACTCAAGTGATACTTTACTAATAACAATTAAGGAAATAAAACAATGAAAAAGCATGTACCTTATAAACAACAACAGAAAATTAGTCAAGTGTTCTGTGAAATAAACTGTTAAATAAATTATAAAATTTATTTAAGTTTACATTACTAATAATCGAGGGAAGATGTCAAGAATAAGAAGTGTTCACTGAGAACCTTTGAATACAGCAACTTAAATCGCATTTATGTCTGTATCACATCTTCAAAATAAAGCACATAATTAATATAATTAAAAACAAAAGAAGAGAAAAACGTCATAATTTTGGTATGATATTTTAATGTAAATAATTAAGGTACTTACCTAATGTAATGTAAAGAGAGGGAGAAAGCCAAATCTTCAAAATTTTGAAATATAAAACCACCTTTTCTTTAAAGCATCTTTGTAGTAAGTCCTATCATTCCTAGTCTTTGGTACACAGGGCAGGAAGGTTGAGAGTTCAAGATCAGCATTAGCTTTATATTGAATCTGAGGCCATAGTCTCAAAAATAAACAAAATGTGATTATTGAATTGTAACTAAAGAGGCACATGAAAATGCTACATTCACTTTTACAGAATATGGACTTTAAAAATATAAAAGGGCAGTTACTAGCATATATAGCAGAACATTTCTAGGCAACCACAGTGGCTATGGTGTTAATACTTATTTCTAACATTTATTCTTACAAATATCACAAAATATGACAATATCCTGCTATTTCATGTGATGTGAAGAATCACATAAACACTGAGCAAATCCACCCCACCCCCCAAATATGACATATTGACCTTTAGAAGGTTCTTACATTTAGGATGCTAAAGGTATTGGTGCGGCTTAGGCTTTTCAGCAGTGATGATTGTCAGGGGCTGTTGATTCTAAGTTGTACTATATATGTAAGAAAGAATGTTGGATGCTTCATTTACTCATTGAATTTTTGGAACTTTACTTTCTGAAGTCACATGTTTCTTAGGTACTCTCAACCTTACTTTATTATCATGCTTATATAATACCCCCCCCCCCAAAAAAAATTACTTTTCCAATGGATGTCACCAGTGTAAGCAGTATAGGTAATGAATTGGAATAGTTTAAAGAATGACTACTTTTTTTTTTTCTGTTTCCTTTCCTACCTATCAACTCTCATCCCAGAAGGAATCGTTTCTTATTCTAAAACAAAGAATATAGATAAAGTTACCATATCTTCAATAAAATAGTATTACCAGTTGGTTATGTAAAATGAACACCCCTAGTCTGTGACAGAAATAATAAATAGTGATGTTTTATTTTAATGGAGAGAAACACAAGTAAGCCATCTGAACTTTCGTTAGAGGGGCAGAAAAAGAGTGGAAAATGGAGTCAAACAATCCACTGCTTCAATTCTCTGATTTCTCTTATTTCCCCTGTTACATTTATGTATTCAGTGAAAACTATTCCCCAGGGTAGCACAACAGAATTTATTTCGTAGTGGAAATCCTTATTATAATTCTTATATGAACAATGAAAATTAAACACAAGCATTTAGGACACTCTAATCATTGTGAAACTGGGTCTCCTGGGTTAAACTCAAGTTGAGAGGAAGTTAGATAAAATGACTTTCTGAGGAGAAGTTCAAATATGAGGTGGGCCCTGTTTCAAAGGGCACCTGAGAATCACACTGGAGATTAATAAGAACAGCACCATGACCAAAATCAGTGACCTTAAAGTAGTGGTTGGAATGGTCCTTTGAGGAGAAAAAAAAAAAAATTGAGCAGCTTGTGTTTCTCTCAAGCTCAACACATCATAAACATTCTGTGGGTAAATTCTCCCATGCAAATAGGCTGCAGATGCAGAGTTGAACAATAGAAATGATTTCTGGTGATGAAAGGTTAGGGAAGCAGCAAGAATTCCTCATTGTAAGCTATTGTCTGTTCCAGCTGCCATCTGCTGTAGAATAAGAATTTGGCACTAGCCTAGAAGATTTACGCATAAGCCAAGTCAGAAAACAGTTAACTTTGTTGACACTCATAAAACTATATAGGAAATGCAGTGGGTTTCTTATTGCCTTGAAATATATATATACACACACATATATATATATATATACATATATATACAATTAATATATGTATTAATTTAGAGAAATTACAGCAGATAGTATCCTTTTTCTCTTGTATTGATTTAACTGTACTAGGTTGGTGTTTATGGGTTTCTGCTGGGTTAAAGCAAGGAAAACAATTATTATTTTTTAATTAATATATATATTGTATAAATTACATTTTATTCACTTTGTGTCACAGCTGTAGCTCCTTCCCTCATTCCCTCCCAATCCCACCCTCCTTCCTCTCCTCCCATGCCCCTCTCCAAGTTCACTGATAGGGGAGGTCCTCCTCCCCTTCCCTCTGACCCTAGCCTACCATGTCTCATCTATACTGGCTGCATTGTCTTCCTTTGTGGCCTGGTAAGACTGCTTCCCTGTCAGAAGGAGGTGATCAAAGAGCCAGCCATTGAGTTCGTGTCAGAGACAGCCCCTGTTCCCATTACTGGGGACCCTACTTGGAGACTGATCTGCCATAGGCTACATCTGTTCAGGGATTTTAGGTTATCTCCATGTATGGTCCTTGTTTGGAGTATCAGTCTCAGAAACACACACAATTGTCAAGAGGCTTTAAGAATAGAAACAAGGTATATACTCACTTATATAGACCTATAAAATATGACAAACATAATGAAATCTATACACCTAAAAAAGATAATCAAGAGAGTGGACATGGGGTAAGATGATCAATCCTCGTTTAGAAAGACAGATGGGATATGCATTGAACATATGACATGAGTCTACTGAGCGCATTTGAAAGACTCTAACTAGCAGTGTTTTCAAAGCAGATACAAAGACTCATGACCAAACCTTCGGCAGAGTACAGAGAATCATATGAAAGAAGGGGAGTTAGTATGATCGGGAAAGGATAGGAGCTCCACAAGGACCAAACATATCTGGGCACAGGGTCTTTTCAGAGACTGACATTCAACCAAGGACCATGTATGGATATGACCTGGAACCTCTGCTCAGATGTAGCCTGCAGTAGCTCAGTAACCAATTGGTTTCCCATAGTGAGGGGAACAAGGACTATTTCTAACAAGAACTCAATGACTGGCTCTTTGACCTCCCCACCCCCCAAGGGAGGAGCAGTCCTGTTAGGCTACAGAGGAGGGCTTTGCAGCCAGTCCTGAAGATACCTGATAAAACAGGATCCGATGAATGGAGAGGAGGTCCCCCACATCAGTGGACTTGGAAAGGGGCATGGTGAAGATGAGGGAGGGAGGGTGAGATTGGGAGGGAATGAGGGAGCAGGACACGGCTGGGATACATAGTTAATAAAATGTAACTGATAAGAAAAAATAAAATAAAAAAAGAATAAAAACAAGCTTGGCCATCCCTAACAAAGGCACATCATACTAAAATCTACAGACCTAAAGAAGGTAAACTACAAAGAGGATGTTAGGGAAGATGCTTAATTCTCATTCAGAAGGGGAAACAGGAAAGATGCTGGAAACAGCAGAAGAAAGGAACAGCCTCCTTAAACTTGGAGGCTATGGAATAATATGAGTATCCATCATACTAGACCCAATCACAAAATCTTTTTCTTACCCATTCATCCTACTATCCCTATGAGGGACAGTCATAACTAGCCTACCACAGAGGTCCTGTAAAAGACTCCACCCAGCAGGAAATCAGAGCAGACGCAGAGACTCGCAGCCAAACTTTGGACAGAGCACAGGGAGTCTTGTGGAAGAAGGTGGATGTAAAAGGACATAGACAGGACAGGAGCCACTCAAGGAGACCAACAAAGCCAAAAACAAACAAACAATAGAGAAAGAAAGAAGAAAGAAAGAAAGAAAGAAAGAAAGAAAGGAAGGAAGGAAGGAAGGAAGGAAGGAAGGAAGGAAGGAAGGAAGGAAGGAAGGAAGAAGGAAAGAGGGCCCAGGGGGGACTGTAGAGACCAAAGACCCCACATAGAGAGGAACTATACCCTTGCTCAGATGTAGTCCATAGACACTCAGTCTCCATGTGGGCTCCCTAGTAAGAGGAGAATTGACAGTCTCTGACATGAACTCAGCTGCCTGTTCCTTGATCACTTCTCCCTGGTGGTGCAACCTAGCCAGACCACACAGAAAGAGGATCCAGACCATCCACATAAAGACCAAAGTGAAAGAGAAGTTTAGACCAATTTCTCTTATGAATATTGACATAAAAATACTCAATAAAATACTTGCCAAGTGAATCCAACAACAGAAAGATATAATCCACCATGATCAAGTAGGCTTCATTTATTTCATTTTTTAAAAACTTAAATAATGGCATTACTTTTTTTTTGTCATTCATGTTATAGGCTGTGTTATATTTCATGGCTATTTTAGCTCGGATCTATCTTTCCAAACTTGTTCTCTTTGTTTATTCTAGTCTAATGAACACTGCTAAAGTGGTAGTCATCAGTGTTCCAACCTAATTCACTACTGAGTGCAACTTTGTAAGTCGTTTTAATTGTGACACTGTACATTAAAGTCCCTATGGAACACTGTGTTTCAGTTTCCAATGGGACAACCTTTTCTAATTATTTCCCCTAATATGTCAGTCCCTTACCATGTTTTATTGCATACATTTTGGACTTCAAGATTTATGCACTACAGTGTTACTCTCTAGTATTTTCCCTGTATGAATGGTGATTTGTGTTTAATATCATGAGCCTGCATACATTCAGGCTACACATTTGTATAATGCTGTAGGTAAATCTTTTAAAAATAAAGGAATATTACTTCAATCGGTTCCTATGCCTGTAACGCATAGAAAATCAAAGGTTAAGCCTACTTTCTTTAATATGTTTATATTATATTTAAGAACTTTGTTTACAACATTTACATGGTGAGCTGTTTAATATAGGCAGACTAATTAATAATTTAGAGTTCCAAATACATTGCAAATCTTATATTCCATTATTGCTATGTACCTCAGAGAAGTCATGTAGAGAGAAAATACCTTCCTTTGTTCTGCAGTCTATTAACATCGGCTTTTTCATAACTGGGCCACTAGCAAGAGTGAAAACCAGATAATGCTCTGAGAAGTAGATCACATCTTTAATGCAATGCTCTGGCTATCAAAAGAATGAGAAAAACTACTACAGGAATTTGACATTTTTGAACTTTCTGACATACATTAGCCTTTATTATAAGAATCTGTGGATGACAATGAGTAATAATGGATCTCCATTATACTTACCAAATCACTTGCATTTGACAAGACTTTTGGCTCTCTAAACTGTGGTTCTTCTGCATAACAAACAGTGGTAAAATCTAGTGTGATTAATGCTTATTCTTAGGTAGCATAAAAGAAAATAATATATCAAACAATATGTTAAATTGATTCTAATCTTGTATTGTACACTTTAGTGCTAGTTCTCTCAAAATTCTGAACAATTGCAGAACGTGAGCTATAGAAGGCATGAAACAGAAATTTCTCTACCTGGGAAATAAATAGAAATACCGAGACTATCAGTTCTCAGTTCACAGTAATAATTTGTATTCTTAGAGAAACTTTTGATGTTGATTATATGTCAATTTTAACTTCTTTTCCAATTTAAATTTTGGATATGAAACTCAAACTATAATTTTGTTACATTTTATGTTGGATACCTCCTAAGAGTGTCTGGAGTTTTAATCACATGTTAAAAGTTTTGAAATAGAAAGTCCTCACTTCCTGAAAGTGATGTGCCCATTTATGCATTATGCTCATTGAATTTAGAAATGAATCCTTATATGGGTCAAACTTTGCCTGGGAAACCGTGACCTAATTTTGCACAATGACCATTGTTAGAAGACAATCACTCATCTGCTTTGATTGTATCTTTTTATAATTGAAACCACACTTGCATTAATAATTAGAATAGAGAAACTCAGTAGAAACATGATCTACTCAACTAACAGTTGTGAATTTATGACAAAGGTCAGATCATATACTTTGCTACTTCATCCAAGGATTGTGCACTTATCATTTGTGAAATAAACTTAAATATAACTATGTAAACAGCTACAATAACATATGCCACAGAGCCACATTAGAAAAGTCAGGGTAGAAGAGGAAAATGTAAACTGTCTGGGTTATGACAATACCAAGCTATTTGGTTTTCATGACGATTCAGAATACCTGCAACTTTTCAGCTAATGGTAGAACCATGGCCAGTATGGGAACACATTGTACATAAACTTGATATTGTACATATGCACCTGTTAAACTTTTAATGATTATAAAGAAAAATGGATTTTCTGACTGAAACAATACTTTGGAGGTATTACTTTATTTGGGCTACAACAGAGAAATCACTTTTCATTTTATTTCTGTCTGCCACGATTAACCTCATTACCACCAATGCAATAATCACTATTTAAAGGTATTGCGTTATGTCAGATCAGGGAAGTGGTTAGTCAATTCAGATGAAATGAATTTGTATATGGATTTAAAAATACTAAAGTGACACTAGACAAGTTTACATTTCATGCTTCAAATTACAGAGTAGGGAGGGGCCAGAAACACAACTTAAAAAGATAACTATTTTCAAATTGACTTTCTTAATAGAAAATTCCACTGATTACATTACATCTCTTGCTGTAAGAGACTAGATGAAGAAGTGAGGGAATTTTTTTCAGAAATATTTTAAATTAATTTTTACATTTTCTTTTAGATATGTATAATAAAAAAAAACTTTTTCAATACTCTGTCATATCTACTCATTTTTTTTTTCTTTTGACTGCCCGTTTTCCACCATCTGTGTGATTGGTCTCTATAGGTCTAGGTGACATAAACCATTTTAGATCATATAATGTCCCATAAAATATATAGTAAAAGTTCAATTAAAGAGTATTAGCCTTGCTTATATCCTAAACTGTCAATGACTGAGCCTTGCCTCTACCATGTGAGAAGGTACTGCCTCTAAGTGACTCTTACTTCTTGCATTAGCACCTGATCTATGTCAAGTGGGGATGGATTTTTCCTTTGTGCAGTTTCAGTGGTGTCTCAAGAAATACCACTGAAATTGTTTGTCAAAGTCACAATTACATTTTTTTTTTCATGTCACAAGCAAATGCTGACCTTTCTCTACTTTGTTGTCACTTCTTGCTGCCCTCTCATGGTGTCATTTTCTATAGTCTGTTCCTACCCTCCCACCTATTTGTTGACATACATACAAACATTAAAAGTTAGGTTCTGCTTATGAAAGACAACATATAATTTTTATTTTTTATTTAGTTACTTTGATGAATATGACACCTCCTACACGCTTTCATCTATCATCATTCTTTCCTTTATCTTTAAAACTAAATAAAATTCCACTGAGTGTATTCATTAAAAAAAAAGTGTTGGCTTGATTTTAAAGCAGTAATAATTTTTTTTTAAATTCTGCTGCTCTTGTGTCATACAAGGTAAGCACACACTAGATTTGCTCAACTGAGGTTAAAGATAAAAAAAAACAATATCTGCTTCAATCATGTTTATTGTTGCCTGCTTCTTGATCACTTTCCCCTTGAGGGGCTTTGGTTGCTTCCTCTGGGGCAGAGCTGCCTCTTCAGGCCACAGGGGAAAAGGAGGCACTCAATCCTGATTCAACTTGATGTGCTTGGGTAGGTAGATGGGGTGGGGCTCCCCTTTTCTGAGGAATAGGAGAGGGAGGATGGGGGAAGAGGGAAGGAGGGCTTAACCAGAAGGAGAGGAAGGATGGGGGGGGTGCTATGGTCCAAACGAAAAGTGAAGAAATTAATTAATTAAAAAATATCAAACAATATTTATAGGTTCTTATCTTCACAACCTTATTAAGGATGGTTTTAAAGTGATTATTGGAACTGTTCACTTACTAATGATCTTAATTTGACTAATATTATTATCATTAATTTCAGAGAAATCCTTTTCCTTAAGCAATTTAGGATTCACACTTGCATATGCACAATTTCTCCTGGCTAATAATACTTTTTCCTTACAGGTACAACGCTGTCAGGCAAGAGCACAAAGAACAAAGTAATTGCTACGTAACTCGTTAGTAGTAACAACCATTTTTGATAATATATTTCACAATAGCTTATCCACCTAATGCCTATTCAAATACGTAGCATTTCTTGACTATACATAGAGCAACTTTTTGAAGATGCCATTTTTCTCTTTTTTATTAAGTATTGTTATTTATTACAATATATTCAATTTGTATCATGGCTGTGGCCCTCTCCCTAGTCTCCTCCCAATCCCACTCTCCCTCCCTCTTCTCCTCTTATGTTCCTCTCTAGTCCACCAATAGGGAAGGACCACCTCCCTTTCTATTAGATCCTAGCCTATCAGGCTTCATCAGGACTGGCTGTTTTGTCTTCCTTTGTGGCCTGGCAAGGCTGTAACCCCCAGGGGCAGGTGATCATAGAGCCAGCCACCGAGTTCATGCCAGGGACAGCCCCTGCTTTATGCATGGAGAGGACCTGTAACCCCTGCTCAGGTGTAGCCCATAAACAGTCTCCAAGTCTTAAAAGCTACAGGATGTAGGCATTTAGTGTTGTAGGGTGTCCCTGCACACAATGGTCCGTCCTCTCCCCTATCATCATTAATTAAGAAAATGCCTTGGTTGGAGTACCAGTCTCTGCAGGCCCACAGGGAACCATTTTTTTTTTTGGGGGGGGGGGCTCTATTGTTTTCCTTGTGGAGTTCCTGTCCTTCCAGGTCTTTGTGTCTTCTTCTTCTTCCATCAAGTTTCTACCCAGAGTTTGACTATGCGTTTCAGTATTTCCTTTGATATCCTGGTGGGTAGCGTCTTTCAGAGATCCTCCATGAAAGGCTTCTGTCCTGTTACTCCTCTTACATTGAGAGGACCTAGATCACCTGTTCAGAAGAAGCCCATAGGCTTCTCAGTCTCCAAGTGGGTTTCCTACTAAGAGGTACAGGGTCTGTCTCTCATATGAACTCATTGGCAGGCTCGCTGATCATCTCCCCCTGTAGAGTACAGCCTTGCAAGGCCATGGAGAAAGATTATGCAGCCAGGCTCTGGTGAGACTTGATAGGCTAAGGTCAGATAGAAGGAAAGGAGGTCCTCCCCTATCAGTGGACTAGGGAAAGAGCATAGGGGTAGAGGAGGGAGGGTGGTCAGACTGGGAGGAGACGAGGGAGGGACTGCAGCCAGGATACAAAGCAAAAAAAAAAAAAAAAAAAAAAAGTAATAAATAAAAAAACAAAGAAATAAATAATTTTTTAAAAGAACATGATGAGAAGAAAGCAGCATAACGATTTTTAGACATTTAACAATAAACAAAGAAAGGAAATGCTTACAGGTTTACCTGTGGCTAGATCTTAGAGAGGCACATGCACTAAATGCCTCCATCCTGTAGCTTTCTCATAAAACTGCTTTCACTGTTTTCCATTGATTTTAAAATGTTGTATTTTCATTTTGCTTCTCTTTTTTCTTTATTATTATTATTATTTTTTTTTTACAATTTATTCACCTTGTATCCTGGCTGTAGCCCCCTACCTCATCTCCTCCAGGTCCCAACCTTTCTCTCTTCCTACTCTTTCTCCTTCCCCTAATCCACAGATAGGGGAAGTCTTCCTTCCCTATTATCTGACTCTACCCTACTAGGTCTCATCAGGTCTGCCTGAATCCTCTTCCTCTGTGAGCTAGGTTGCTCCACGAGGGGTGGTGGGAGATAATTAAGAAGCAGGCAATGAAGTTCATGCCAGAGACTGCCCCTACTCCCCTTACTAGAGAACCCACAAAAGAACTTTAAAATTCTCTCTTGATTTCTCTGTTGACCCAAATTTGGTTCAGTAGTGTGTTGTTAAACTTCATAAACATCTGTGTTTTGTATCATTCATGTTGTTGTTACTACCAAACATTGTATTAATCCATGATGCTCAGATAGAATTCAGGTCGTGATAGTATTTTACTTTTACCTGTATTTGTTGGAGCTAACTTTGGGTCCTATTATGTGGTCCCTTTTGCAGAAAACCACCTGAGATGCTGAGAAGATTGTATATTCTTTAATGTTTATATGGAAACTTCTGTAGATTCATTTGGTTTATGAGGCCTGTGCTGTCTGATTATCTGTCAACTTGACACAACCTAGAGTCAATGTGAGGAAGGTACATATATTTAGAAGATGTCCTCACCTGATTGTACTTTGGGCAACCTCCTTTTCCATTTTCCTGGTTGATGATGGCTTAGCTCATGGTGCATGTTGCACCCCTCCCCTCAAGGCCAGTGTGGTCTTAGATGCTATAACAAGGCAGGTTGAGTAAACCAGACATAGCAAGCCAATAATCAGCATTCCTCCACGAGTTCTGTGTCAGTTCTGGCCTCTGGGTTCATGTTTCTACTCTCCTTAGTGATTGTCTTTTGCTGTGATGAAACACCAGGACTGAAAGCAACTTGAGAAAGAAAGGAGCCTATTTGTCCTACATATCTTGAGTCATAGTTCACTGAAGGCCCAATGCAGGAAACAAACCCAGTGGGAATTTGGAGACAAGATCTAATGCCGAGGCCAAGGGGAAGTGTTTCCTACTGGCTTCCTCCTTGGTCAGCGAGCATTCTTATAGCACCCAGCACTATTAGCCCACAGGTGTCTCCACACACAATGGCTTGACCCCTCTCCCGTCATCAGTGATAAAGAAAATGCTCTACAGGTATGCTTGTAGCCAGATCTTAGGGAGACATTTTCTCAGTTGAGGTTTCCTTCTCTCAGATGGCTTTAGCTTGTATCAAGTGACATGAAAATAGGCAGTACAGTGATGAACAATAATCAGGAACTGTTAACTAATGTAAACCCTTTTTTCCCTAAATTGTTTTTGGCCATGGTGTCATATCTCAGCAACACAAACCTAACGAAGGCAAAGTGATTTAACTCCAGATTTTCTATGGGAAAATATGCACACATGAACTCACAGTCTTTGTGACAAAGCTTGCACAAGTCCAAGCCATCCTGAATTCCATCAAGGATTGGGGAGGTGGGTATAGTCTTACCTCTAACTGTGGAACTATTGACAGACATTAGCTTCTAAGGGAAGGGAAAACTCTTTTGCCTAAATGTGAAGTCCTTCATACTATACAATGTCAAGATTTAGGTTTTTATCAGTATTACTGGAATATTGTTATCTGTATGCCTAAACAGGCAGTCCATGTGTGGTAGTTTTCCCTTTGTCACATTGACTGGTGTCATCTGTATCTAGCCACCTACATATTGATGTGTGATTTATTTCACTATGTGGTGTACATTGTGTCTTTGAACATTTTCATGGATTACAAGTTCTTGATGTTTTATCATGCAAATTATATTTAGCTTCATTTTTTTTCTAAAGCTTTGAGCTGTCTCTGTTACTCATTATTTACTGAGTTTTCTTAGATTAGTATTATGGTTTAGCTTTATCAACCCTGTTTTTTTCTGGACAGATGTTTGATAGCAGCAATTCCTATTTCGCCAATTAACAAAGAGTGGGTGACCAGTGATTTCAGGAAACCCTTTTTTTTAATTTTATTTTTTCTTATCAGTTACATTTTATTAACTCTGTATCCCAGCCGTGTCCCGATCCCTCATTCCCTCCCAGTCCCTCCCTCCCTCCCTCCTCTCCACCGTGCCCCTTGCCAAGTCCACTGATAGGGGGGACCTCCTCCCCATTCATCCGATCCTGTTTTATCAGGTATCTTCAGGACTGGCTGCAAAGTTCTCCTCTGTGGCCTAACAGGACTGCTCCTCCCTTGGGGGGTGCCACTTTTCTCACTGCTGATACCAGATGCAATCCAGGAAACACCTCAGTTGTTCTTCCAGGCTAGAATCTAGGACATAACACATATATTGTGGGACCATGAGCAAAGGAAAACATGTAGAACCTTCCCCAAACATTAATACAAATTTCAAACTCATAATGGCAAAGCATTAGAATAAGCAAATGTCTTCCACAACAATCCCTATGAGCCTGCATTGCTCACACACGTCAAGCCAGCGCTACATATCTTCTCCTGAAAGAAGACTTTTTTCCTTAAATTTAACGTTGTGTTTCTGTTTAGAAGTTTGATATGCTAGAAAAGCAATTGTTTTCTTTTTAAATAACCTAATTCCTACATCTGTGTGTTGCATGACTAATATGTATCTCCTTTATTCTAACACGGAATTATTACATTACTGATTAGTAATGCTTTTGAATTTGACTTTCATCTTTTTCATTTGGAGAGGAAGTTGGGCCTTCCTCTCTAATCCTTGCATGAAGCATAGATCATACATGTGGTTATCGTCTGTCTGTATGTATGTGCGTATGTTGGTGTCTTTTTGTTATTTTGTTCCAGTGTCTACATTATTTCAATTGGAGACCTAGAATTAGTCACAGAACTGTAATCTGTTAAAAGATTTAAATTATACAAAAAGTAGTGATTTCGTGCTTGTGTGTGCTTTTGAAAGAACTGTGCCACAAAGCCATCTGCATTAAAAATTTTTATTTGTTTCGTGCCTGCACAGCCTTTCTCTGTTCTTTAACAGTGCCTATTATTCTAAACAGATTTGCTGCATTTCCTACTGTTTTTCTGGAATAAAGTATAAAATTTGCTCAAATTGTACACTTACTAAATTATAAGACTGAAAAATAGAGAGAATTCTTACTCGTGACTCCTTGGTTTTAAATTTCATCTCTATAAGGTAGCAGCTGTGTGACCTCTGGCAATCTTTACCTCTATTTCCTGATTTACACAAATCTAGGATAATCAGAATAATTATGGCATTTACTGGAATGTAGGTGCAGCTAGCATTAAATGAATCGAGACATTTAAAGTCTTTAAAACTAGTGTTTGCTACAGGTCACAGTTATAACTGATATTTATCAACATCTCTGACTTTGTTGTTCACCATATTCTTTGGGAGCTGTACTCAATGTAAAATCCATGCCCTCATTCTCATGACCTTTCAAATGAATTCTGTTCAACTACACCTTACATAAATAAGCTTGAGGGTTATGCTTTCATTGTCCCATTTTTCTAAGTAAATTAGAAAAATAAAGAGCTGGTATTGTGGTCATTATGAAAAATTAACTCAGTAATTGTCCCACTGAATAAAAGAATCAAGATATAATTTTCAAAGCTATGTGAAACTATATACTTTTAATAGAAACCTAAAATAATAATGCAAAGACACTCTTAAAATTTAACGATTCATTTCATCACAGTTTGATGTTTCTTGAGCTAAATAATATTGTATAGAACAGAGACATTTTAGAGGAATATTTTCTACACTTTGAGCTCTCATATGTGCCTGTCATGATTTAAGCCAAACATCTCCATAAGTTATGCCTGTACTTGCATAACAAAAAAGCCTCAGATTTCACATTGATTTTGTTACATATGACATTGTTAAATATCCTAATTATTAACAAATGAATTACTTATTTTCTCATCATTGTTGCAAGATACGTAGAAGACGTAATTTATTAGAAGAAGGGTTTATTTTGGTGTTTGTTTGAGAAGGCACTTTCCATCACTGAGGTGCAGCCTTCATTTTTGCACAAATCACATCTCGGTAGGCTAGGAGGAAGAACTTGTACTTGAAGCAGAATGGGCTACAAGCCTAATCAAGAGATCTACACCCTCCCCAACACGGCACCACATCTGGTAACAAAGTATTCAAACCTAGGAACCTGTTTGTGATGCTTATCTTCAAGCCCACCCCAGGACAAGTGACAGCTCACTAAAGCTGAAAACAGAGAGCATATTACACAGCCTGCAGGCAGCTATAAGGGGTGGAAAGTGTCCTTTCCAAGAACTCATTTGTCCTCAGCCTCTTCCAGACAGCTGGGCAGGTGTCTGCTTATTTTGGGTAGCTGCTCTGCTCCCCCAGTCTTCTCTGCAGCCTGGTTTCTCCCAGAAAACATATGGCATGGGCATTCTCAGGGAAAGAAGTGGTCCAGCAATGGCCTGGAAGAAGAAGCTCAACAAAGAATTCTAGATTCATAATGGAATCCATTACTTTGCATACCGATTAAAAATACGGAACTAAAGAGAAATAGAGGGAAATAGAAAAAAAGTGCACACATCAGGGGAGGGTGCCAAGAAACAAAGAGCTATGCTTCACACTAACAAAATCACCTCTCTCCTAGGTGCCAACTGGGTTTTCAGGAGAAATCTGTTATTCTTTTCTTGGGGACCATAGCACCAATTACCCTGTAACCTTTCTACCTTAACTTGGACCTGGTTTCCATCATTGGAATCCTTAGAGAGAAGCCGTAGTCCAACCAATCACAAAAGAGAGGGGACAGGGAAATGTGTCATGCTTCCTTAGCATAAGTGCAAATACAAACACCACACCCAAAGATGGACCTGCACACACAGAGGCCCACAGAATTTGTGATCATGCATCTGCTTTTCTGTCATGTCCCACATCAAGCTTCCCTCTCGGGAAGCACGCACATAAAACCATTGCTAGTTCACAATGACCTAGACAATCAGTCCTCATCTGTAAATGAATTGCAATATTGCTAATGATTAAAACCAAAGGACACTCCCATCAACCTAATATGAGATTAATTCACATGCCCCACTTTCTAAATATTGTGAAAACACTGTCCGTTATAATAATGATGAAACAACATATATTTATTTAGAGATTCAAAAGCTTTGTAAGCTTTTCTGTGTTTGTTTCATTCCTTACTATTGTAATATTCAGGTCAGGCAGTACACTGTAGAATCCGGTATGTGCAGCTGGCAAACAGATGCATACTCTCAGATGACTCCTTTTTTAAATACAAAAGTCCTTATCTGGACACGTTGAGGGTTGAGAGGCAGAGGTGACAAGGTTAGACTTGAAATATGTTGTCACCCTATGGCAACGTCAAAAGCTCAGGAAAACAGTAATGGGAACAGGGACTGTCTCTGACCTGAACTGATTGGCCTGCTCTTTGATCAACTCCCCTTAGGGGAAAGCAGCCTTACCAGGCCACAGAAGAAGACAATGTAGCCACTCCTGATGAGACCTAACAGACTAGGATCAGAAGGAAGAGGAGGAGGACCTCCCTTATCAGTGGACTGGGGGAGGGGCATGAGTGGAGAAGAGAGGGAGGGATTGGGAAAGGAAGAGGGAGGGATGTAAGGATGGGATGCAAAGTGAATAAACTGTAATTAATAAAAAGAAAAAGAAAAGAAAAAAAAAGAAACAGTAATCTGGTATCCCCTCAAAATTTGCATATATTTTAATGATGTATTTCTGTCTCCATTAGCTTCATGGTTTATATGACCTAAAAGTTTAAGACTCATCTTGTGTTAGTCAGTGTCCATAGCTTTCTGAGTAATTCAGGGTTTTTTCATTCTCATTTTCTGAATGTAACTTGTCTTAACAGACACATCATCTTTACTTTATTTTTTCTTTCCTTCAATCCTTGCCTCTGAACAAATACCTAGACAGACATATTTGAATAGATTTTTTGGCTTATTAATCTTGTTTATTATTGTCAGTTACTGAAAACTTTTTCTTCCTTCTTTCCTCCTTCCTTCTTTCTTTCTTTCTTTCTTTCTTTCTTTCTTTCTTTCTTTCTTTCTTTCTTTCTTTCTTTCTTTCTTTCTTTCTTTGATTATTACAATTTATTCACTTTGTATCCCAGCTGTAGGCCCCTCCCTCATCCCCTCCAATCTCACCCTCCCTCCCATATCTCCTCCCATGCCCCTCCCTCAGTCTACTGATAGGGAAGGTCCTCCTCCCCGTCCCTCTGACACTAACCTATCAGGTCTCATCAGGACTGGCTGCATTGTCTTCTTCTGTGGCCTGGTACAGCTGCACACCTACGAGGTGGAGGTGATCAAAGAGCCAGCCACTGAGTTCGTGCCAGACAGAGACCCCGTTCCCCTTTTTAGGGCACCCACTTGGAGACTGAGCTGCCATAGGCTACATCTGAGCAAGGGGTCTAGGTTATCTCCATGCATGGTCCTTGGTTGGAGGATCAGTCTCGGAAAAGACAGCCTGGCCCAGATTTTTTGGTTCTGTTGCTCTCTTTGTGGAGCTCCTGTCCCCTCCAGGTCTTTCCATCTCCCCTTCTTTCATAAGATTCCCTGCACTCTGCCCAAACTTTGGCTATGACTCTCAGCAGCTGCTTTGATACCCTGTTGGATAAAGTCTTTCAGAGGCCCTCTGTAGTAAGCTCCTGTCCGAGACACACATGGTATATACTCACTTATAAGTGGATATTAGTCTTATAATATCGGATAAACATATTAAAATCTATACTCCTAAAGAAGCTAAGCAAGAAAGAGGATGTTAGGGAAGTTGCACAATCCTCACTCAGGAAACAGATAAGCAGATGGGATAGACATTGAAAACAGCTATTGAAAACTTAAAAGAGTTAGAAGCAAATGGTTCTTTCATAAAAAAAAAAAAAAAAAAAAAAAAAAAAGAACCTGCAGCCAAGAAATGGGAAAATTGTGTTTCTGATCAACAGCTTTTTACCAAAATTCTTCCCTAGGCAATGAGCTGAATTCCAAAGACATAAAAGCATCCTTGCAATTGTCTGATGGATTGAAATTATCCCGATATCTATTTTATCTGTCTTTCTCCTTCAATATCATAACTCCTTTGATTACTTGGCAACGGTCCTCCTCTCTTGGAACGTGTCTAGTACGTAATGTTTTAAAATATATGTCATCTTGATAAGAGTTTTGAAACGTGCAAAGGTAAGACTGTTTCTTTTCTCTGTAGATTCATTTTTTTCCCTAGAGTCATTTGAGACAACATTAACATTGCAAGTTCTGAATCTTCGGTTTGAAAGTTTGTTAACGTTGGACTTGATGGTCTGCTGCCGAGAGGCTGGATTTATGGCAGGTAAACTTCACCCTTCCTACCTACACAATTAAGACATGGATTATGATATTCTAAACAAATATCAGATAGGCAGAGGTCATCAATCTCTATGTTCTTTGGAGGTGGGGTGGATTTTTTAGCTGAATGGACTGCACCACATTTTCAGAAAAGGTTTGAGCAGAGCATCACAGAACTGAAATATCCAGAGAAGTGCACAATCGTACGGACAGGAAAAAAAAAAAAAAAAGAAGAAGAATTTAAGATTTACTATTGCCGACACAGCTGTGCATCTCACTCAGTTCATGTTGAACAAAAAGATCTAAAGAATATTGTATGAAAGGGAATATGAAATTCCACAGTTGGCTTTAAAATAGTGACTTTGAGCCCATGGCTGCTTATCTATTGCAGTGTAAATCTCTAGTTTTCCTCTAATGGTCTCTGAAAATGTTTTATAATGAGAAGCAGATTCGGGTAATCCACATTGTGCTCAAATTACTTTTCTCGGTGTCTTTCCATGAGCTGTTATTAAATATATAAAGTCTAATTTGATATGCTAAAAAATGTTCATTTCTAAACCAACTGATTGTCAACTGTCGGTGACTGATATAAAATAACTCATTGTGGGAACACAATTAGAATCTTAACATACTAATGGACTAATGCATAAATGGAATTCAAGGGTTTTTTTTAAATTTCTGAGCCATTAAATTCACTAAAGCTTACTTACAATGTTCCTATCTTCAATGCTTTTCTACAGAACAAATGAAATAACTAAAAATTGGAAAAGCCTGAGCAATAACCCAGAAAGTATTATTGTCCACATGCCCCCACATTTAGAAATTGCCTTTCTTCTACATCCTTTTCTTTCAAAGGGCTGACATAAATTAATGTGTTTTCAACCATTCCATGGCTTTCTACATAGGAGAAAAATATGTTAACAGTACTAAGCTGGCAATAAAACTGAGTCTACTAGAAGCAGGAAACAGTAAGATGAAACCTACACTGTATAGGACCTTTTAACTTCTATCACCATAAGGATAAGGGTCTTATGTCTCAAATTTCTCTTCAAACCACAGAGATGAAAAATTAGAAATCACCACCTCCCACATCCTGACAAGAAACGATGGATCATCTGTGGTTGCCTAAATGAAACAGAAAAGTCAATTCAAAGACTCTCAGTCTTCATCAACTGCCTTTGCACCCCAACAAAATTAAAGTAGAAATCTGAAAGTATTCCCTTACATACATAAAAAAAGGATAGGGACTGGCCAATTCACATAAGGGCTCGTCTTCATGTTCCCACTTGTTAATGCAAAGGGCTGGGATACCTTAAATTCCTCAGTCATGGTTCTGTTAAGGATGCTTTAAGGAGGATATGGTGGGTTATCTTACCATCTGGTCTAGACTTAGCACAACTTTGGTCACTATTGTTCCATCAACTGAGATTTAATATTTTCAATAACAGCTCCTACTTCATGTTCTTTAAAAAACTTTGTGTTCTTACAGACTGGATCTTTACTCAAATTCACCTAAGCCCGAAAAAAAAGTAACAAAACAAAATATTGATATAAGCTTTTATGTTTCTTTTTTATTAACTAAAATTTTAAAATGTAGAGAAAATGATGTATATATACACATGTTCATTTTTTGTTTTTTATTTTTAATTTAATTTTTTATAGTTTATTCACTTTACATCTCAATTGTAGCCTCCTTTCTCTCTCCTCTCAGTCTCACCCTTCCTCTGTCTTCCCTGCCCCCCATTTCCCTCCCCTAGTCCTCAGAAAGGGGGAGCTCTCCTCTCTACCATCTGACTCCAGCCTCTCAAGTCTCATTAGGACTGCCTCAATCCTCTTTCTTTTTTTTTTAATTTAATTTAATTTTTTATTATTAGTTACATTTTATTAACTCTGTATCCCAGCTGTATCCTACTCTCTTATTCTCTCCCAATCCCACTCTTCCTCCCTCATCTCCTCCCTGGCCCTTTCCAAGTCCACTAATTGGGGAGGACCTCCTCCCCTTTCACCTGACCCTGTTTTATCAGGTATCTTCAGGACTGGCTGCAAAGTCCTCCTCTGTCATTTGCTTGACCATGTTTGTAGCAGCTTTATTTGTAATAGCCAGAACCTGGAAACAACCCAGATGTCCATCAAAGGAGGAATGGATACAGAAATTGTGGTATTTTTACATAATGGAATACTACTCAGCAATCAAAATGGAGAAAATCATGAAATTTTCAGGCAAATGGTGGGATCTAGAAAAGATCATTCTGAGTGAAGTATCGCAGAAGGAGAAAGACAAACATGGTATATACTCGCTTATATAGACCTACAAGATATGATAAACATAATGAAATCTATACACCTAAAGAAGATAAACAAGAAAGCTGATACAAGGTAAGATGATCAATCGTCACTTAGAAAGACAAATGAGATGTGCATTGGACGTATGACAGGAGTCTACCACAGAAGGCATCTGAAAGACTCTACCTAACAGTGTTTCAAAACAGATACTAAGACTCATAACCAAACCTTCAGCAGAAGGGGAGTTAGTATGATGTGGAAAGGCTAGGAGCTCCACAGGACCAAATATATCTGGGCACAGGGGACTTTTCTGAGACTGACACTACACCAAGAACCACATATGGATATAACCTAGAACCTTTGCTCAGATGAAGCCCATGGTAGCTCAGTAACCAATTGGTTTCCCATAGTAAGGGGAACGGGGACTATTTCTGACAGGAACTCAATGACTGGCTCTTTGACCGCCCCACCCCCCAAGGGAGGAGCAGTTCTGCTAGGCCACAGTGGAGGACTTTGCAGTCATATTTCTTTTCTAATTCCATCTTTTTTATTTTAATATGTTAATCACAGGTTATTTACTTTGTATTCCAGCTGTAGCCCCCTCCCTCATTCTCTCCCAATCCCACCCTCCTTCCCTTATCTTCTCCCTGCCCCTTTCCAAGTCCACTAACAGGGAAGGACCTCCTCCCCATCCATCTGACCCTAGCTTATCAAGTCTCTTCAAGACTGGCTGCAATGTCCTCTTCTGTGTCCTAGCTAGGCTACTCCTCCCTCATGAGGGAGATGGTGGAAGAGCTTGCCATTGAGTTCATGTCAGAAATAATCCCTGTTCCCCTTATTAGAGAACCCATTTGGACACTGAGCTTCCATGGGCTATAAAAGAGCAGGGGTTCTGGATTATATCCATACATGGTCCTTGGTTGGAGAAACAGTCTCATGAAGGACCCCGTGTCCTGATATATTTGGTTCTTGTGGCAATCCTGTCCTCTCCAGGTCTTAGTAACTCTCCCTTCTTTAATATGATTCCCTGCACTCTGCGGATGGTTTGATTATGAGTCTTAATCCCATCTTAATGCATCCATTACAATCAAAGAATCTAGACTATCAAAAACATGATTATTTTTAAATTGACTATATTTTGACTTAACTTGTTTGTGTGTGAGCACATGTGTACTTGTGCATGCATGCACACACACATGGGAGTAATATTTCCCAGGAATCTTGGTAAATTTATCAGTTTTAACTATCTTTTTTGATAGAAACTGAATCAGCCATATGATTCTATCTGCTAGCAATAGCTTAAGTTACTCAGAATAAAATTTGAAGATTCTCAAATACCACATTGTAATTCATTTCATATTTGTTCTTTCCTCATAAAATGCATCCTGACCTGAGCATTACTTAATTCCACCCATATCTGTCCACTCAACTCCCCTTTCCCCCAGATCAACTGCTCCTCCATTTCCCTTCAGAAATGAGCAGGCACCCAGGGATATCAACAGAACTGTGTAACCGGATGAAATAAAACTAGATACAAACCATATCAAGAGTAGTTGGGGCAACCCAATACAATGAGAGTTCCCAAGAGCAGGCAAAATATTCACATACAACCTCTCTCCCTCTGTTAAGAGTCCTACAAAAAACCCAAAGTAAACATCCACAGCTTGTTTTCAGTGAACCTAGGAGAGACCCAGGCAGGCAGCTAGAGCCCCAATGAGCCCAGCTTAGTTGATTCTGTGGGCCATATTCTCTTGGAGTCCTTGTCTGTTCTGGCTCCCACAATCTTCCCCTCACTTCTCCAGGGTTTTCTGAGTTCTGCCTAATGTTTAGCTGGGGGTTTCTTCATCTGAAACCATCAGCTGCTGAAGAAAGCCTCTCTGCTGTCAATTACGATACTGAGCTCACAGCCAAAAAATAAATATATTTCCAATTTATAAATGGCTAATTTATCAAAGAACAATCATCGTTAATATGGGGTCAACTAAAAACTCATCTAGGAGAGAAAAATTTCAGGATTCAACTTTAAAATGTCAATGCAAGCTGCTAGGATAGCTGAGTGGCTAAGAATGCTTACTGCACCTACATGTGGTTCTGGATTGCACTCTTTTAAAGCCTTGTTTGACAGCTGAGAACTGTAAACCCAGTGCTCAGTGGAAGATGAGGCAAAAAAAAAAAAAAAAAGAAAAGAAAAGAAAAAAAAAGAATCAAAGGGATTTGTTGCTAGACTGGACAGTAAACACTGAGAAGCCTTGACTCAAAAATATCAACTATCACCTCTGACCCTCAGACATCCACATGTGTTTACATGGATGTTAATGTCCACAAATGCAGGTGCACCCACAGGTATACAGCAGACACATGGACACACACACAAGTGCAGACACTAATTTCAAAACCAGTGTGAACATGAATCAGTGTTGGCCACACTTCAAACACAATCCCTTCAGATGCTACATTTAAGAATGTGTATGGAGATGAGAAAGATTTCTTGTTCGTTGCTGGATTTCGCATGGATTTTGTTATAATCTGTTCTGTGATATGAAAAAAATGTCTTGAAAACTATAATACCCATATTAATTTAGTGGTGATTGTTGTTGTTTTCAATTCCCGAGGATGCTTTTGCTATAAATGTGCTTATTATTTTTTATAAGTTAGTAGAAACATGGGGAAAAAACATTGTCCATTTTCTGTGCACTGAATAAATTGATGGACATCACTCAAATTCATTTTTTTTTTTTGGCCAGAAAATTTGACTGCAGTAGAGTCAAGATATTTATTGAATGTAATATACCACTACAATATCATTTTTCCTTTTTCTTGCAACGTCTTTGCCCTTATTTTATTCATTTATTCATTTATTTATTTGAAGTTTGGTCAGAATTTCCTAAGCTCCAGAGAATGAAAGTGAACAAATTTCTTTTGTGCACATTAAACATGTCAATCTAAAAGCCTGTTCTAAAACTGATCATGAATAAGGCAAAATCAGGTTTCTTATTTCCTCTAGTTAGAGCACAGAAAACAAAGGTGCCTTTTTGTTTGCCTTTTTATCTGTGAAATATATGTAAATACATTTATGTAAATGTATTCATATATTTACTTATACTATATTGTATGTGTGTTATTTTAAAATAGAGCAATGGAGCTGAGAAGGTAAATTATCACCTTGGAATATGTTTCCTAAAATTTCTACTAATGCATGCATGTTGGTGTATTGATTTTCTGTCTTCCACCAAAATCTGAAGGCCATATGAAAAATCTACATTGCTATAGAAATATATAAAAAGATTTACAGTTATACACAACTAGTTTTACATTCCTACTTAATGGACATAAATATTAAATCTGTGTCTGTATTCTCCTGGATATACAAGTGGCCTCCATTTTCTAATTCACTGATTGTACAAATTATCTACCTTGATTACTTGAGTACGAATTAAGAGGCTAATGAATGCAAATAAATTTTATGAACAGCATTTTCAAAAAATATGATGCCTATAATTATGGTGATTGTGTGAGTACTAAGGACAATAATAATGATAGAAACTTACAAAAAGGATTGAGGGAAAAATAAAATTTAGAACATATCTGGAACCTCCATATGAAAAAAAATTAATATTTCTCATGTGGCTTGGAAAAAACTATTTATGTTGTGCCTGAACACTTAGGTAGCAACTGGTGAGTATCTTTATCCAACACCTCAGCTGATATGGGACCTTTAGGACTACACAAGCCCTGATCAGAGACCTCACAGTGTGGAGATGTAAGTCAGGGTCTGTGTCTAAAGCAACTTTCTACATCTACTGTGGGAAAAGTAAAGTTAAACCTGGTATTTCTATTCCTGGGCAATGAAAATGGCATGCTTGTTCTCTGAGAACAGCCCTGGAATATCCTCATCCACAAGGTACCTGGTGACTTTTAAAAGCAATTCCAGGTAATGGCAACCATCTGGGCTGGGCACTGATCCATTGCAAAGCTAACACTGAGGTCACTGGGTTGTAAGGCCAGCTACCAGGGAGGAAGTAGAGATCTGAATTTAAAAGCCTGTGGTTTGCTTTCTCATTCACTGTGAATAACATGATAGATTCAAATGAAAGAATAAAATAGAAGAAAACACAAGATATTATTTTGAAAGAGTAAAAGCAGGAAATACATACAGAATTAAACATAATTCTCCCTATTATCGTCATTTTTTAGGAATAGTAATTCTGAACATGTTGCAGCCAGATATCTGTGCGTATGTGTGTGTGTATATATATATATATGTGTGTGTGTGTGTGTGTGTGTGTGTGTGTGTGGTTTGTGCACAAATACCATTAGATAGGGCACTACAACCCTGAGAAGCTCAGGATCAGGACTCTCAGCATCTATATTTTGATCTAGGTTCTATTATTCATAATCTGCAAAAAATTTTAAATAAAAATTTCTTTGAACCTCAGAGAATAGTAGTTAAAAAGAAACAAAGTCAAAATTATAGAAATGTTATCGCTTCATTTTTGGTACTTCCCACATTATAGTAATATTTCTTTCTGTGCTTCAATATCCTTATCTACCAAACATGCAAATATAAAGTGTAAATCACATGATGCTATGGATGAACTATACATGAAACACTAAAATACATTCACGAGATACAATGCTGATTTAACACATGTCTAAAAATTAATGTAGACAAACAGCATCCCTTTTATAAGAGTAATATTTTCCAGTATATGAAAGGCTTAATATTGCAGGAAATCTCAAGCTAATTTTTCATACAGATTTATGTTATCTTTGAAAGTTCTAATTTATATTAAACCAAGGCATCTAATATTCTAACAAATAGACATAGAGAGTGAAAAAGAGGAAGGTGAAAAGGGAAAAGGACAGGAAGATTGAAAATAAAGAGAACAAGAAGAAGGAAGAGATGATGGAAATGTCTAAGACATTCAGGAAAGAAGAAATTGAGAGAGGAATAAAGAAAGAGGAAGGGAATGAGAATGAAAAAAAAGGAATGTGTAAGGGAACAAGAAAGAAAGAAAGAAAAAAGAAAGAGACAGAGGGAAGAAGAGGAGAGACGGAAGGACAAAACTAAGGAGAGAGAAAGAAACATGGAGATGGGGTAAGGAAGAAAAGAATGGTATATGGAAGAGAAAGAGGAAGGATAAATTTAAGGAGAGAGAAAAAGATTCATAGAGATAGGAGGAAGAATGAAATGAAGATACTGAGAAAGAAGGGCAGGAAAGAAGAGAAAGGAAGGAAGAAGTGAAGGAAGGGAAAGATGAAGAAAGGAAAGGAAGAATGAAGTAAAGAAGAAAGAAGAAAAGTATGGGAAAAGAAAGAATGAAAAGAATAAAGTAAGGGAAGAAAAGGCAGGAGAGAAAGTTGGGGATGAAAGGAGGTAAGAGAAGAAAAATGGAAAACGGGGGAAAGAGGGAAGGGAACTTGAAGGAAGGGAGGAAGAAAGAACAAAACAGGGTGGAAAGAGAAAGGGAAAGGAAGAGGAAAAAAAAAAGAAGAGAAGGGAGAGAGGGAGGAAGAGAAAAATAGGGAAAGAGAAAGGAAGGAAAGGAGGCAGTCAGAGTGGAAAAAATTAAAAAAGAGATAGCAAAAAGGAATTTTATTCTATACTAGGAAGTCCAATAACTTTGGTAAAGAAGATTATGATTAATTTAAAAGTCTAATTAACACATGACATTTCCATATGCTTTTACTAATAGAACAAGGACACAAATAAGCATGGTAAAGATTAGACAACAAAGAAGAAAAAAATAAAAACAGTTAAGGTGTTTCTTTGGAAATTTCAAGGCTTTAAAAAAAAAAAATCACACGAGCAACCATTGGAGATTTTTGTCTTTGAAAACAAAAATTTTAATAGTACTGCTGCTCCAATGTGTGGTCTATTGATAACTATGATCATTAAGACAAATAACTAGAAACTGAACTTAATTTTCCATTCTAGTGTTTATTCCAAGTCAGGTAACTCAGCTTCCAAGGGCCAAACTCTTGCCAGACTCACACTTCTATTTTTATTGTTGATTTTGTTTCAGGCATGCTTAATTTTATCTAATGTATTTGGCTGATCGTAAGTGTTTCAGGCCTCAGTAATTACAAAACTGGCAATCAGAAGGACTTGGACCCCCTAAGCGGTGCTGGGGAAAAAATGAAACAAATATAATAAAGTAACATAAAATAAAAAAAAAACTAAATGAAATAATTAAAGACAATGATCAAAAGACCTAGACTATCCAGATTTCAGTATGTTTTGTCCAGGGGATAACTATGCCTGGAAATAAATTAATGAAATGTGCATGCTTTCTCTAGATCATATCAGAAGTCTGTGAACATTTCGAGAAAAAAAAATAAAGTTCAAGCACATGTATGAAAGTCCATCCAAGGTTTTGTGAGCAGTCAGATGACATAGCAATCATGCCTTCGAAGTCGGGAAACCAGTCTCATGTTTGTCTGAAGAAAGAGTTCACATGATTCCTGTAGGAAGGCACCCTCTTAGAAGCTATTGCCTCAGTGACCCTACTTATCACATTCACTTTAGATGAGGGTACCTTTTTTAGACACATGAAAAGGATGATGAGTCTACGCATATTTTGAGATCTTGTGGAATTACTATTTATATTAGCTTTTCAGCATCTACTCACGCCGTTTTATAATACAATGATACAAATTATTTTGATGGAATCACGTAAATGCAAATTCCGCATGGTTAAGATGTGTGAAAGCTGAAAGACTAAGTTATGATTAAGTGAAACATACAAATCGAAAAGATAAGAATATGGGCAGGACTATCAGAGCCCTTGTGGTTAGGTAAACCTGAACAATAACTGTTTAGTACCAGAGGGCTTAGGTGTGACTTTTTTAATTAAATTTTTATTTTTTTGTATTAATTACAGTTTACTTACTTTGTATCCCAGCTGTAGCCCCCTCCTTGTTCCCTCCCAATCCTACCCTCCCTTCTTCATCTCCTTCTGGCCCCTCTCTAAGTCCACTGATGAAGGAGGTCTTCTTCCATCTAATCCTAGCTTATCAGGACTCTTCAGGACTGGCTACAATGTCCTCCTCTGTGACCTAGCAAGGCTCCTCTCTCGGGGTGGGGGAGGGGGAGGACATCAAAGAGCCAGCCTTGAGTTCATGTTAGAAATAGTCCCTGTTCCCCTAACTAGGGAATCCACTAGGATAATGAGCTGTGATGGGCTACATCTGGGCAGGGGTTCTAGATTATATCCATTCATGGTCTTGGTTGGAGAAACAGTCTCAGATACATAGGCCCAGATATAAACAGGGCCCAAATATATTTGGTCTTTGTGGAGCTCCAGATCATACTAACTCCCCCTTCTTTCATATGATTCCTTGGACTCTGCCCAAGGTTTGGTTATGAATCGCAGCATCTGTTTTGATACACTGCTAGGTAGAGTCTTTCAGGGGCCCTCTGTGGTAGACTCCTGTCCTGTTTTCTCCTGTTTGCTTGTTTTCTCCTATTTCCAAGATACCAGAAGATGGAAAGATCTCCCATGCTCATGGATCAGTAGATTATCATAGAGAAAATGGCTCTTCTGCCAAAAACAATCTGCTTTCAATGCAATTCCCATCAAAATAAGAACACAATTCTTTACAGACCTTGAGAGAAAAATTCTCAACTTCATACGGAGAAACAAAAAACCAAGAATTTCCAAAATGATCCTGCCAAACAACAGATAGTCTAGAGGCATCTCCATCCCTGATCTCAAGCTATACTACAGAGCAATAGTAGTAAAAACTGCATGCTAATGGCATAGAAATAGAATGGTGGATCAATGGAACTGAATAGAAGACCCAGAAATAAACTCACACACCTATGAATACTTGATTTTTGACAAAGACACCACAACCATTCAATGGGAAAAAAGACAGCAGCTTCAACAAATGGTGCTGGTCCAACTGGATGTCTACATGCAGAAAAATGAAAATAGATCCATATTTATCACCCTGCACAAAACTAAAGTCCAAGTAGATCAAAGACCTCAACATAAAAACAGACACACTAAATCGGTTAGAAGAAAAATTGGGGAAGAGCCTAGAACTCATTGGCACAGGAGGTGTGACTTTGTGAACTGTGCACACAACCTGAGAGGAGAGTTAGAAGAAAACTGATTGGAGTGGCATGCCTCCTACAGTGTTCTGAGAACAATACGAGTTGTGTGATTGACTGTATGACTATTTGATCATAAACAATGTATGGAAGTCACTTAAACTATTAGCCTATAATTTTCTACTATTCAAGAGAATCTAAGCCTTCTCAGCTGTGTTGAAGGTATGATTAATAAAAAAAAAAAAAAATGTCTCCAAAGCAATTTGAATACTTGCTCAAGCCTCCAGGAGTTAGGTAAATGTTCCTTCTTTCAATTTCTCATGTTTTGATGGAAAGAAATTAAAAACATAAGTACTAATTATATTTCAGTCTTAATACTTGTGGTGCCCAAAGTAAAATTAGAGTTAGCAAAAGTAAAATGTAGAAATAATAAAAAATGTATAGACATATAAATTTGTAAATACTTTCATGTTTATTTGTAATATTTTTGCATTTGATGATAAATGTAAATTAAACGTAAATTAAAGACTCATTAACTGAGTATCATAGTCATATTTAAGTGTAAGATCTAATTCCTGAAATACCCTAGACCCATATATATTATATCTATGCACATACATACACATGAACATACATACGTACATAACAATGGGATTTCTTGAGCATTTATCAAGCATCCTTAGTCCCATCTTGTTCTTCTTTGTTTAACTACTTGTTCCACAGTTGATGCCCTCTCCCTGTTTATATGATGAGAACATACTAGCAGAGGGGCTAGAGAGGGAAATAGAAAGATACAAGTTATATGAAGAAGGGAACCAAAACCTGAAAGATCGGATCAATATTTATTTAAGTTTAATCTCAGTGCTTAGGCTAAGCCATTTTTCTCTAGAGAATATTTGGCAATGTCTTCAATCACTTTCCCATCAAACCCAGAAAACTGATGTTGCTATTTAATGAGAAGAAAGACAGTGCTTCATCTTGCACAATGTATCTAACAGCCCTGATGTTGGTATAATGTTCTTTGGAATGTATACACCTAACCCTTGTTCAGTCAAATGCTGATTTCTCTCCCCTACTCTCTGGTTTCAAGCTGGACATTTAATTGTGATACTTATTCTAAACATCACCTGTCTCAGCTTTGTGTAAACATGCCAAAATAAAGTAACCAGCCACAATGTTGAGCAATGGAGAGGAAGCAGGAAGAGAGGGAGGATCCAGAGGACAGGAAGTTGTGGGGGCAGAGGAGGAGAGAAGGGCAGGAGGGAACTGGGAGAGCAGGGCTGGAGAACAGACCTTGGAACAACATGGAGAATGAACCGGACCTAAGATTTCACTAAAAGCAAGTATAATGTGGGAAACCTAATTGTTAGGAAACTATGAGGGCTTGGCGGTTTAGGATGGAGTAACTGTTGCCCACCAATGTGTTTTAGGTTAATTAAA
Source organism: Psammomys obesus (assembly GCF_907164565.1). Classification (NCBI taxonomy): domain Eukaryota; kingdom Metazoa; phylum Chordata; class Mammalia; order Rodentia; family Muridae; genus Psammomys; species Psammomys obesus. The sequence goes on along the minus strand of NW_026596134.1, from coordinate 14,557,923 downwards.
TTAATCACAGTCTCTGTGTTTGTGATTTGGTTATACAGCTGTTTAGGATTAACAGCAGCTTTATTAAAAGATAAGCCAATAGTAAAAATTAATCGACACCTACAACACCCTGATGACAATTATCTGACACTATGCATGAGTGGTGTTGAAACTGATTTGGAGTGAATGAACCCTAGAAATCTAGAGATTTCAGTGCAGTGGAACTGCTGCAAAATGCTATGCGCTCCACTCATTCTGGATGACTCCCTCTCACTTCATTCTTTGAAATGAGTATGCTACTGCCCAGTGAGCAAATTGAGGCATAAGACAGTTACCAGAGACAGGAGTTGACTGTGGCATACTTCTCAGGGATGTGACTTTGTTTGTCACATTATCATCGGATTTGAAAGTCTAATGTTCTATTTGCATTTGTTTGATGTGCCATTGCAGAAATGGGGGCAGATTTTTAGATATGTAGACTCAGAAGGCCATCAGGGCATACCTCAGAAAAATGATGTATTTTATAAAAAATGGCCTCTGGGGATGAAGGGGTCCAAAAGTGAAAGGTTATCAACTTGGCAGAATTGCCTTGCATAACAACTACACAACACTGTTTAAATGAAAAAGGAATGGCTGGCCCATTTCTACTATTTCTTAAAAAAATCAGGCCAGGATCCTGTGTCCCCTCATCCATGTCTATATTTGCTTCATAAATGAACCTGTGGCACATCAGATAATAAAACCTCTGAAAAATTCAAAATAAAAAACATATTACATAATAAAAATAGGACAAAAAATATTTTTCAGAGGAGGTTTCAGGATGGATGGTGGAGAGATGCAATGATAAACCTGTTACAAGGAAACACAGATAAGGTGATAGTGGAAGACACTGTAAATTCCTGAAGTACAAGACTGAATGAACGCAAATATCTAAGACAATGTGAAAGGGATGTAAAGTGGGACATGGAGGACTTCACTGATTGCAAACATCTGCTTCCACAAGATTTTAGTAAGTGATATTATAAAGTGTGAATCAAACGATTTTACACAAGTGGGGCTTTAAAGTTTGTTTTGAACTTTTACAGTTATAAAAGTAAACTTCTCCATTTTATTTTCCACTCTCCATATAGATAGCTAGATATAGACATAAATTTAAATGAAATAGTGTTATACCCAGTTCGCGAGCCCCCAAAAGATCTACAGGAATCGACTCCATGGCAAAACACATGAGGGTCTTTTTATTGTAAATTACAAGCTGCAGTTTGGGCCTACACAGCCCCACCACCGAAGTGATGGGAGCTGAGCGCCCGTGCCCAGGTTAGTTGGGTGATTTATAGATTCTGGTTCCTCCCAGCATACCCAAGGCAGGGGCAATTCCTGCCTGGCAAGCATCTATTGGTCAAGATGCTACATTTTGAATCGATTGGCTATAGGAAGGTTCCCAGGCCATTAATGACCAGGTGTCCCTCCCTAGGGGGATGGTTCAGTTTCCTAGCAACCGTATCTCTAGTGGGTGGGGAAAGAATGCAGTGAGGTAGCTCTCCCCTCAGGGCATTACTAACTACTTTACTGCACCTACTCTAGGTTTTAACGATAGCTGCCACTTTGTTTGGTCTCTCAATAGTAAGTCATGATTTTCAACATATGTGATGTGCATTTTCACAGTAAAGACCACAATAGTGTCACTTACAAGGTTGTTTTCTGTCATGTTGCTTAGTTTTTGGCTGAAAAACATTCCTTTTGTAAAACTGAGTCCTGAAAAACATCCCAAAGGAAAATAAAGAAATTATGACTAATTTTTGCTTGAAAACTAACAAATAGAAACAAACAAACAGACAAAACTCACCATGACCAAATTTGTTTTATGGAAGAAAGAGTTGAATTTGGCTTATGGTTCTGGAGAGAGTCCAAATGAATGAGCACTTGGGCCACTAGTGCAGGCCTTCAAGAGACTACAACTTTCACCATAGGCAGAAACAGAGAGAAAAAACAAGTAGATGGGGCTGTAAAACGTCAAAGCTTGTCCCCACTGAAACACTTCCTCTAGGAAGGTTTCAAATTATAGGCTTCAAACGTCCTTTAACAGCAGCACCATGCTGGGAATAGGTATTTAAATACATGAGCCTGTGGGGAACATTTCTAAAAGGAACACATTAGCTTATAGAGTTTGAAGATACACACAGGGTTTCAGGGTTTTGTTTGTTTTTTGTTTTTGTTTGCAATTTTCTTTTTTTAATTAATTTATTTTTTTAATTAATTACAGTTCATTAACTTTGTATCCCAGCTGTAGCTCCCTCCCTCACACCCTCCAAATTCCACACACCCTCCTTTATCTCCTCCATGTCCCTCCCCAAGTCCACTGATAGGAGAGGTCCTCCTCCCCTTCCCTCTGATCCTAGCCTATAAGGTCTCATCAGGACTGGCTACATTGTCTTCATCAGTGGCTGTTCCCCCTTCATGGGATGGTGATCAAAGAGCCAGCTACTGAGTTCATGTCAGAGACAACCCCTATTCCCCTTACTAGGAAACCCTATTGGATACTGCCATGTGCTACATCTGTGCAGGGGTTCTAGGTAATATCTATGCATCGTCCTTGTTTGGAAAATCAGTCTCAGAAAAGACCCCTGGGCCCAGATTTATTGGTTCTGTTGCTCTCCTTGTGGAGTTCCTGTCCTCTTCAGCTCTTTCATCTGCCCCTTCTTTCATAATATTCCCTGCAGCACTCTGCCCAAAGTTTGGCTGAGTCTCAGCATCTGCTTTGATACCCAGCTGGGTAGAGTCTTTCAGAGGCCCTCTGTGGTAGGCTCCTGTCTTGTTCCCTGTTTTCTCCCTCTTCCGATGTCCATCCTGTTCGCCTTTCTGAATGAAGATTGATCATCTTACTCAGGGTCCTCTTTCTTGATTAGCTTCTTTAGGTGTACAGATTTTAATATGTTTATCCTATATTATATGTCTAATATCCACTTATAAGTGAGTATATATCATATGTGTCTTTCTGCTTCTGGGATACCTCACTCAGGATCTTTTCTAGTTCCCACCATTTGCCTGCAAATTTCATGATTTCCTTGTTTTTAATTGTTGAGTAGCTTTCCATTTTGTAAATGTACTACAATTTCTGTATCCATTCCTCAGTTGAGGGACATCTGGTTGTTTCCAGATTCTGGCTATTATGAATAAAACTGCTATGAACAAGTTTGATCAAATGTTGTATACTTGAGCACCTTTTAGACATATGCCCAGGAGTCATATAGCTGGATCTTGAGTTAGCACTATTCCAAATGGTCTGTGAAAACACCAGATTGTTTTCCAAAGTGGTTGTACAAATTTACAATCTCACCAGAAATGGAGGAGGGTTCCCCTTTCTCCCCATCCTCTCCAGCATGTGTTGTCACTTGAGTTTTTTATCTTAGCCATTCTGAGGGGTGTAAGATGAAATCTCAGGGTTGCTTTGATTTGTATTTCCCTGGTGACTAAGGATGTTGAACATTTAAGTGTTTCTCTGCCATTTAATATTCTTCTATTGAGAATTCTCTGTGTAGCTCTGTACCCCATTTTTTTTTTCATTTGAATTACTTGATTTGTTGCTTTTTAACTTCTTGAGTTCTTTGTACATTCTGGATATTAGCCCTCTGTTAGGTGTAGGGTTGTGAAGATCCTTTCCCAGTCTGTAGTCCATCTCTTTTTCTAACGTCAGTGTTCTTTGCTTTACAGAAGCTTTTTCTGAAGAAGTGTGCTGGGGAAATGGAAAGGCTGAGTGCAACAGCAAGGAGAGTTTCTTCCAACAGCTTGGCACTGTCATCAAGAGCTGTGCCTCTATTTGTGTGTGTGTTGTTTGTTTGTTGTAGTAGTGTTTCTGTTTTTACCACCCTGTATTCTTCTCCCTCTTGACCCTGTTTTGAGGTCAGCAAGACAGGGTGATAACACAGTATTGTAGACTCAAATCCAGAGGTTCTCCATCTTTGGTTCCTGTCTGCTTTGGAGTCAAATGACCCTTTCAACTGTTTCATACGGATTACCTAACACAACCCTGCTTATCAGATATTTACATTATGATTTATGACAGTAGCAAAATTACAGTTATGAAGTAGCAAAAATCATTTTATGGTTGGGGGTTAGCAAAACATGAGGAGCTGTATTAAAGATTCACAATGATACAAGGTTGAGATCCATTTCTATCAGTCTGTAGATTTTGTTAAGGACTGGATTAAAATTCTTTATGCATACGACTGTCCTTGTTTTTGTCAAGTCCAGTAAAAATGCCTCAAATCAGATGCCCACATTGATGCCTGAGTGTCACCCAGACCTACTCCCCTCCCACTCACTCCGCATATCCAATTAGTTACCAAATCAAGCAAATTCTTCTAATTGGCCTCCTGTTATTCCCTTTTCTTAAATGTGAAATAGAGGAGGGATCTTCGGTATTAATGAATGCCTCATTAGGAACTAAAGTACAAACGGTAAATCAGGGACTCATAGTATCAGCATTGTTGACATTCGAGGACATACTATTATTAGAAAATGTGCCATGCTATTCAGTAAATACTCTGGTAAAGAATCACTGTCCTCTCCCTATCAAATAGGATACCCTACTACATGCACATGTCTTTGAAATATGTGTAGATATATTTAATGAATGCAAAAACTAGGTCAATATTCTCATTTATAAGGCAATAATCAAAGCATAATTTTAGTATTTCTGAAGTATCCAAAGGATTTTTTGATACTTAGAACATAACTATTTCTTATTTAAAGTAACAGTCTTCCAAATGTACAGCAAGGAATCTGTGGCTCATTATTATTAATAAAAAGAAAGAAAGAAAGAAAGAAAGAAAGAAAGAAAGAAAGAAAGAAA